>NC_090334.1:12967455-13334633 GCF_035084215.1 Heptranchias perlo
CCCCATCTTTAATACCACTTACTACTTCCCTGAAATATCCACAAGGTTCTGTAAGACCCCTCCTTCCCCTGGAAGTATTCCTTCCCTCACAGGAGTGAAGATCCATCTAATCTGTATTTACTTGTTTCCTGCACCTATAGCAGTGAGCATCAACCTGAAAATGCAGTGGAGAACTGATGTAATTTGAAATTGTGGTGTCATATGCAGAAATCAGATTTTTAATTCCAGTTATTCCCAATGTGTGTTATAAAGGAGTTGTTATTGCTTCAAACAGGCGGATATATTACATATCTATACATATCAATCATATATGTAAGTGATGAAGTACTAGTGCACCCAAGCTGAATCTATCTGAAGTTGGGTGCAGTGGAAGTGGTAGCGTTGCGGATCGACCGTCTGTTTTAGATTTCAATGGAAATAAAAATCGAGCAGTTTCTATGATGGGCGGCCGATTCACAACCCCAGTTCATGGCCCAGGCAGCAAGTTGAAACATCTACAGTGTGTGAATATAATTTAACTTTCTTTACCCCTCCCCGCTCTCAGAACTTAATGTTGCATTAACATCATCACATAATTTAGTGTATTCCATTAGGTCTGTGATACCATAGATACTTTAAGTATCCATAGTGAGGCTGATGAGAGTAGGAGAGAAGTTAGGTTTAGTGGCTGTGTTAATTTAGCAATTTTAATGGTATATTTAAACAACCGTCAGAAAAGAAATTCAAACTGTTTTAGATGTAACAAATCAAAAAGACAATTATTGCAGCAGATCTACGACAACATTTAACCAATAAGTCAAAGAGCTGGCTAACAGCCTATTAATAAAAATACTGTCTTATTACAGTCACCTGTGATTCACATGACAGTACAGAAATCAGGTGAGCGAGTTGTACAATTTGACAAAAAAGACTTACAATGTTTAAGGATTTCTATTATCACTCCTATTAAATGCAGTGAGTTAACATCATGGCCCACTTCTTGCCCTTTTGGTCAAAGGGGTCCCATCTCCAGCAGGGCAGGACTTCACCCCACCTCAGCTGATCTTCCAGCCTGGTGGCCATTTAAATATAGGAGATAGGCTCCCAGGCAGAGGCCAGGGAGATTCTCTGGATGGAGTGGAGTTTTGCAGCAACAGGCCTCATAGGTCTGCTGCAGCCTAAGTCTGCTGATAGCTTCTATGCTATCTGTAAGGACAATTTTTCCGTTACATTTTCTGCTTTCCACTCAGTAACTAGACCCTGCTGGCAATAATAAATTCTCAAGTCCCCTATGCCACTGTTGCAATGCCAGACATTGGCTACTAAAAGGCACCACTGTCCTCCAGCGTTGCTGAGATGCAAATAGCAGCAAATATCTTCTTTCAAGACACCACCGGATACACCTCAAAAAATTGGACTTGTGGAAGATGAAGATATGGTGGAGATATTAAATATTTTGCATCAATTTTTACAAATAACAATAACATTGAGAATGTACATATACTAGAGGAGGATATGGAACAATTCTTAAGAGTTCAAATCCCAACATGCCACATTGTGCAACTGAAATCAATAAATTTGGTCACTTGTGACCATGAAAGCTGCTGGCTCTTTGTAAAAACCCAATTGCCTCATTAATGTTGTTCAGGGAAGGGAGCCTGCCGCCCTTACCCGTTCTGGACTATACATAATTCTAGTCCACACTACCTGGTTGACTCTTAATGCCTCTGAACTAACCTAGTAATTCAGTTGTAAAACTTCATTACGAAAGACAATAATGAGAACAATATTTTTAAAAGGTCTATCGGCTATGACCCAGGCGCTGTTTCAGAACAATACTCAGGAAACCTCAGCCCATTCAACACTGCAAAGCCCTCCTCATTAACGTAGGGACAGAAACAAATTGGGAGAGCAGTCGTACAGACTAGTCAAGTAATAACCTCACAGTCATTTTCAGAGAGTTATATCTATCAGCCACCATCTCAGACTCCTCCATCACCATCCCTAGGTTATGCCCTGTCCTATCCTCCCATCAGAGGTGAGAGCACAGTGGTACACAGTCAGGTGTGAGTGGCCATACGAGTCCTCAACATTGATGCAAACCCAAGAGGTCTGATGGCCTCTGGTCAAACAAGGTCAAGGAAACCTCCGTATGATTAACATCTACCATCCCCCCTCCCTAAAGTGACCAATCAATATTCCTCCATGTTGAACAGCACTTGTAGGAAGAACTGAGGGAAGCAAGAGCACAGAATGTACTCTGGATGGGTGACTACAATGTCCACCACCAAGTGTGGCGCAGTAGCAACAATGTCTGAACTGGACAACTAATAGGAGGTGGAGGCTCAGTGAACATTTCCATCCTCAACCAATGCAGAACCCAGCACCTGAGTTGAAGAAATATAGCTGAACTGGCTACAAGTACATTCAACCAAAAATGCTTGGCCTCCTGCTGAGGTCCCCATCAGGGCCGGCACGGGCTCGATGGGCCGAATGGCTGTAACCATTCTATGATTCCAAGCAACACCTATTCACCATAACCTGTTAATCAATGCTCAGTTCGGGTGCCACCAGAACGACTTGGCTCCAGACCTCATCAAAGCCCTGATCCAAATAGATTCAACAGCTGAATGCCAGAGGAGAGGCAAGAGTAGCTGCCCTCAACATCAAGGCAACATTCAATTGAGTATAGCACCAAGGAGCCAAACCAAAACTGAGGCCCATGGGGTCAATGTGAAAATCCTCCAGTGCCTCAAGTCATACCTGACACAAAGAAAAATGGTTATGATGGTCAGAGGCCAATTATCACAAATCCAGGAGATCATTGCAAGAGAACCTGAATGTCAATTATCAATGACATTCTCTCTGTTGAAAGGTCATCTCCCTGACCCCTCAAAGTCTATCCAGTCTCTACAAGGTATAAGTCAAGAATGTAATGGAACACTCACCACTTGCCCGGTAAGTGCAGCTGGAACAATGCTCAAGAAACTTGACACCATCGACAACAGAGTAGTCTACTTGATCAGCACATAGCCACCCTCACCACCAAGGCATTCTGTGGCTGCAGTATGTATGATGCACAGGATTCACTACAGCAACTCACCTAGCTTACTTCGACAGCACCTCACAGCTCCACGACCTTTACCATTGAGAAGGACATGAGCAGCAATATCATGGGAATACCATGACCTTAAGTTCCCCTCCAAATCATATACCATTGCTGGGTCAAAATCTTGAATTCCACACCGAATACCATCGTGGGAACATCATCACCACAATGACTTGAAGAAGGCCCAACACCACTTTTTCACAGCAAATGTGGACAAGCAATAAATGCTGCCTTGCCATTGTTGCCCACATCCTGAAAACAAATCTAAAAAAAATTGTTAGCGATAACTGCAGAAAATGAGTTGTTTCTGAAAAAATTAGGACTCAAGGAGGATATGTCACCGAGTCCTGACGGCATGTACCCTACCCTAGGCTGTTGAAAGAAGTTAGAGAAAAAGGATAGCAGAGGCTCTGACCACAATTTTGTAATTCTCCTTAGAAAAGCAAACTATGCTATTGGATTGGAGGGTACCCAATGTAACACCTCTGTTCAAGGAGGAAGAGAAGGGGAAACCAGGTAACTATAAACCTATCAGTCTAATGTCAGTTGTGGTCTTAGATTCCATAATTCATGATAAAATTAGTGAGCATTTAAAAATGCATGACTTAATCAAAGGGCAGCAAACACAAATCGTTAGAAATTGTTTGACAAATTGGAGATTTTTTTTGAAGAAGTGGGTGGTTAAAGGAAATGCAGTAGCCATAGTGTACATACAGTTTCATAACGTGTTGCATAAAATATCTCACATCAGGCATGCTCCAAATATTCATACGTATGGTACAAGAGGAAACAAAGCTGCATGGCTAGAAATATGGTTGATAAACAGCAAATAAAGGTTTAGGGTTAATGGCTGTTACTCAGATTGGAGAAAGGCTGTAAGTAGTGTGCCCCAGGAGTCAGTGCTGGGTCAACATTTATTCTAGGTATATATAGATGCATGGGACTTGGGTGTAGAGAGCACCATCAAAATTTGCTGACCCAAAAGCAGGAGGCTAGGCTATATATGTAAGGAGGAAAATCAAGGAATGAGTATATAAACTCAAGGGAAAGACACTGAATGGTGTGGATAAACACAGCATTTATATAGCAACTTTCACGACCTCAGGACATCCCAAAACGCTTTACAGACAATTAAGATCTTTTGAAGTCCAGTCACTGTTGTAACGTGGGAAACACGGCAGCCAATTTGTGCACGGCAAGGTCCCACAAAAAGCAATGTGATAATGACCAGATAATCTGTTTTAGTGATGTTGGTTGAGGGACAAATATTGGTCAGGCCACCGGGGAGAATAGCGCCATGGGATCTTTTAGTTCCACTGACTTCACTGGAATTGAATATCAGACCTGGCATATAACATGCAGCCCAAGTCAAATTTCTATGCCAGAGACTTAGTACATTCAAACATGTAATTCCCTGAAAGTGAGTGCAGGTAGATAAATCTGTAAAAAAAGGCTAACACCATTTTGGTATTTAGAAATGGGGGCATGGTGTACAAGATATACAAGTAATGATGAATTTGTACGGATCAATAGTTAGACTACGGTTAAAGTACTATGTGCAGCTTTGCGCATCCTGTTATAAGAAAGGCATTAAAGCCAGAGAGAGCTTGCAGTGTAGATTCATGAGATTATGCTAGGGATGGGAAACTGTAGTAGCAGGGCAGGCTTGAGAAACTGAGTCCATTTTCATGGGAGCAGAAAAGGCTGAGGAGAATTAATAGGATCTTTTAAAATGATGAAGGCTTTTGATAGGGTGAATAGGGAAAGACATTCCCTCTAGTTGAGGAGTGAGTGACTGAGTCTTCAATTTAAAATGGTCATTGAGAGTGAGGTGAAAGTTTAGAAAAAAATGTATTTATACACCCAAAAGGTCAAATGATAGAGAGTATGTCTATATTTTAAAATAGGTTTATAAGGTGAAGGGAATAGATTGTGTTTGTGTAGACAATTTGTTTCAACTAAATAGATTAGGGACGTCCAGGGGTCACAATCTTATGTTATGTAAGGCCAGAACTAGGTTAGATGTGAGGAGGTGGTTCTTTTCCCTGATTAGTGGACCTGTGGAACAAGCTGCCGGCTCATGCAATGAACGTTGATTCACGAAATTCCTTCAAGTGAGAACTGAGCCTGTTTCTGGCTGGGGCAGAGATCATCTCATATAAAAGGTAGGTACTGTATAACATTAATGGGGGCCAGAGTGGTCTCCTGGACTAGTACTGATCGGCTGGAGAGGAATTTTCCAGATTTTTTTCCCTAACTGGCCTGGGTTTTATCTGATTTTTCACCTCACCCAGGAGATTACATGAAGTGGGGAGTTTATATATTGTGATACACAAGGCATTACAGTTGTGTGGGACAGGCTGGATGGACCAGTGGGTCTTTTCCTGTCCATCTTCGTCGTATGTATGCTGACAGGAAGTAAGATGGGCAGGAAAACGAGCATGGACTTGGCTAAACTCATCCCATCCCATTTTGCGTCCCGCTCACTCCAGTTCCAATCAGAAATTGATTGAGGAAAGACACAAGATCCCAGCCAAAGTGTTCATTACAGTTGCCATCTAACAGTAATAATATTCAGTACCAATGAGAAGTACAAGCTGTGAGAGGACAGGGGCATCCTTTCTATTCTCTTCACCATGCTTCTCTACAGGAAATGAACAACTTAGCTTGTATGTCACTGATCCAGAAAGATTTTTATTGTATCAGTGGAAAAATAAGACCAAAGATCAATTTCATTTGAGACTTGTACCAGCTATTGTTCCATATGAAGCCATTTTCTATTAGATCATTAAATCTGCACTGAAAAAAAACAGGGAGTAATTTATTTTAAAGACCGTCTGTATTTTAATTAGATTAAGTGATTACTAAAAAGCAGTGATCAACTTGTTAAGCATTTTTCTGCATTTAGTACATGATTTGTAATTTTTATTTTAAAGGATATAGGGGTAGAAATTGGGCCTCAGGCCTCATTTCAATAATTGAGGTGAGCTGTAGCTCGCCCATTTCAGAAGATGAATTTCAGGTTACTTGCCTCGCCGGCAGCGGCCCTCAGTTAAGTGCCAGGAAGGGGTGGGGGAGAACAGCGGGGGAAGGTGGGAGGGGCCGATTGAGGCTGGCATTTCTGTTCCTCCTGGCTCTTCATGATTTTAAAAAAAATGTAAACTTACCTTTTTGGTGGCGGCCGATTCCTAGGCTGCATCCACGCCAGGAAAATCTGAGCAGAGCAGGCCCGCAGCCTGATTTCTCAGAGGGGTCCTAGAACAGGCATCAGAGTCCTCATTGACATATGCAAGGGGCCTAATGGTTGTTTTAGGCAGCCTCTCCGGACTCCTGAAAAGCATCCAAGCGCGCCCGCACCCCCAATCCAGTCAATGGTTCCCGGGCACCCATTCTCACCCAGGCAAGAGGTCTGACAAGGCTGGGAATTTGAATTTCCTGTTTGGGGCTGCTCCCTCTCGGGTCAGCCATCGTAACTTAGCCGGAAGTGCAGTAGAGTCTACGGAGACCTCGCGGCACGGGGGACGGGACACCTTGTGGTGAATGGGTAGCGGGAGCAGCTCGGAGATGTCAGGTGTGTTGCGGTCAGTGCTAAACTAGCTTTAAATAATTGTTGAAATTCTTACTTTTGCTATGAGCAAAACTGTGTGTGTAAATGAAGTTACAGCTCCACAGTATTTCACGTCCTGCTCGTCAATCTTCGCCTTTCCAAAAATATATGAGCCACTTCCTGGCGGTGCCACTCCAAATCTTGTTAATTACATTGGGCGGTGTCACTAAATGCAGCCAAAAATATAATACTGCTTTGCGTCCTTGGCCATCTTTTTAATTTCATTGAATAATTTTGATCTAATTGGAGCATCTTTTTCATCAATGGCATTTGAATGAATAAAATCAAAGATGGGGGATTGGGAACAAATCTGATTATTCAACCATTCATTGGGTATACATGCAAATTGAAACGGGTGATTGCCAAGTGTATACAATATTACTTCTGGCGAACTGAGGAAAGTCCAGCCTATGGGGGGAGTTTTATCCCCTGAGGGTGGGTTGGGGGGGGCGGGTGGGAAGGTAAAAATTGTAAAAATGTAAAACCCAACACCAATTCACCTCCAACCTGCCCACTTCCAGTTTTAACGGAGGTGGGTCAGGGGGTCGGCAACCAGCCCGCTCTCGGGGTGGGAGGGGCGGTCAGTCCCTGAAACCTTTTAAGGAGTCTGCATGCCTTTATTTTAACAGCTTTTTTATTTTTAACTCATGAGGGTCAGGATTTCCGGGGCTTGTGATTCTCGCCGGGTAAAAGCAGGCGAGAACAGCTGCATCATCAGGATCATCAGCCTTTATTGCGCTGCTGGTGAGCCAGGAGGAGCAGGAGTGACCCCCCCCCCCACCCGAACCCACCCCCCTGACCATGACTGACCTCCCCCACAACCCCACGATGTCAGACTTACCTGGCATTTGCTCCCAGGCTGCTTTCCCACCTGACAGCCAGCCAGCATGTCAATCTGGCTGGCAGTTGCGCAGAAAAGCTGCTAAGAAAATTTAAAAGACATTCTGCAGTTAAATTCTGCACAGCATCCAGGAAACCCATTTTTCCGGGTTTCCTGTCCAGAAATCCTTCCCCCTGCCCCCACTCTCTTTACAGCTCCAAGTCAAAATCCAGGCCTATATGTCTATATTCAGTTGAGGACTGCATCACGTAAAAAAGATTGTGCTTCAATTGGAAGGCGCCCAGTGCACTGAGCGCAATTTTGCAGGCCAGGTGAAATACTACATTTCCAGATATTATTGAGACTCAGTAGGCCTACAACATAGGAGGATGTACACTGGTTAACTGAGGTTCTTGCTTACATTTTGCTGCTAAATATGATGAAAAGAAAAATGGATGTGAAAGGAGGAAGGAGAAGGACAAGAAAGCAATGATTAAAATTGCAAGTTCTTGCTTAAAGCTCGATGCAATGCTCAGAGGTAAAAATTCCCAAGTTCAAAATCTTGCCTCCTTTCCTGCCACGAGCATGGCAGATACAGCAGCACAACAGTCCTTCACTGCGGATGGCAATGCCAATGTTTGTTCTCTTATTACGTTAGATGGGGACTTGAAGCAAATGCGGGAAAGCGAAATCAGCAATCCGCCTACCTGATTTCCGTTACCACTGGGTCTTGCCTCAACTTGGAATTGATGACGGTGACGATATTCAAAGCTCAAGTGAGAGAAGGTTCAGGGCAATGAGCCAATGCTAGTCCAGCAGCCATACCTGAGAAGCATTCCACACTCAATGATGGACCAAGGGATGTTTTCTATTGTATTGGAAACATGCCTATAAAGCGACGCGAGTGCGGGACCTGAGACTATAAAGCAGCACGAGAGCGGGACCTGATAGAGATCGTAAAGTGGTGCGAGAGGAGTACCTGAGAGAGAGTGAGAGAGACCATGAAGTGGCCGAGAGTGGGACCTCAGAGAGATCGTAAAGTGGCACGAGAGCGGGACGTAAGTGGCTATAAAGTGGCCGAGAGCGGGATCTCAGAGAGATTGTAAAGTGGCGCAAGAGTGGGACCTCAGAGAGACCGTAAAGCAGCGCGAGAGTAATCACAAGCAAATCCATGGCTCCATGGGAAACTCAACAGCACGGGGAGCACAAGAAAGTGTAGAAATGTAGTTGTTAAAGGGACTCAATAGACAGGGCAATAGAAAGGTGTTTCTACTACCACAGGCCTGAGTGTTGCTTCCCTGGTGCCAGGATAAAGGACATCACTGAGAGGGTGTAGAACATTTTGAGGGGGGAAGGGGAGCAGCCAGAAGTCGTGGTCCATATGGGAGCCAATGACATAGGAAGGAAAAGGGTTGAGGTCCTGCAGTCAGAGTTTCAGGAGCTAGGGAGGAAGTTAAAAAGCAGGACCTCAAGGGCAGTAATCTCTGGATTACTCCCAATGCCATGCGCTAATGAGCATAGGAATAGTAGGGTAAGACAGGTTAATTCATGGCTGGAGAAATGGTGCAGGAGGGAGGGCTTTAGATTCCTGGGGCATTGGTACCAGTTCTGGGGCAGGTGGGACCTGTAAAAGCTGGACGGGTTGCACCTGAACAGAGCTGTAACCAATGTCCTCGTGGGGAAGTCAACCAGTGCTGTGAGGGAGGGGCATCAGAATGAAACATTAGAAAGGAGAAATAAGGTGCACTGAGGACCGGGAGAGCCAAACAGCGTTAAAGTAAAGAAGTTCCGAAATAGGAGGGATCAAACAGGGGGAAAATGCGAGTCTAACATGAGATTGTCTTTCCTAAATAAGGTTGTGAGCTGCAGGCACAAGTCGCCACATGGGACTATGATATAGTGGCAATAACAGAGACCTGGCTCAAAAGAAGGGGAGGGTTAGGTACTTAATATTCCTAGCTACAAGGTATTCAGGAAAGACAGCAAAGCAAAGAAACTAATGTAGCACTGGAAAGGGATGATGTAGTTGAGGGGTCAAAGACAGAATCTATTTGGTTAGAATTAAGGAACAATAGAGGAGCTAGATAATGGGGGACTTCAATTATCCCAATATAGTCTGGGATTGTAAGTGTAAACGGCAAAGAGAGGGAGAAATTCCTGAAATGTATACAAGAACTTTCTTGATCAGTGTGTTTCCAGCCCAACGAGTGCGGGATGAAGTGGGGCAAGTGGAGCATGTTTCAGTGGGGGACCATTTGGGGAACAGTGATCATAATATCATTAGGTTTAGAACAATTATGGAAAAGGACAAGGAACAATCAAGTGTAAAAATATTTAACTGGAGGAGGGCTAACTTCACTGAGTTAAAAAGGATCTTGCCCTGGTAGATTGGAATCAAAAATTGGTAGGCAAAACAGTAATGGAACAATGGGAGGCCTTCAAGGAGGAGATGGTTCAGGTACAAATTGAACACATTCCCACGAGGGGGAAAAGAATGGCATTCAAAGCTAGAGCTCCCTGGATAACTAATGATATATAGATTAAAATGAAACAGATAAAGGAGATTTATGACAAAAATTAGGTTCGCAATACAGTAGAGAACCAAGCCAAATACAGAAAGTACAGAGGAGATGTAAAAAAGGGACTAAGAGGGGCAAAGAGAGAGTATGAGAATAGATTAGTGGCCAACATAAAAGGGAACCCAAAAGTGTCTTATAAACATATGAATAGTAAAAGGGTAGTCAAAGGAAGGGTGGGGCCGATTAGAGACAAAAAAGATCTTGGGGAGGCAGAGGGTACCAAATGAGTAACTCGCATCGGTCTTCAATAAAGAGGATGCTGCCAATGTAGCAGTAAAGGAGGAGGCAGTGGCAACATTGGATAGGATAAAAATGAAGAGGTACTTAAAAGGTTGGCAGTACTCAAAAGTAGAAAAGTTGTTAATTGTATCCATATGATTTATAACAACTAGTGTTAATTGTATTCAAGTGGTGCGTATCAATTGCAGACTCTCTTGTATTCATTTATATGAGAGCTTATCTAAGGTGTCGTGTAGGTAATGTGAATCTCTGTGAATAGAGGCTTGGATGCAACTGAAGACCAGGCTCTAGTATTCTATCCTTCACCACTTGGTTATCCAGTTTATGACATGGTAGTAGAGGATGGTTGCCTAAAGGTGGAGGTTGGAAACTACAATTTTTTTTTTGGACACAAAATAAACTTGAAAGCCTAGTGGCCATTATGGAAAATGGCAGAAAGCAAGTTTAAATCATCAAAGTATGATTTCCCTCCGACGTTCTCGGAGTTTGAACTGTATGACCAGTAGAAGAATGAGGCTGATATGTGGACATGGGTTACTACTCTACCAAAGAGAAAACAAGGCATGTCTTGGTGTTGTCGCTTCCTGAACAAAGTAAAATAAGAAGTAAGGTATTTTCTGAGATGGATGCAGATCTTTTGGATAATGATGAAGGTTTTACCTTTCTAATAGAATTTCTGGATCATATCTACAAGAAAGATGACCTGTTAAATGCCTATGAAGCCTGGTCGGCATTTGATAGATTTCGGAAAACGGATGGACATTCAATGGAAGAGTATATCATGGACTTTAACAAATTGTACAAAAGGTTGACAAAGTTCAAATTGGCAATCCCTGGATTGGTACTAGAGTTTAAATTACTCTAAATTGTCTCATATGCACAGGCAACCGGTCCTAACTGGCATCCAGTTCTCAGAAAAGTAGACTATGTTGGATCAAATATCTGCTGCCTTAAAAAAATTCCTGGGGAAACACTCAGTCCCTTCAGCCTTCATGGAACAAATGAGGCCTTCCGCTGTGTCACAAAGAATAGATGATTCGATGGTTACCAGGCTTCAAAATGTTCCAGGTACTAAACGCAGGCACCAGACCAGGTTTCAAAATTTTCAAGAGACCGGACACAGGCGTCAATATGACAGAAGGATTAAAGACAGCCAGATTGGTGATGAAAGCAGGTACAACAAATCCAGTTATATCAACAGAAGACAAAATTGGGACAGTATTAACAGGCGAATGAATCCCAGGAATGCCCAAGGAAAAATCAGTAGACGCTTTAGATGTGACTCGAAGCATCATTATGAGGCAAATTGTCCAGAGCGAAGACGCAGGATCTTTGAAATGACGCTTGAAGAAAGCAGTTCTAAGAGGATGGCGATAATTATAAAAGTGAACAGATTATACTGGTCACAAGGAATTTTAATCCTGTGATGAATCTATTAGTCGCGGATTCCTTTAATTGTGCATGTACTTCAACTGTTTGTGGGGTAGATTGGTTAAAATGTTATCTTGATTCACTAAGTAGTGAGGATTGACGCACGGTTAAGGAATATAAAAGTTCCACATGTTTTAGGTTTAGAGATGACAACACCTTGAGATAGCTGGAGTAAGCCATTTTTAAGTACGGATGTAGTCTCTAGTGAGACACCTATGCTTTTGGGTAAACCTTCCATGAAAAAGGCAAAAATGAAATTTGACATGGAAAATGATGAGGCAATCATTTTGGGAAATCAATTGATCTGCAGTTTACCCAGTCAAGGCATTATTGTGTCCCCTTAATAAAGCCTGATGTTTTCCATCAGTATGTCGGGCAAGTAGTCATGGCATCAGGTGATAAGGATAAGAGAGAAAAAAAAATTGTCTTAAAGTTGCATAGACAATTTGCCCACCCTACTTGTCCACGTTTAAAAATCCTGCTAAAATATGCAGGTGCAGTTGATGAGGAGTATATGAGACTAATAGAAGAGATGAGTGAGAGCTGTGAAATCTGTAAGAAGTATAGACGGAGGCCCCCACGTCTTATTGTAAGTGTTCCATTAGCACGTGACTTTAAGGAGGTAGCTGATATGAATCAAAAGGTATGGGACAAAGACAGAAATGTTTTCATCTTACATTTTATCGACCTGGCTATGACAATTGGTATTTCTACACTAATATATAGTAAGGAGAGGAAGGTTATTCTAGATAAAATTATGGAAAAATGGATGGGGACTGGACTCAGGACACCAGCAAAGTTTTTGACCGATAATGGAGGTGAATTTGCTAACGCGGAGTTCAGAGATAAGTGGGAGATTATGAATATAATTGTCATGAATACAGCAGCTGAGAGCCCTTTTAGCAACGGTCTTTGTGAAAGGAATCATGCTGTGATTGATAGCATGCTGCATGAAATTTTGGCGATCGAACAGAATGTAAATTGTCAACTGCCCTAGCATGGGCAGTTCATGCAAAGAATTCTCTTCAGATGATTGGAGGATATAGTCCTTACCAATTAGTCTGTGGGCGCAATCCCAAATTACCTTCTGTTCTTTGTGATAATCCTCCTGCTCGAGAAGGTACTACAATTAGTGCCATTTTTTCTGAGCATTTAAATGCTGTGCACGCAGGGAGATTGGCTTTTATCAAGGTTGAGGTATCTGAGAAAATTCGTAGAGTACTGAGGCATCGCATTAGACCATCTGAGACAGAGATCAATTCAGGAGATTTGGTATACTATAAAAGAGAGGGTCATAGGGAATGGAAAGGCCCTGGTAAAGTAATAGGTTATGATGGTAAGACAGGAATTGTCCAACATGGCAATCAAACTGTTACGGTTCATTCCTCATGATTAATTGAAATTAATTATAAAATCTTGGCCTCTGAGCAGTTAATAGAAACATCCTCAATGATGGCGGAGTCCAGCACGTGAGTGCAAAAGACAAGGCTGAAGCGTTTGCAACCATCTTCAGCCAGAAGTGCTGAGTGGATGATCCATCTCGGCCTCCTCCCGATATCCCCACCATCACAGAAGCCAGTCTTCAGCCAATTCGATTCACTCCATGTGATATCAAGAAACGGCAGAGTGCACTGGATACAGCAAAGGCTATGGGCCCCGACAACATCCCAGCTGTAGTGCTGAAGTCTTGTGCTCCAGAACTAGCTGCGCCTCTAGCCAAGCTGTTCCAGTACAGCTACAACACTGGCATCTACCCGACAATGTGGAAAATTGCCCAGGTATATCCTGTCCACAAAAGCAGGACAAATCAAATCCAGCCAATTACCGCCCCATCAGTCTACTCTCAATCATCAGCAAAGTGATGGAAGGTGTCATCGACAGGGCTATCAAGCGGCACTTACTCACCAATAACCTGCTCACTGATGCTCAGTTTGGGTTCCGCCAGGACCACTCGGCTCCAGACCTCATTACAGCCTTGCTCCAAACATTGATAAAAGAGCTGAATTCCAGAGTTGAGGTGAGAATGACTGCCCTTGACATCAAGGCAGCATTTGACTTAAGTGTGGCATCAAGGAGCCCTAGTAAAATTGAAGTCAATGGGAATTGGGGAAAAACTCTCCCGTGGCTAGAGTCATACCTAGCACAAAGGAAGATGGCAGTGGATGTTGGAGGCCAATCATCTCAGCCCCAGGACATTGCTGCAGGAGTTCCTCAGGGCAGTGTCCTAGGCCCAACCATCTTCAGCCCCACCATCAACATCCTGGGGGTCACCAATAACCAGAAACTTAACTGGACCAGCCATATAAATACTGTGGCTACAAGAGCAGGTCAGAGGCTGGGTATTCTGCGGCAAGTGACTCACCTCCTGACTCCCCAAAGCCTTTCCACCATCTACAAGGCACAAGTCAGGAGTGTGATGGAATACTCTCCACTTGCCTGGATGAGTGCAGCTCCAACAATACTCAAGAAGCTTCACACCATCCAGGACAAAGCAGCCCACTTGATTGGCACCCCATCCACCACCCTAAACTGTCACTCCTTCACCACTGGTGCACTGTGGCTGCAGTGTGTACCTCCACAGGATGCACTGCAGCAACTCGCCAAGGCTTCTTCGACAATACCTCCCAAACCCGCGACCTCTACCATCTAGAAGGACAAGGGCAGCAGGCACATGCATGTTCTGCTCCAAGTCACACACCATCCCAACTTGGAAATATATCGCCGTTCCTTCATCGTCGCTGGGTCAAAATCCTGGAACTCCTTTCCTAACAGCACTGTGGGAGAACCTTCACCACACGGACTGCAGCGGTTCAAGAAGGCGGCTCACCACCACCTTCTCAAAGGCAATTAGGGATGGACAATAAATGCTGGCCTTGCCAGTGACGCCCACATCCCATGAACGAATAAAAAAAAAAGTAAGCGTGGCACCTTGTGCCTCAGATGTTCATGATTTTTTTGAGGAGGTTCCTGAGGTACAGACTGAGGTGGATCAAGGGCTGGACAGTGGTAATGTCAGTGATCAAGAAACACATGACAGAGCTATCATATCCACAGAACAATGACCCAAAGTGGGTACACAGGTGACATAGCCAGAAGGGACGAACAAATGGAGGGATGCAACAATTTTGGGGCATGCAGGCACAGCTACCAGTAGGTTTAAATTTTGATTGAATGTTCAGGATGATGGCCATGAAGCAAGGTCCACAGACTGGCAGAATGGGGTAAAAAGGTGGACAGTACGAAAGCCGAGTACAAGTAGTGATAGGGAGTCTGGAAGTGAATTTCACGTCAGAAAACGATCACGAATTAGAGATAAGAGGGAGATCTCGCAGTAGTATTCCCTACTGACATAAAAGTGGAACTAGAAGACGTAGATTGACTAGGTTAGACAATGAAACAAAGACCACAGAACAGTCACATAACAGAACTAGAAGCAGAAGTCCTCATGATCATGAAATTTTGGTAGCCGCCAATACATTTGAGGATAAACAGGTAAGAGAGGCAAAACAAAGGGAGTTAGATAATTGGAAAGAATTTGGAGTTTATTCTGAGGTAACAGATAAGGGTCAACCAGCTTTGTCACATAGATGGGTTTGTACTGAAAAAGTCCTTGCAGATGGGACTTATAAGGCTAAAGCGAGGTTGGTTGCTAGGTACTTTGAAGAGAAACTGGGTGATACAGGTGTTCGAGTGGATTCTCCCACTGCTGGAAAAGTAATCTTAAAAATCTTTTTGGCTCTTTTGGCAACATTTTCATGGGAGTGTAGGTCAATTGACATAAAAGCCACATTTCTGCAGGGCAATACTTTTCAGAGAAAAGTATTTCCGAAATCGCCTAAAGAGACAGCAGATGCAGAAGGAAAACTATGGAAACTAAACAAATGCGTCTATGGCCTTTATGATCCTTCCAGGGTATGGTATTTTCCTGTGAAATCTGTTTTGCTGAAAATAGGTTGTGTTCAACTAATGTTTTATTGGTACCATAACAGAAAACTTTCAGGCATCTTCATGATGCATGTTGATGATTTCTTATGGGGTGGTACAGCGGAATTTGAGAAATTCATCATTAATTAGACTTGAATTTAAAATTGGGAGTCAGGCCTGTGGGGCTTTTAAATGTATTGGTTTAGATATTAAGCAGAGTGGGTCTGGTATAACTTTAAATCAACAGTCCTATGTAGAGACTGTTACTCCCATCCCGGTTAATCATACTGGGTCACACAGAAAGATGATGTTATATCTAAAGAGACAGAGCAATTACGAAGCTTGATTGGTCAGTTGAACTGGTTGTGCACTCAGACTAGACCAGATGCTAGTTTTGATGTGTTGGAGTTAAGTACTTCAATGAAATACCCCATAGTAGAGAATGTTTTAAGGGCAAATAAAACATTATGAAAATTAAATATTGATAAATGCATACTTAAATTCCCATCCTTAGGTGACCCAAAGAAAACTAACTTAGTTATCTTTAGCGATGCTTCATATGCTAATCTTCCTGATGATATTCGAGAGCAGCTGGTTTCATTGTGTTTCTTATAGGTGAGAATTGGGAAGCAAAGAAAATAAAAAGGGTTGTTAAAAGTACTCTGGCTGCTGAAACACTAGCTCTTGTCAACACAGTGGATATGGGATTCTATTTGGCAAATATTTTGAGTGACATCCTATATAATGGGAGTACTGAAGATAGTATACCCATCAATTGTTATGTAGACAATCGTTCATTGTGGGATAATATACGCTCTACGAAAAATGTGAGTGAGAAAAGATTATGGATTGACCTTGCTGGCTTGAAACAAATGCTGGAGAGAAAGGGAATCTCTAAAATTAAATGGGTGGATTCAAGCCATCAACTGTCAGATTGTTTTACTAAAATAAGTACATGTACGAAGAAATTATGAGGGATACCGGAGAAGGGTCGCCTCACAATGTAATGCTGTGAATAGTATAAGTTGTACAGAATATGGAAGATTTTGATTTTTGAGATTTTTGTTTGTATTGTATATATAAAGTTTATTTTTTTTATTTAAAAAGAAGGGAATCTGTTAATTGTGTCCATATGATTTATATCAATTTGTGTTAATTGTATTCAGGTGGTGTGTATCAACTGGGGACTGTCTTGTATCCATTTATATGAGAGCCTATCTAGGGTGTGGTGTGATAATGTGGATCTCTGTGAATAAAGGCTTGGAAATAACTGAAGACCAGGCTCTAGTATTCTATCCTTCACCACCTGGCTATCCAGTTTATGACAAAAGTCACCCGGTCCAGATGGGATCCATCCTTGGTTACTGAGGGAAGAAAGGGTGGAAATTGCGGAGGCTCTGGCCAAAACCTTCCAAGCCTCCTTAGACTGCTGTTCAAAAAAGGGGCAATTACAGGCCAGTCAGCCTAATGTCGGTGTTGGGGAAACTTTTAGAGACAATAATCCAGGACAAAATTGTGGCACTTCGAAAAGTATGGGCTAAATAAATGAAAGTCAGCACAGATTTCTTAAATTTAAAATAGTTTTGGACTAACTTGATTTGAGTTCTTTGATGAAGTAACGGAGAGGGATGATGAGGGTAGTGCGGTTGTTGTTGTGTATATGGTCTTTCAAAAGGCATTTTATAAAGTACCACATAATAGACTTGTAAGTAAAATTAAATCTTATGGGATTAAAGGGACAATGGCAGCATGCACTGCTCCCTCTAAGCTACGCACGTGTACGGCCGTGCAGCAGCCTGTTGTGAGCTGCACACTTAATCATTCTGTCCACATACGTAGTAAAGCTGTACAGTAACTTGGAGTGTAAGGATCTCTGATAGGGCTTTGTCTGTATGGAGGCAAATGAACTTAGCTGATCACAAAACATTTAGGGTAATAAATATTAATATGAAAATATTGTGACATAAGAAACATTGTGCAAAGCTGTGGGAGTCTTTGTAAAATCATGGATATGACACTGCTACAAATTTTCCTGAGCCTCTCACAGTGGTGAACTAGGCAGAACTACAGAAAATCTAACCTTAAAACTTGCATTGTGCGTCCTTCATCAGTTACCTTCAAACAGTCCGTGGTATCAGCTCAGGAACCATTATGTTCCATGTGATTGGAATCTATCCCTTGCAACCTTCGATCCCATTCCTAATTCGATATTTTTCCAACTTGTTTTTTAAAGGAGTGCTTGAACACAACATAAATGCTTTAGCGGAGTTCTTTTACACATACCCGTTACTTTGTGGGGTAAATTCATTCTAATCTCTAGTTTTGTTTGAGACTTGTTAATCTATTACTCTAGTGCTGTGCTTACAGCTCAGGTGAAATAACTTGCATATAAATTATCTATTCCGCGTACGTAGTAAAAAGTTCAGCTGAACAAATACATAATTATATTAACTGTTGTTTAATATTGAAATGCTGAATTTGGTTGTTTTAAAAAATAATGCAGCCTGATAAATTAAATCAAATAAGACTCCAGGTAAAATGCAATCAGTTCAATTTGTTGTTTTAATTTCAGTGTATGAGACCATGATATGGAATCTAGGCGTGCACATTTATGGGTAGTCTGCATTGCACCGGTTAGCCCAATCAGAGTAATTGTTAAGGCAAGGGGAATTGTCTTCATCATTTACTGTCTAATGATTGGTAGTCAACTGAACAGTGTGTCAGAAAAGAATGTGTCGCATGCAAGTCAAGGTCATTTGAAGGCCTGTAGACGTACTAGCTGATAACAGCTCAGACGAGCCTGTGAGTCACTGCAACACCACACCGTCATACCCATGTTTAAGCAGAAGGTAATAGCATCAGCCAACAATGGAGCCAGCGCTAAGAAGAAATCCTGACTCACATTCAAAGAACAGTGGCTAGATGAAATTGTAGAGGTGGAATCTCATGAATCAAGAAGCAAGATCCATGTACAACTGAGGGAGATATTCCAATATAGTGCAAATATGGGCTTGATCTGCAAAATGTGTGCTGGAGCAAAAATATCAGATGATTTCTCCACTGGCAAGAGATGGGAAGATGGATGGAAGTTAGACTATATGGAGAGGCATTTATCAAGCAAATCACATGAATCTGTTGTGGTTGATCTTAGAAACAGAAATTCTCGCCCACTGGGATTTGGCTTGTGAAATATGTTAACAGAAACTGCTGCTGACACGAGAGAATACAATGGACTGATGGCAAGTCAGCAATCGAAGCCAGAAGAACTAAAGATTCTCATAGACAATGTACTGCTTGGAGTGCAAATGAACAACTCCATGCACTCTGTGTAACATATACACAACCACATGGCTAAATACCTCCATGTACCAGCGAGCTGATGTAGCAAAAACTATGCCTATGAATTTTTGGAATCAATCAACAGTGTCGTCCATGCAGAAATTATGTCGGAGATTCGCCAATCTTTATTTCATACACTAATTATTGACGAGAGCATGGATATTTCAGTCAGCAAGATGCTTATCATTTATTTTAAGTTCAGAGAAGCGGCTTCTGCAATGCACAAGACAGTGTTCGGTGGACTTGTTAAGTTAACTTCTTGCAATGCATCGGCTATTGCAACAGCTATAGAATCATAGAAAATAGGAGCAAGAGTAGGCCATTTGGCAATTCGGGCCTGCTCCGCCATTCAAAATGATCATGGCTGATCGTCTAACTCAGTACCCTGTTCCCACTTTTTCCCCATATCGCTTGATCCCTTTAGCATTAAGAAATATATCTATCTCCTTCTTGAATATATTTAATGACTTGGCCTCCACTGTCTTCTGTGGTACAGAATTCCACAGGTTCACCACCTTCTGAGCGAAGAAATTTCTCCTCATTTCAGTTCTAAATGGCATACCCCATATCCTCTGACTGTGACCCCTGTGATCCATCGGGAACATCCTCCCTGCATCTAGTCTGTCTAGTCCTGTTAGAATTTTATATGTTTCGATGAGATCACCTCTCATTCTTCTAAACTCCAGTGAATATAGGCCGAGTCGACCCAATCTCTCCTCATACGTCAGTCCTGCCATCCCAGGAATCAGTCTGGTAAACCTTCATTGCACTCCCTCCATGGCAAGGACATCCTTCCTCAGATAAGGAGACCAAAACTGCACACAATACTCCAAGATAAGGTCTCACCAAGGCCCTGTACAACTGCAGTAAGACATCCCTGTTCCTGTACTCAAATCCTCTTGCAATGAACGCCAACATACCATTCGCCTTCCTAACTGCTTGCTGCACCTGAATGCTCGCTTTCAGCGACTGGTGTACAAGGACACCCAGGTCTCGTTGCACCTCCCCTTTTCCCAATCTATCACCATTCAGATAATAATGTCTTTCTGTTTTTACAACCAAAGTGGATAACCTCACATTTATCCACGTTATACTGCATCTGCCATGTTCTTGCCCACTCACCCAACTTGTTTAAATCACATTGGAGCCTCTTTGCATCCTCCTCACAGCTCACATTCCACCCCAGCTTTGTGTCATCTGCAAACTTGGAAATGTTACATTCAGTTCCCTCATCCAAATCATTGATATATAATCACTGATCCCTGCGGTACCCCACTAGTCACTGCCTGCCACCCGGAAAAAGACCTGTTTATTCCTACTCTCTGTTTCCTGTCTGTCAACCAATTCTCAATCCATGCCAGTATATTCCCCCCAATCTCATGTGCTTTAATTTTGCACACTAACCTTTTGTGTGGGATCTTATCAAAAGCCTTCTGAAAATCCAAGTACACCACATCCACTGGTTCTCCCCTATCTGTTCTACTGGTTACATCCTCAAAAAACTCCATAGATTTGTTAAGCATGATTTCCCTTTCATAAACCCATGCTGACTTTGTCCAATCCCGTTAATGCCTTCCAAGTGTTCTGTTATCACATCCTTTACAATAGACTCTAGCATTTTCCCATTAATGTTAGACTAACTGGTCTGTAATTCCCTGTTTTTTCTCTCCCTCCTTTTTTAAATAGTGGGGTTACATTTCCCACCCTCCAATCTGTAGGAAGATCACTAATGCATCCACTATTTCCAGGGTCACTTCCTTTAGTACTCTGGGATGTAGATTATCAGGCCCTGGGGATTTGTCAGCCTTTAGCCCCATTAATTTCCTTAGCACTATTTTTTTACTAATACTGATTTCTTTCAGTTCCTCCCTCTGACTAGACCCTTGGTTCCCTAACATTTCCGGGAGGTTATTTGTGTCCTCCTTTGTGAAGACAGAACCAATGTATGTGTTTAATTGTTCTGCCATTTCTTTGTTCCCCATTATAATTTCCCCCATTTCTGACTGTAAGGGACCTACATTTGTCTTCACTAATCTTTTTCTCTTGACATATTTAGAGAAGCTTTTACTGTCAGTTTTTATGTTCCCTGCTAGTTTACTCTCATACTCTATTTTTCCCCTCTTAATCAATCTCTTTGTTCTCCTTTGCTGAATTCGAAACTGCTCCCAATCCTCAGGCTTGCCGCTTTTTCTGGCAATTTTATATGTCTCCTCTTTGGATCTAACACTATCCCTAATTTCTTTTGTAAGCCACGGTTGAGCCACTTATTTTTGCGCCAGACAGGAATGAATAATTGTTGTAATTCCTGCACAAGTTCTTTAAATATTAGCCATTGCCTATCCACCATCATCCCTTTTAGTAAAGTTCCCCAATCTATCATAGCCAACTCACACCTCATACTTTCGTAATTTCCTTTATTTAAATTCAGGACCCTAGTTTCGGATTCAACTACTTCACTCTCCATCTTAATGAGCAATTCTATCATGTTATGGTCGCTCTTCCCTAAGGGACCCCGCACAACAAGATTGTTAATTAATCCTTTCTCATTGCACAATACCCAATCTAGGATCGCCTGTTCTTTAGTTAGTTCCTCAACATATTGGTCCAGAAATCCATCACGTACACACTCCAGGAATTCCTCCCCCACAGTATTATTGACTACAAGTACTTAATTGCAGAGAAGACTGAAACAAAGTCATTGAAAACATTTCAGGACATGGTGACTTTCAGTCTACAAAATGCAGAACGGTACAATGTGGTTTCACAATTAGCAGATATATGTGCAACGTTTCAAGCTCCAAGTGCTGATTGTGAGCATGGCTTCAGCCTTATGAATAACATAAAACAAAATCACAAAACAATTTGAAAGAAAATCGCCTTGATGTGCTTATGTGGATCAAATCTCATCTGTCAAGAGGTAGAGAAGTGAACCTGGACAAAATATACAAACACTGGAAGAGAGGGCGAAACAGAAGAGAAAAACATCTGAACCAGAGACATTCTCCATCATCTGGTCTGTCATCTACAGATTCTGGGTCTCAATCAGGATGTCCCCATTCCTCTGGTGGCAGTGTTTACTTCTGAAATTTCTATAACCAGAGGCGGCAGAAGGACTCAAATAAAGGTGGAGGCTCGAAGGCCTAAACTCAGTTGGAGCGGCGGAGGTGGCGGGAGCGGACCTAGAGGAGCACTGGAGGCGGCAGAGGACTCAAATAAAGGTGGAGGCTCGAAGGCCTAAACTCAGTTGGAGCGGCGGAGGCAGTGTATCTTGTAGGAATCAAGAGAAAAAAAAACAAGGAGTGACGTCACAGGACAGCAAGTAGGTAATTGGCTGGTAAGTGTTACAGCTTTTTTCCCTCTGAGTTAGGGAATTGGGTAAAATTAAATTAAAAGCTGGGAGCATAAAACTGCTGTTGAATGATTAAATTTACTAACTTAAATTAGTTTATTAACTAGACTAATAAAACTAATAAATAGGGGAAGGAGCTGATTGGCTGGTAGCTGGTGAGTGCTTCTTTTTCTGGTATCTTTTTTAAGGCTTAATTTATTTTTGTCAAGTTTAGTAAACAATCTAATAAATCGAGGCATGGCAAGGCAGCTCAGACCCGTCGAATGCACATCTTGTGCCATGTGGGAACTCCAGCTTGCTTCCTGTATCCTGGACAACCACAGGTGCAGGAAATATCATCAGCTGAAGGAGCTTGAGCTCCGGATTTCGGAGCTTGAGCAGCAGCTGGCGTCACTGCAGTGCATCCGCCCGACTGAGAGTTATGTGGATAGTGCGTTTCAGGAGGTGGTCACCCCACAGTCTAAGAAAGTGCAGGCAGAGAGGGACTGGGTGACCGCCAGACAGACAAGGAGGAGCAGGAAGGTAGTGTAGGAGTCCGCAGAATAGATCTCACTCTCCAACCAGTATTCAGTTCTGAATACTGGTGAGGGAGAAGGTTCCTCTGCGGAGTGCAGCCAGAGCCGAGTCCACAGCACCATGGGTGGTTCAGCTGTATCGGGGGGGGGGGGGCGGTGGGTGGATGGATGCGCAGAAAGGACAGGAGAGCAATAGTGATAGGGGATTCTATAGTTAGGAGAGCAGACAGGCATTTCTGCGGTCGCAGATGTGATTCCAGGATGCTTTGTTGCCTCCCTGGTGCCAGGGTCAAGGATGTCACTGGGTGGCTGCAGAACGTTCTGGGGGGGGGGGGGGTGGTGCGGGGGGGCAGAGGGTAAACAGCCAGAGGTCATGGTCCATATCGGTACCAATGACATAGGTAGAAAGAGGGATGAGGTCCTGCAGGCAGATTTTAAGGAGTTAGGTAAGAGATTAAGAAGCAGGACCTCAACGGTAATAATCTCTGGATTACTCCCGGTGCCACGTGCTAGTGGGCATAGAAATAGGAGGATAGGGCAGATGAATGTGTGGCTGGAGAAATGGTGCAGGAGGACTTTAGATTCCTAGGGCATTGGGGCCAGTTCTGGGGAAGCTGGGACCTGTACAGGCCGGACGGGTTGCACCTCAATGGAGCTGGGACCAATGTCCTCGTGGGGAGGTTTGCTAGTGCTAGTTTTAAACTAATTTGGCAGGGGGATGGGCACCAGGATGTAGCAATGGAAAGAAGAAACAAGGGGCACAAAAGAGCGGGAGAGAAAGATAGCACTAGAGCAAGTAATAGTACAGTATTAGGTGGGATCAGACTAGGAGAGATTACAAGAAAGTCCAAGACTGGTTTGCAGTGCATGTGTGTAAATGCACGAAGCATGGTGAACAAGGTTGGTGAGCTGCAGGCGCAAATAGTCACATGGGAATTTGATGTTGTGGCGATAACAGAGACTTGGCTCATAAAAGGGCAGGATTAGGTACTAAATATTCCTGGAAACAAGGTGTTCAGGAAAGATAGGGGAGGAAGGAAAGGAGGGGGGGGTGGCAGTACTGATTAAGGAGAATTCTGCAGTACTGGAGAGAGAGGTTGTCCTGGAGGGGTCAAGGACAGAATCTATTTGGTTAGAGTTAAGAAATAAAAGAGGTGCCATTACACTACTGGGTGTATTCTATAGGCCACCAACTAGTGGAAAGGATGTAGAGGAGCAAATTTGCAGGGAAATTACAGAGAGGTACAAAAGCTATAATAATAACAAGGGACTTCAACTATCCTAATATAGACTGGGATAACAATAATAATATAAGGGGTAAAGAGGAATTTTTGAAATGTGTTCAGGATAACTTTCTTAACCAGTACATTTCCGGTCCAATGAGGAATGAGGCTTCGCTGGACTTGGTTCTAGGGAATGAGGCGGGCCCAGTGGATTAAGTGTCAGTGGGGGAGCATTTAGGGAGCAGTGATCACAGTATCGTAAGGTTTAGAATAGCTATGGAAAAGGACATGGACCACTCTAAAGTAAAAATACTCAATTGGAGGAGAGCCAATTAGAATAGATCTGGCCCGGGTAAATTGGAATCAAAGATTGGCAGGCAAAACTGTAATTGAACAGTGGGCGGCCTTTAAAGAGGAGATGGATCGGGTACAGTCTATATGAGGCAGAAAGGTAGGGCAACTAAAGCCAGAGCTCTCTGGATGTCAAAAGAGATAATGAGTATGATGAAACAGAAAAAAGGGGCGCATGACAGATGTCAGGTTGATAACACAAGTGAGAACCAGGCAGAATATAGAAAGTTCAGAGGGGAAGTGAAAAAGGCAGTAAGAGGGGCAAAGAGCGAGCATGAGAATAGACTGGCGGCCAATATAAAAGGGAATCCAAAAGTGTTCTACAGGCATGCAAACAGTAAACGAGTAGAGGAGGGGTGGGGCCGATTAGGGACCATAAAGGAAATCTACTCATGGAGGCAGAGGGGATGGCCGAGGTACTAAATGAGTACTTTGCATCTGTCCTTACCAAGGAAGAAGATGCTGGCAGAGTCTCAGTAAAGGAAGATATAGTTGAGATACTGGATGGGCTAAAAATTGATAAAAAAGAGGTACTAGAAAGGCTAGCTGTACGTAAAGTAGATAAGTCACCCTATCCGGATGGGATGCATCCTAGGTTGCTGAGGGAAGTAAGGATCGAAATTGCAGAGGTACTGGCCATAATCTTCCAAACATCCCCATAGATACAGGGGTGGTGCCAGGTAAATTGGACTGGAGAATTGCAAATGTTACACCCTTGTTCAAAAAAGGGTGTAAAGATAAACCCAGCAACTATAGGCCAGTCAGTTTAACCTCAGTGGTGGGGAAACCTTTAGAAACGATAATCCAGGACAGAATTAACAGTCACTTGGACGAGTCTGGATTGATTAGGGAAAGCCAGCACGGATTTGCTAAAGGCAAATCATGTTTAACTAACCTGATAGAGTTTTTTGATGAGGGCAATGCAGTTCACGTGGTGTATTTGGACTTTGAAAAGGCATCTGATAAAGTGCCGCACGGTAGGGTTATCACCAAGATTGCGGCCCATGGAATAAAGGGGGCAGTAGCAACATGGATACAGAATTGGCTAAGTGACAGGAAACAGAGAGTAGTGGTGATCGGTTGTTTTTCGGACTGGAGGGAGGTGTACAGTGGTGTTTCCCAGGAGTCGATGCTGGGACCATTGCTTTTCTTGATATATATTAATGACTTGGATTTGGGTGTACAGGGCACAATTTCAAAATTTGCAGATAACACAAAACTTGGAAGGGCAGTAAACATTGAGGAGGATAGTGATAGACTTCAAGAGAATATAGATAGGCTGGTGGCATGGGGGGGGACACGTGGCAGATGAAATTTAACACAGAAAAATGCAAAGTGATATATTTCGGTAGGAAGAACGAGGAGAGGCAATATACACTAGAGGGCACAACTCTAAAAGGGGTACAGGAACAGAGAGATCTGGGGGTATATGAGCACAAATCGTTGAAGGTGGCAGGGCAGGTTGAGAAAGCGGTTTAAAAAATCATACGGGGTCCTGGGCTTTATAAATAGAGGCATAAAATACAAAAGTATGGAAGTCATGATGAACCTTTATAAAACACTGGTTCGGCCACAACTGGAGTATTGCCTCCAGTTCTGGGCTCCGCTCTTTAGGAAAGATGTGAAGGCCTTAGAGACGGTGCAGAAGAGATTTACTAGAATGATTTCATGATGAGGGGGGCTTTAGTTATGTAGATAGACCGGAGAAGCTGGGGTTGTACTCCTTGGAACAGAGACAGTTGCGAGGAGATCTGATAGAGGTTTTCAAAATCATGAAGGGTCTAGACAGAGTAGATAAGAGAGGAACTGATCCCATTGGCGGAAGGGTCAAGAACCAGAGGACATAGATTTAAGGTGATTGGCAGAAGAACCAAAGGTGACATGAGGAAAATCTTTTTTACACAGCGAGTGGTTAGGATCTGGAATGCATTGCCCGAGGGGGTGGTGGAGGCAGTTCAATCATGGCCTTCAAAAGGGAACTGGATAAGTACACGAAAGGAAAACATTTGCAGGGCTACGGGGATAGGGCAGGGAAGTGGGACTAGCTGGATTACTCTTGCAGAGCCGGCACGGACTCGATGGGCCGAATGGCCTCCTTCCGTGCTGTAACCTTTCTATGATTCTATTCAAAGTTGTTGTTTTTTTTACGGTGGCACACACAGCTTTTATAACGGTGCACCAACCCAAATTCAACCCGCGCATGGCCGAAAAAAATTAGAGGGAACATAGGCAGCGTGGATGCAAAATTGGCCAGCGGATAGAAAGCAGAGAGTAGTGGTGAACAGCTGTTTTTCAGACTGGAGGGAAGTATACAGTGGTGTTCCCCAGGAGTCCGGATAAGGACCATTGCACTTTTTGATATATATTAATGACCTGGACTTGGGTATAGAGGGTATAATTTAAAGTTTGCAGACGACACGAAACTCAGAAATGTAGTAAACAATGTGGGGGATACTAACAGACTTCATAAGGACATAAACAGACTGGTGAAATAGGCAGACACATGGCAGATGAAATTTAATGCAGAGAAGTGTGAAGTGCTACATTTTGGTAGGAAGAATGAGAAGAGGCAACATAAACTAAATGGAACAATTTTAAAGGGGGTACAGGAACAGAGAGACCTGGGGGTTTATGTACACAAATCTTTGAAGGTGGGAGGACAAGATGAGAAGGCTGTTAAAAAAGCATATTGGTTCCTGGGCTTTATTAACAGAGGCATGGAGTACAAAAGCAAGGAAGTTATACTAATCCCTTATAAAAAAATGGTTAGGCCTCAGCTGGAATAGTGTGTTCAATTCTGGGCACCACACTTTAGGAAGGGTGTCAAGGCCTTAAAGGGTACAGAAAAGATTACTGGACTGGTACCAGGGATGAGGGACATCAGTTATGTGGAGAGACTAGAGAAGCTGAGTTTGTTCTCCTTGGGGCAGAGAAGGTTAAGAGGAGATTTGATGTACGTGTTCAAAATCATGAACGTTTTTGATAGATATGGAGAAACTGTTTTCAGTGACAGGAGGGTCGGTAACCAGAGGACACAGATTTACAGTGATTGGCAAAAGAACCAGAGGCAACATGAGGAAACATTTTTTTACGCAGAGAGTTGTTATGATCTGGAATGCACTGCCTGAAAGGGTGGTGGAAACAGATTCGATAATAACTTTCAAAAGGGAATTGGACAAATACTAGAAGGGAAAATATTTACAGGGCTATGGGGAAAGAGCAGGTGAGTGAGACTAATTGGATAGATCTTTCCAGGAGCCGGCACGGGCATGATGGGCCAAATGGCCTCCTTCTGTGCTGTAACATACTATGATACTATGTGTATTTTAGGATTCAGGAACATGAAGAAATCACACCAATTTTCCTGTGAGGCTGAAACTACTAGAAGGGAAAACTGCAATATCAATTCAACGTTCTTCAGTACAGCTCAAGGAAAAAGAAGAAAAAGAAGTCGCAGAATGACATGAAGTTTTAGATCGCGTTATTGAGATAGTTATTGGAAAAAGTGGGGCGAATTATAGCGGTATAAAGAAAGAGTTAATCAGACTGTCCTGAAGTCTGCTAAAGTTATACTGCTATTGATTTCTCTTTATATTGTAGTAACAGTAACCTTTAGCCTTTGCCTGTTAAAGAAAAGAAAGACTTGCATTTATACAGCGCCTTTCACCTCAGGACGTCCCAAAGCGGTTTGCTATCAATGAAGTACTTTTGAAGTGTAGTCACTGTTGTAATATAGGAAACGCAGCAGCCAATTTGCACACAGCAAGCTCCCACAAAAAGCAATGAAATAAATGACTAGATCATCTGTTTTAGGTGTTGGTCGAGGGATAAATGTTTGCCAGGACACCAGGAGAATCCCCCTGCTCTTCTTCAAATATTGCCATGCGATCTTTCACATCCACCTGAGAGGGCAGTCGGGGCTTCGGTTTAACGTCTCATCCGAAAGACGGATGATTAAGCAGGGAAGTTTAAGTCAATTTGAAGTACCACTGAGCTATTGAGTCAGGGCTGACATTAAAGCAATGGTCAGTTTAATCATTTCAGTAAACCTAATTTTACTGGTCTGCGGAGAAATAACTTATTAAAACTAAAGTTATTGATAAAGAATAAGTCAATTAAATTCTCTATATTATGGAGCTGTATTTTAACTTTTGTGCAATTATGTAAAGCAGAATTTTATGGATTGTCACGTGGAAGGAGTAGGAGAAATGTATAAAAATTTTCTGTTTGTAATGAGTATTTGGATTCATGCAGGCCTAAGATACTGAGCTCAGAACTGTAAACATGTTTGAATCCCCAACTAACCATCATTATGTCTGGTTGTAAGCATGTGTGTTTGTGTTTAAGTACTAGTACATGTGCTATATACTTAATAAATCTGTGATACCTGATATTCAATGTATAGGACCCTTATTGATTTGAGGAGTAAATTCTAAATAGGAACACCCCTCTTCTAACAGCAGAATAGATCTGAATGAAAGAGCTGAGAAACGTGACAATTCAAATATTGAACCTTTTGGAATTAGTTCTGCTGCTTGCAAAATATGACGAAGCGCTGAGGGAATGTTGAGCAGAGCAAAAAAAGAAAGGAATGATAGTGTCAACCAAAGGCCGAGGTTCTTCAGTCACATTTCTTTCCAAAACTTCATGAATTATATTGTCGATACCATTAAACAAGGTAGCAGATGAAATCAGAAAAGCATCTTTTCTGTTCTGATCGATGGCACATGGGACATAACCACCATCGACCAATTCTCCGATGTTTATGTATCAAAGCATGACTGAGAAATGCATGTGTGGCCACTTTCTTTTGTATATTCCCAGTCAGGTGAAGGAAAGGATTTGTTTGAGTTACTTAAGAGAATCCGAGAGGAAAACAGGATTGATGTAAAGAAGTGTCTTGGGTTGTACGGATGTCGGGGGTTGAATTGGGTCGCTTAGCGCACGTTTTTTAGGCGCCACGCGGCCACCCGAGGTTTCAAAATGGGGTCCACGATGCATGCACAAATCTGATGGGAAGTGTGCAGAATGCCATCTTGGTAAAGGGGTTTGGCCCACGCGCCTAACGACTGTCGGCAGAGCATGCAGATCATGACTGAATCAGTGTGCAATGCTGATTTAAAGCCACTGCTGCCATTTTGGAACTCCATACTCCAGCCAATGCCCTGTCTTAACCTCACACAGTTGAACACGACGTTAAATGGCATGAAGGACACCCCCGCCTCCATAGCACTCTTTAAACGGATGATGAAGTACTTCCAGGTTAGTTGCTGCATTATTTATTCTGGCTGCTGGTGCAATTGTATACTTTTCTGAAGGTGTCCTGTACTTGGCTAAAGTTTCAGTACTCTACAGGGAGAGTGGTCTGGTTGGTCTTGCAGTCCTTTTTGTGTCATTTAAAATGTTGTTCTGAAAAAAGTTGCTGCCAGACATGGGTGGTCTGGTAGAGCTTCCTCTCAGAATTGAACATGACTGGGAGAATGAAGAGAGACCACGCAGAGCAGGAAAAGATGCTAAAAGAGGGAGGAGGAGGAGGAGGGAGAACAGTGCACTCAGCTGGAGGCCATATCCGCGGAGGGTCTTCAGGGAGAAATTCTCTTACCTCAACTTCAGGACCAGTGCTTGAGATGTCTTCAGTTCACAAGAGAGGTAGTGACTGAAATCTGTCAACTGCTGCAGCCACAACTGCAGCCTCAAAGCAGGGCAAGGACAGCATTGCCTGTGGCTGTCAAGGTGACCGTCGCTCTTAATTTTTATACCCCTGGCTCCTTTTAGGCTGCTGCTGGAGATATAAGCAACATCTCATAGTTTGCAATGTACTGCTGTATAAGGAGGGTCATTGAGGCTCTCTATACAATGAGAAACACATACATCTCATTCCCCCAGAGACAAGCAGGCAGGAGGAGTGAGCACACGGTTTTGCACAGATTACAGGCTTCTCCATGATTAATTCATTCTGTGGCAGTCCTCTATTCCACCTGTATTTGAACCAGCACGGCAAGTCAAAGACTGGCTACTGGGCGACAACAGTTATCCACTCATGACATGACTCATGACCACGGTCAAGAACCCGTGCACAGCAGGCCTACAATGAGAGCCATGCTGCCACGAGGAACATTATAGAACAGACCACTGGTATCTTCAAGCAACGCTTCCGCTGGCTACACAGCTCTGGAGGAGCCCTGCAGTACTCAGCTGAGCAGGTATCAAGATTTGTGGTAGTTTGATACATGCTGCATAACCTGGCCGTTATGAGGGAACAGCCCTTTCCACCGCCTATCAGGCGAGAAATTGAGGAGCACGAGGAGGAGGAAGTGCAAGCGGAAGGGAGGCTACAACACAGACAGACCCTTTCTGACAGGGCTCAGCATGATCATATTATTTATGAGATACCAGTAACCTCAACTACACCTCCCCATTCAATAGTCCCACACCCCTTACCTTTCCTCTCTCACTGACCATCACTTCATCTTCTTTCTGACAACACTTATTGGTTCCTTCCTTAGTTCACCGCAGAAATAAAAACCACCACCAAATGCAAATTCAAATCTAAATTTATCAATTCAATCATTATATAATGCATATAAAATGAAACTAATTACCCTTGTGCATTCCCTTAGTGCCTGTCTTCCAAGTGCTTTCACCTTTCCTAATGCTCCAAGAGGTGCTTCCTTAGTGGCTGCAGCACGGAAGGTGGAAGCCTGCTGATCTTCAACTGAGGAGACTGCAGATGGCCTTGAGGACAACCTGGAGCACTTCTGGGCCTAGAAAGCCCGACTTCAAACTGTACCATCTCGACCTGGACTGCAGCAGTCTGGGCTAGCTGGCTAAAAAGCAACAACAAGGGCACTGGCGGAGTTGCAGTGGTTGGAGCTGCAGTGGTCAGGGCAGGAATGCTGTCATTCTGTTCCTCGGAGCCACTGCCACTCTCCCGGGGTGGCACCTCAGCAATCCGCTGATCTGGTGATCTGTTGGAGAACAGATTGCTGGACTGCTGTGATGCCCTGGAAGCCCCTTTCAACAGTGGTATCCAGAGCCATGATGGCAGCAAGGCAGCAGTCTGAGATTCCAATGCAGAAGTCAGAGCTTCGATGTCAGCTGTTTATTCTGCAATGGAAGCTGTGATGTCGTTCATTGGACGCTGCAACATGGTGGGTTCCACAGGTGTACTGATGGAGGTGACCACCTGTTCCATGTTAGAAAGGATGGGCTCCAAGCTCTGCGCAACGCCCAATGATAAGTTGGAGGTGGACTCCTCCATGCCCCTTGACATTGTGCACAGGCTTTCTAGTGCACCAAGCATTTGGTTGTGTACGCCCATCAGCCTTCTTCTGTAGCCTGGGCCATCGAAGTCCTCATCTGACTCCTCTGCAGCAGAACTAGTGTGCGACCTCACCCTCCAGTGATGGGGGTGTAGTGAATTGATCAGTGGATGAAGCTAGTGGTGCAGTTGGTAGGATATGCCATTTGAAGATTGAAGTCACTCACCATGACAACTCGAGTCCGATCATTAAACTTCTTCCTGAACTACATCCATGTTCTTGGAGCTATATTCCTGGCAATGACCGCTATTTCCGCCCACTGCGTCCTGAGCTTATGTCCCGAGTGCCTCCTTTCCCCCAGCGGATACAGGATGTCTCTCCTTCTCTCCACCTCCAGTGCATTATCAGAAAACCTTGGTGTACGCTCTCTCGCATGTTTAGCCAACCCTCAAAGTATCACAGTACCGATTCAGTAGTTGAAAATATCTACGAGAAATCTGAGTTTGATCCAAGAAACAACTGTCTGTGAAATTGTCCGTGGCGAACCTCCGCAAAATGCCATCGACAAGTGTCGAACTGAATGCTTCAACCTGATCATGGATACTACCTTGTCAAGTCTGACTAGTCAATTCTTACAGCATGGAAAGCTATTTTCAGATACATCTCTACTTGATTTGTGAATTTTCACAGAAAATCTGAAGCTTGCCAATGATCGTAACACTTGTACAGCAAACACACTTATGAAGCTGCAAGACATGATCTACCAGTATTCTGAACTACAGGAGGATCCTGAAAACATTGTTATGTCTTCACAAGGAAATGGGCAATCTAGCTCTTAACTGGTCAAAATTCAAGGAAAGTATTGAGGATCAGCACAAGACTCATTTGATTTTGATGATGAAGACAGACTTGTATCTGATTATGATCATGACGATAGTGAAAAAAATGGTCCAGTTATCTGCAGTTCATGCAAGAACTATGTTCGATGCATGATTCTGTTTCTAAATCACGGTAACAAACGCTAACAAACATGAGGTCTTGCTTTACTGGCTTAAACGATCCTCCTCACTATGTCTGTTCTCAGGCAACTTATGAGCAATGTTTCTCAAAACTAAACAGAATTAAAACGGCCGCTCAAAGTTCCCTAACTCAAGAACATTTAGAGAATATCATGACGATGTGCATGGAAAAAGATATAGTAGTAAACATTGACAATCAACAAATTGTTGACATAATTGCAGGGGACAGTGCTGAATTTGTTGGATGAAATGTCTTTTCTTACGTTGGAACGTACTTTTTTTTGCAATTTGTAATGTTCATTTTGAAAAAAGAGCTGAGTGAATTAAGAACAAAAACTTCTAAGTGGAATAAATTTTTGTTGGTTTCTGCTTTTTTGCGCAATGGTGATCCTCACCCCCCTGCCCCCCCAAGAAATTGGTGTCTCCCTTTTACAAGACAATTCCCAAGCCCTTTCGGGGAGCCAGTCCTCCACTGTTTACTACACATCTTTAGCGGGTGCATTGGCTATTCCTTGTAACCAATGGAATTTATCCCCACAGTAAGAATCAGTACACCATATGCACTCAACCAGTTGAAGAAGTGCATGCAATCCACATTCTAAATGCTACACAAGAGTACGGCTTGATATTAATCCCGCAAACAATTCCTATTTTAGATAATCCATCTCATCTGAAACTGATACTACTTCAAGACATTCAGATTGGACTTAAATAAGAAAATTGCTGCCAAAGACTACTACCGTGTCACAATGAAAACTCCACCTATTATAACAGAGGCCCAAACAGTACCTGTAACACTAGTCTATACTATAGAAACAAATGCAGCCACATTCCTGCATTTGTCAAAAAAAGTAAGCAAACAAAGAATCTGAGTCCTTTGTACAAGACCCTGGTTAGTCCTCATCTGGAATACAGTGCCCAGTTTTGGTCCCCTCAATGTTGGGTGATATAGACGCCCATGAAAAGGTTCAAAAAAGGGCCACTAGAATCATCCCTAGTTTAAAGGCCCTTTGTTATAACAATAGACTTAGACAGCTGGGTCCTTTTACTCTAGAAAAGCATGGACTTTGGACTGATTTAAATGAAGTATTTAAAATGATGATGCGATTAGACTGTGTCTGTGCGGACAAACTATTTGAACTAGATAAGACAGGGAAGATGAGAAGTCATGCATATAAGCTTAGAACTAGGTTAGGTATCAGGATTTTCTCCACGCAGAAGGTTATCGATGCTTGAAATAAATTACTGGTTCACGTGGTGAGTGCAGATTCACTGCAACAGTTGAAAAAGAAGCTAGACAGTTTCTGCAGTAGCTACTATGTGTACAAAAGGTAGGTGGGATGTCAGGTTTGCACCTCAAGTTCACTGATCGTCTGAGCTCGTTTTGATGCCTTAGGGAGTTGGAGAGGAAGTTCCCAGATCTTTGCCCCTGAATTGGTATAGGGTTTAATGTGTTTTTTGCCTCTCCCAGGAGATTACAGGACAGCTGAAGTGAGTGAACACTAGGGGTCATGATGCTTTAGTTGAGTCATAACTGTTTGGAATATGCTCGATGGACCAGCCATCTTTTCATATGTTTGTATGTATATTCATGTGGGGCAAAGTGGAGGAATGCCTGCACAATGGAGAGGCAGAATGATCTCCAAATGGGAGCCGTGGTCACTGTGGAGGAGAGCTACACGCTACATGTCAGCAAGTGAGTGAGTTGAATTTGCTGCCAAAAGTGAACTGTGATGGCACTGGGCAATGGAGCTCTGCAGCAAACCCCACTCACTCATCATCATTTGCATGTGGCAGGGCGAGGACGTGGTGGGCAATGCAGGCCGCCCCCAGCAAGGCACAGGAAAACCGCACCATTAGTTTTTTTAGGGCAGGGATCCAGTGGTATGCCCCTGCCCCAATTTCCTCAGATAAACACTCCGGAAATGCCCCAAAACAGACAAATTCCTGAAGGCCCAAGAGTTCCCACATGGGATCCCCAGTTGATTTATTTAGCTGAGCGTGGGTAACAATACAGGGTGGTATCTACATTAATCTATGACCAGTATCAATACATGACCTATGGGCTGAAGAGACCTGGTTGATGCTGAGGCCAAAGTTGGGCAGTGAGGTGGGCAGTGTTGGGCAGTGTTGCTGGAGCAACAGGACGCATCAGCATTACCGAATAGGGGGAAAACCTTCCAATATCGATTTGCGCTTCCTTTTCCACAGATTTAGTCTCCTCCTAATGGTCAGATGTATTTGCAGCTGTCAGCTCATCTTCTTTGTGTAGGACTTTCTCCAGTAGGTCTTTGGTACCAGCAGGAATTTGAACCTACTGGTCAATGTTGACTGGACCAGCAGTGATGGGGCGGGACCAGATGGTACCAAGTGGACAAAAAATTACTCAAACATTTTTTAAGCATCTCCTGAGGCCAGGTTAAGCAGGCTCTGCTGTTCTTGTGCACACATCATACTGAACCATGTCACGGCTAGCAGAAATGGTGCAGAGGCAATGGTTATGGCCAGACGTGACTGAAAAAGGTTTAGAGCATCGAATACAGCGCTTGAAACAAAGTAAGCCATTGGAGTGGTATCTTAAGACTGACTATGATATAAAGATAAAGTCCAACAGAGCAAGGCCCAGAATTTCCTCAAAACTTGCGCATGCAAATATTAAGTTATGTCAGTTTGCACTGTAAAAGATCGACGAAACTTGGGTTTAAGTGACTTACATGCATTTTCTTGAATACGCCTGAATTTCCTCGATGTCTTGCACCGATTCAATGCAGCCTCTGCCAAAACCCTCTTCCGCTCATTCACATAGCCCTGCCCCCACTGAGACGAGCAGAGAATGCGAGTTTCCTGCATTTACACTTGATTTGAACGTGTGTAAATATACACCCAAAATTTTAGGCACAGCAGGACCCTTGGTCACTTGATCTGGGCATGAACTGTGCAGCTCCACCCCGGAAGGGTTCCAGAACTTTCATGATATCTCTGTTGCAGTCTGGAGTCAGCCTCTGTTCAATTTCTTTGGCCACTCTCAGTCGCAGAGTTGCAGAAATGCTCCAAAGTGCTGGAGATCTCCGCGATGAAGATGTCAGGACCCCAAGCCACTCTGTCATCACAGTCTATTCTGGACAGAAGGTGAGGTGGAAGAGGAGCCGAGGAAGGAGGCCCCCAGAATGCGGCGCTATGTTGCCATACACCAGCCGACCTGACAATACCCCACCTGCAGAGTGTAAAGGCTACGGATCACATTCCAGGAAACGTCGGATGAATTATGCCCGCGGAGAGTAAAGTTCAGCAGGGAAGCATTGGACTGTCTCCGTGAGATCTTGCGTGAGGACCTGCAGTCGTAGTCTACAAGCCACAGGACATTGACCATGGAAATGAAAATCAGCACAGCCCTATGGCTCGGGTTCATTGCAGGTATCGACAGGGGAGTTGGTGAACATCAACCAAAGAGCTGTGAGGCGTCGCATTCTCCAGATATCATCCCCTGTACTGCAAGGCTCCTGAGTTTATTGTGTACGGCATGTCCTCAGCAGAACAGGAGAGCAAAAAATTTCAATCGGCTTGGCAAGTTCCTGAGGATCCAGGGGGCCATAGACAGCACGCACATGGCTCTCAACGCTCTGATTAAAAACCCTGTGACCTTCATCAACAGGAAGGACTTTTTTTTCCATATATATCCAAATAGTGCACGATGCCAAAATGCGCCTACTCCCAGGATGCCGGTAGTTGCGATGATTCTTTTGTCCTCCACCAATCGGCCATTCCACGTTTGTTCGGACAGGGGAGCGCAGTGGATGGTTGGTTACTGGGCGACAAGATGTACTCTCTCTTTCCCTGGTTGATGACACCTCTGAATGTGGCAGTAGAGCGGTACAATGTAGCCCACTCAGTCACAAGGCAGGTGGTGGAGAAGATCTATGAGGTTCTGAAGGGCCGCTCCTGGTGCATCAATAGATCTGGTGGTGTTCTGCAGTAAGCTCCGGAGAGGGTAGCCATGATCATGGTGGCGAGTTGTATGCTACACAGCTTCGCTGTACGAGAAGACAATCCTGGACTTTCCTGGGGAAGAGCCTGTGGCTCTGGAGGATCCAGAGCTTCAGGTGCCAAAACTTGGGGCCGCGAGCACTCGGAAGAGTCGGCATAGCAAGCTGGTAAGGCTGTCAGGCAGCAGCTACTGGCACAAGTCTTGAGTCGTGGATCGCCTCCATCTGGATCTCCACCTGTCATCTGGGCTGTACACATTGACACTGTAAAGGAACAGTGTCACTGACCACACAACTAAAACAGGAGAGACAATTTTACTGAATACCTTGGAAGCTGACAACAACTTTGCAAAAACAGACAATCAACATCAAACCAGGAAGAATTACTGTTGTTCTCAAAACTTTTAACTATTTACAATACCTTTCAGTTTTACTTTTAAAAGAAAAAAATAAAAGTTGTTGCTGTTTTCCACACTTAGCAGTCGATACAATTCCTTTCAGTTTCATTTACTGACAAAAAATAACATGTTTTTTCAGAGACAACATCAGATGTGTCTCCAATTGATGCAGCTGCTGAGCATAGCACAGACTATGGAGGAGGAAGAGCAGGTAGACTCATGAAATGGAGTTATCCTCGTCCTTCCAGACAGCGAGCATGTCACCCGCGTGTGGGCGAGCCTTCCGGCAAGGTGCTCTGCTTAACAGTTTCCTGTGGACCACATAGCTGTAAAGTGGTGAGCTCTGTCTGCAGGACTGAGGGGTCATGTGAGTGAAGTAGCTCTCTGTTGTCGGCGGTGGCCCTCTGCCTCAAATCTGCCTACGGCTGTATCATAGGAGGGAGATCCTGCGTAGCCTGATCTCACCTCCCACATCCCGATGAGATGGTGCTTGGGGTTGGAAGGACAGTGCCCTGTCAACTTACCACCCAGTGAGACAACTGCAGCTGGCTCTTGGACCTCACTTGATCCCCTTCCAGTTGGCCATGGATCTGTTGTCCCACTCAATGGCTGGAGGGCTGCTCTGATGGCAGCCACCAAATCCTTCCCACCCTAATTAACCGCTTCTGCGACAGACTGGATTTAAGGCAGCCTCCAATCTGTCACTGAGAGTCTAAGAAGCTGCAGTCTGAGCCTCCATGGAAAAGGAAGCTGCAACTGCACCGTTTCTGTTCCCAGACAGGGGTTCTGCAGTGTGGCCCAATGCAGCAGCCCCCTGAATTGACTCACGCAGCTTTGGCATGGAATGCGAGATGTTGGCGCAAATGAGGGACGTGGATTCAGAGACCAAGCCCGGATTCTTCAGGCTGCACCACTGAACTTCAGGTCCAATGACTCCTCAGTGTTTCGCCACCTTCTCACCAACCTTTCGGGAAAAATGGCAATTTCCCCTACCCCTTCTGAGTCTCCATCTTCCCCGGGACTGTCGGACTCAGCTAGAGAGCTTATCTGGGCAAGTCGCTATCTAGCTCTGAGATGCATCTCTCTCCACTGGTGCCTGGAAAAAGTGAGCCGGATGACTGTGATGATGGTTGAAAGGAGCCTGTAGATGGCAATTAGACTGCGCTCCAAGCCAAGGGGGAAAAAAAGGGGGCTCTGGCCTCCCATTGCCTCCGTAGCACCTACCTGGATTGGAACACAGGAACTGACTGTGTCCTCTTCCTCCCTTTCCTCTGAAAGCTGTTCCCTCTCTTCCTGCCGCTCCGCCTCCTACTGCTCCCCTTCTTTCAACTCCACATATTCCACCTCGTCCTCCACTTCTTCCTCTTTGTCGCCACTCTCCCTGTGTCACAACGGACCTGCGGGAAGAAAACGCATGAGGTTGAGCCTATCGTCATTGGGATGCGGTCTCTGTGGAAGGGAGGCGAAAGGCTGGGCCAGTCTTGTGGAGTTTGGAGAGATAGGGAGGTAAATTTTAATGGGGAGCCGGGAAAGGGTGGAATTCCTGACGGGAAACCCGGATGTACGGATTTCCTGGTCGTCCTTACGATTTTGATGTAAGGACGTCTTTCAATTTTTTTTCTGTAGGTTTCCCGCCCAACAGGCCAGCTGTCAGCTAGATGGGAGAGCAGCCAGGAAGCTGATTCCAGCGGGTAAGTCATATCCTGGGGGGGGGGGGGGGGGGTCAGTCATCGGGGGACATCAGAAGTGTTCAGAGATCATCAGGGGTTGGCCATTGCGGGGGAGGGGGGTTGTCGGTTATCGAGGGGGGTCGGTCACCAGGGGGAGTCATTAGGGTCAGCGATCATTGGGAGGTCATCAGAGGGTCAGTCAGTGGGGGGGAGATCGTGGAGGTGGTGTCGGAGATTGTAGGGGAGGTGTCGGACATCGTGGGGAGGGGGGTCGGACATCGTGGGGAGGGGGGTCGGACATCGTGGGGAGGGGGGTCGGACATCGTGGGGAGGGGGGTCGGACATCGTGGGGAGGGGGGTCGGACATCGTGGGGAGGGGGGTCGGACATCGTGGGGAGGGGGGTCGGACATCGTGGGGAGGGGGGTCGGACATCGTGGGGGGGGGTCGGACATCGTGGGGGGGGGGTCGGACATCGTGGGGGGGGGGGTCGGACATCGTGGGGGGGGGGGGTCGGACATCGTGGGGGGGGGGGGTCGGACATCGTGGGGGGGGATCGGACATCGTTGGGGGGGGTGGGACATCGTGGGGGGGGGTGGGACATCGTGGGGGGGGTGGGACATCGGGGGAGGGGGGTCGGACTTGCGGAGGCAGCAGAGAGCAGAGTGGGCAGGGGGCGGAGGGGAATCGATGTGTGGATGCAACTGAAAAAGACAGCTTATAAGCTTTGTGGCCACTTCTTTTGTTGTTACTCCAGTCACAAGCACTTAAAAACAGCTGCTCCCTTTTTCCTCCCTTTAAAGACAAAAAATATCATCTGTATTCTGAAAAGGGTGAAGTCTGGAGATTATGAAGCTTTCACGAGTGTGGGATCGCGGCAGATAGGCTTGTTGGGCTAGGGGGAGACATTCCTGCTCCTCCTGGCCCACAAGCAGTGCAATACCTGTTGATCCGGGCCTTCTCGCCTCCTCTTATGTGGCGTGAATGACGAGCCCCGGGAATCCTGGACCCCAGGAGTTAAAAAAGAAAAACTATTAAATTGGAGGCTTGCAGCTGGAAGTGGGCAGGTTGGAGGGGGTTGGGTCAGGTTTTTTACGATTTTTACCTTCCAACCCATCCCCAACCCATCCATTTGTGGGGCTAAAATTTACCCCAGGGTCTCAGATAATCACCATGTTGTGGACTGGTGCCACCCACCTCTTCAGTGGCAGTCCATAGCCGTGACTCATCTGAGTCAGAAGGTTCTGGGTTCAAAACTCAATCCAGAGACTTGAGCACAAAATCTAGGCTGACACATCAATGCAGTACTGAGGGAGTGCTGCACGGTCGGAGGTGCTGTCTTTTGGATCAGAAGTTAAACCGAAGCCCCATCTGCCCACTCAGCTGGATGTAAAAGATCGCATGGCACTATTTGAAGAAAAGCAAAGGAGCTCTCCCGTTGTCCTGGCCAATGTTTATCCTTCAACTAACATCACTAAAACAGATAAACTGGTCAATTATTTCTTTGCTGTTTGTGGGACCTCGCTGTGAACAAATTGGCTGCGGCGTTTCCCGAACATTATAATAGTGACTACACTTCAAAAGTGATTCATTGGGGAGTGTTAGGGCCATGCAGTGTCAGGGATGTGGGGATTGTTAGCACTGTGCCTGATCTGGGATGTGGGGAGTGTTAGTGCCGTGCATTGTTAGAAGTGTGGGGAGTGGTAGCACTGTGCATCGTTAGGGATATGGGGAGTGTTGGTGCAGTTCATTGTCAGGGATGTTGGGAGCGTTGGCGCCCTGCGCCGTCAGGGATGTTGGGAGTGTTGGCGCCCTGCGCCGTCAGGGGCGCGGGGAGTGTTGGCGCCCTGCGCCGTCAGGGACGCAGGGAGTGTTGGCGCCCTGCGCCGTCAGGGACGCAGGGAGTGTTGGCGCCCTGCGCCGTCAGGGACGCAGGGAGTGTTGGCGCCCTGCGCCGTCAGGGATGTTGGGAGTGTTGGCGCCCTGCGTCGTCAGGGATGTTGGGAGTGTTGGCGCCCTGCGTCGTCAGGGATGTTGGGAGTGTTGGCGCCCTGCGTCGTCAGGAGCGCGGGGAGTGGCGCGGGGAGTGTTGGCGCCCTGCGTCGTCACGAGCGCGGGGAGTGTTGGCGCCCTGCGTCACCAGGGGCGTGGGGAGTGTTGGCGTCCTGCGCCGTCAGAGGCGCAGGGAATGTTGGCGCCCTGCGTCGTCAGGGATGTTGGGAGTGTTGGCACCCTGCGTTGTCAGGGATGTTGGGAGTGTTGGCGCCCTGCGTCGTCAGGGATGTTGGGAGTGTTGGCGCCCTGCGTTGTCAGGGATGTTGGGAGTGTTGGCGCCCTGCGTTGTCAGGGATGTTGGGAGTGATGGCGCCCTGCGTTGTCAGGGATGTTGGGAGTGATGGCGCCCTGCGTTGTCAGGGATGTTGGGAGTGATGGCGCCCTGCGTTGTCAGGGATGTTGGGAGTGATGGCGCCCTGCGTTGTCAGGGATGTTGGGAGTGATGACGCCCTGCATCGTCAGGGGCGCGGGGAGTGTTGGCGCCCTGCGTCGTCAGGGGCGCGGGGAGTGTTGGCGCCCTGCGTTGTCAGGGATGTTGGGAGTGTTGGCGCCCTGCGTCATCAGGGGCGCGGGGAGTGTTGGCGCCCTGCGTTGTCAGGGACGCCGGGAGTGTTGGCGCCCTGCGTCGTCAGTGACGTTGGGAGTGATGACGCCCTGCATCGTCAGGGGCGCGGGGAGTGTCGGCGTCCTGCGTCGTCAGGGGCGCGGGGAGTGTCGGCGTCCTGCGTCGTCAGGGACGCGGGGAGTGTCGGTGCCCTGCGTCGTCAGGGGCGCGGGGAGTGTCGGTGCCCTGCGTCGTCAGGGGCGCGGGGAGTGTCGGTGCCCTGCGTCGTCAGGGGCGCGGGGAGTGTCGGTGCCCTGCGTCGTCAGGGGCGCGGGGAGTGTCGGTGCCCTGCGTCGTCAGGGGCGCGGGGAGTGTCGGTGCCCTGCGTCGTCAGGGGCGCGGGGAGTGTCGGTGCCCTGCGTCGTCAGGGGCGCGGGGAGTGTCGGTGCCCTGCGTTGTCAGGGACGCGGGGAGTGTCGGTGCCCTGCGTCGTCAGGGACGCGGGGAGTGTCGGTGCCCTGCGTCGTCAGGGACGCGGGGAGTGTCGGTGCCCTGCGTTGTCAGGGACGCGGGGAGTGTCGGTGCCCTGCGTTGTCAGGGACGCGGGGAGTGTCGGTGCCCTGCGTTGTCAGGGACGCGGGGAGTGTCGGTGTTACTCACTCTGCTGCCACTTTGGTACCAACTCGTCATCATCCTGCGATGGTGACATCATGCAGTGACGTTAAACCACCTGAATTGCGTCAGTGCCACTTCATAACCCCGCGTGCGTTGTCAATTATGTGGTGTTTCGAGGTCCTAACTGAAGAGCTCCTCTCCATCCCTCATTTATTCGGTCCACTGTTTGCTGCTCTCCCAGCCGGTATTCATAGTCATTCTTCTCCAACCAGGTCAGGTGAGGAGAGCCCATTTTGAACAAAATTTGCCCACCGTCGCGGACGCCCAGCCTAAAAATGCAGCTCACCCGCCTCTTTCCAGAAAAATCTATTCACGCAGGCGCACTGCAGCTGGCGGGATTTGGGGCGCATGCTCAATCTACATTCCCCCATAGTGCAGAGCGACCAGCATTGCCGACTGAGGCTTCTCTGAGTCGCGGTGAATTGTGGGAAATAGCAGGTGACATTGCCATAAGATACACCGTCCTGAAAAATATAACTAATTCCGCCCAGGAATTCTGACTAAGTTGTAAGTGAAAGCTGAAAAGAAAGACAGAAAGATAACGGTTGGCAAAAAGAGACATAACACAGACACTGGCAGACAATGTGTAAAACCGGAGGGGGGGGGGAAAGGAGTGCGACAGAGGTAAAGAGAGAAAAAAATATGTCCGGGAACAAACTGCAGCAATACTCCAGCAGGAAGATCGCGACCGCCTGGGTACGGATGGTGAAGCCTGCAATTACGGGCACGGCGAGAGGATTTAGTCCTGCGCATGTGCGCGGAGTCCCGCCGCCTGTCGTGCGCCTGCGCCGGAAGATCTTTCTGGAAGGCGGCGACAGTTCGCGGGTGCGCTCGAGGTGAGCGCGTCCAACGATGTTTTTAAATTTGAGAGCAGTTTTGGCCGAAGGTGGTTCGAGGTCCTGGACTTGGCTGTGGAGGGAAAGGAGGTTTCTCGGGACCTCCAGATGGTCGAGAAAAGCGCGGAGCTTCGAAGAAGAGCGGAGAAAATGAGTAAGAACTTTACCCTTGAAAGCGTTGGTCCGAGACACCGCGTCTCTCTCACAGGGAGGCCCGGTCGGTGCTGGCTGCAATCGGCACGCACCCACACCCTGGTCTATGAATCCGGCTGCTCTTCCACTGAACCGAACCCTGTGATTTTAAAAGTCTCTCCAAAATTTCCACCAGCGCTGACCTAAATGCAGAAACTCCTCTGATCTGCATTGGCTCCCGGTCCGGCAACGCCTCGATTTTAAAATTCCCATCCTTGTCTTCAAATCCCTCCATGATCCTCGCCCCTCCCTATCTCCGTAACCTCCTCCGGCCCTACAACCCTCCGAGATCTCTGCGCTCCTCCAATTCTGGCCTCTTGCCGCATCCCCGATTTTCATCGCTCCACCATTGGCGGCCGTGCCTTCAGCCCTAAGCTCTGGAATTCTCTCCCTAAACCTCTCCACTCTTCCCCTTTAAGACGCTCCTTAAAACCTGTGTCTTTGACCAAGCCTTTGCTCACCTGTCCGAATATCTCCTAATGTGGCTCGGTGTCAAATTTTATTTGATAATCACAGCTGTGAAGCGCCTTGGGACCTTTTACTATGTTAAAGGTGCTATATAAATGCAAGTTGTTGAGATTACAGACCTCTTTAGACTAAAACTTTGATTTTAAGCATAAATTGTTTTGCATTCAGTTTTGATGGGTAACACAATTAACAAAGATGCTGGTGATAATTAATTCCAGGAAACGAATGACTACCAAAAAACCCACAAAAGAATGCAAATCACTCACTTGCTATATATTATTCTGATTCACCTGTGGATACAGCTACCCCCAAATGTTTACATTTCCAACCAACAATCCAGAAATTTGCACTTTACCCCCATCACGCTGACTCTCCAGCTACAGCAAAGCATCAGTCTAATATCTTCCCGAATGGATTGGAATCTGTTGGGCAGCTTACACAAAGTGTAACAGGCCCTTTTATATTTTATTTATAAATATGTTTTGAAAAATGTTCACAACTGTACAACGAATTTGATTTTCATCACTTTACCCTCCTGTCCCCAGGGAGAGGGCTCTTACGCTCCACAAGAACCTACTCTAGTTGTCACTCTGGGCTCAGTAACCTTCTCTGAACCCTCATTATATGTCTCCATATAACTAACATAATCATGCAGGACTTTTGTTAGATGATGGCATGCTCTTCCCTTTGGCATTCACCTGACTCAGCATGGTGCTAGGACCCTGTGGAATTCAAGTTCTTGGGTGTAAGGACTGTACCTCTTTCCCCTCCTCATCACCCAGGACCCACATCCTGCTGAATTCCTCCCCTGACCAGTGTCCCACATCTAACCAAGTAAGCCAATAATGGAGTTTACTTTGAAGCACATTGACCAATGCCATTCAGTGTTAACACTCACTCGGCAGACAGCAGGCCTGCTCTGCCACACTTCTGCCGGCGATTGCGTGGACAGCAAAAACTACATCTCGAGTCCCTGAAAGAAAATAACAGTAACTCTGGCTGTGAAAATTAAAAATTTAAATATGGAAAATGTAAGAACTGTCTAGTCTGCCCGACAAACCATGGTAAGCTTGAAAAACTAATCTAATTCAGCATTTGGAATATGCCCTTCTAGTCTACTCCTGCCATAATTTAGTTGGGAGTCCACTGGAAGGGGCTGAAACTAAGCCAGGACTTGGATGCACCAGTACCGGCCGTAAGTCAGAGATTGTGTGATGGCCTGTTGGGATATATCTCCCCCCACCCTGAACCATGGTCATTAGCGTAAGAGGGGGGAGAGGGCACTCCCTACGTAAAAGCCACCCATAGTGCCAGGAGAGGTATACCTAGTAAGACCAATAGTTGTTCCATTGCTGACTAGAGGTGAAGTGGTACCCACCTGGGTTTCCAGGCTGACTATTATGGCCTGGAACATGAAGATTTACGGCCAGAATTTTTAAAAAAATTATTAATGGAGGCCATGGGGGGAGTTCCTCTCTGTTCTTTTGGATGGGGGACGAACTTGGCACCCCTTTCCTCTGGCAGGCCACTCTTTGATCAGACTCTTCATATGGTGGGTGCCCCGGGTAGATTAGAGAACTTCTCCCTAATCCTGGAAAGTCCACCAGAGTCAACAGCAGAGGTTCCCAATGGACACATATTGGCATTTAAGCTAGGATGCACCCCATGTGGATTTTTCAGCTGGGGGGAGAAAACTGGCACAGCTGCATAGTTCATGGAGCTATGGGGAATGCATTCTTGGGAGGACACGTTACTGGTGAATATAGACTGCACCCGACATCCTGGTACAATTGTGTAAATTTAAATATGCAAATATAACCGGGAAGCAGCTGTACAGGAGCGACCTTGTACATGTGTAGCTGCTTCTATGTTGCCAGGGATGTTCTGAACTCAGCTCCAGAATGTAAACCGGATGAATTCAGAGCATGGGCTGCTGTAGTACACAGGCAAAGTAGATCAGAAAATTAAATGAGCTTGTGTTTACTGGTAATGTGGTCCGCATCTCTCCATCAGTCTCATCCTTTTCTTTACAAAGTGGCTGGTTCTACTTGTTCAGCATCCCTAAACAGAGTAGAAGGAAAACAAAGACAACAAAAGTAGGTTCAGTATTTTTATACTAGGTCAGGCATTTGATTGATATGTGAAAATGTTGTACTATGCCTGCAGAGCAGATTCAAAGGCTGACAATACCAAGATCTAATCTCCCTCTGTCCTCTAATAGGGTTCCGACTTCCTCTTCCCTGGACCCAGGACATTTTCCACTGAAGCCTCCTGTTGCCAGCGCCTCTTTCCCAGACCCAGTTCCTGAACAGGACATAATTTAGATATGGGTTAGTGTGAAAAGAAAATGAAAACCACAAAAAATTATTTATAGTGGTTAGCAGAATTGTCCAGATGCAGGTTAGTGTAAAAAGGGACTGAATACAAAACAAGATAATAATGTTGAAAACAACAAAAATTTATGTTGGTTAGTAGAATTGTTTAGATATAGATTAAAATTAAAAACTAGAAAATACCAAAAAAGAACAAAAAAATTAATATTTATTAGTAACAAAGATCAAGAGTTTATGGCCTTGAAATCCCTTGGGCCGGGGGGAGGGGAGCACTTTTGAGAATCCTGACCCTGTCGCAAATCCTGGGGTCCGGCTATTTTATATTTCTTGGCAGGCGCCTGCACAGTTTCTAGTGAAACTGGGGCGCCTGCTTAGTGGAAGGGGGAAGAATTTAGCTGCGGTATTATTGGCCTGCCCCTGCAACTGCTAGAATTTTAGATGGTACCGAAAAGAGGTGGAACCTCGCTGAATCTGGGTTCCGCCTCATATTCTAGTACCCCACAGACATTACACTTGGAGAACACCCTCCCCAGCCCCCGGAATTTTATATATGTCTTTGAACCTCATGCCTGCCCTTCCCCTTTTCGTAGTTGAACACAGCTAAGGAATGCAAATCTCCAGTTGGCAGCCATCAGTGTGCCTGCTACAAGCATTGAAAATCAGCTGGAGATCATCAGTTTCTATTCCAATCAGCAGAGGTGCCCGATGAAAGGAGAAATACTGCATTTACTTGATGTGATGTTGCATCATCAAAACTTCCCAGAGCATTTCACACTGCAGTGACTTATGGAAGCTGGAGAACCTGTGATATCCCACATTCAGCAGTGAGATGAAAGACCACTTCATTTTTTTTAATAGTATTCATTAAGGAAGGAATGTTGAGTTGGACACAGAATAGACTTGCTGTTTCACTGAGAAGTGCCATGGAATCTTCAACATCCACCCAAACAGGACCTCAATATAATGTCTCATCCAGTGGACAACACCTCCAACAGAACTGCTGTACCTTCACTGCTGCATTGGAGTATCTGCCTGACCCAGAAATAAGCGTGCTAAAAACTGAGCTAAGCTAATGGTTATGTAATTTGAGGAAAAAGAAATATTTGCATTTATATAGCGCCTTTCACGACCTCAGGACGTCCCAAAGTACTTTACAATCTATGAAATACTTTTGAAATGTAATCACTTTTGTAATGTGCACTGATTGCCCTTCATCTAAATATACTGAGATTTCTTTTTAAAAAAGTAAATCTTTGAATGCTTGTAAGTTAATTCATTTACATTATCATTTTTATATACTTGTATATTATGAACGTCATGTATGCAGGTCAAATTGGTCCATGCCAACCGGCCCATCTTTCACTCCGTTGTCTGGTCCCATCCTCCCTGCTCCCTCCCAGCTCAGTTGATTTCTTCTCTGCTACTCGATGAGTTTTTCTTTCCTGCTACCAAAGCCTGCTTCTCATCCTCAAGTCATCCCCCACATTGAGATGCACTCCTCATCCTTGGGCTTGTCATGTCTGCAACCCTAGGCCCTTAGTCCTAAGCTCTGCAAGCCCCAGGACCTGCGTCATTACTCCCTCTGAACCCCCTCCAGATCATCTCCCAGTCCCACTGCTGGGATTTTGCCTCCCTGCTCCTGTTCTGAAGAGCTCTAACCCCAAGTCCCAGCCTCGATGTCATTACTTCAAGCCACGGCCATGATCCTACCCATCCACTTCCAGCTAGCCTGACCTCATTTCCCTCAACTCCTTGGACCCATGTTTCTTTTTTCACCTGACCTGAACTGGATAATCAGACTGTCCTGAAGTCTGCTAATGTTATACTGCTATTGATTTCTCTTTATATCGCAGTAATACTAATCTTTAGCCTTTGCCTGTTAAACAGGGAAGTTTAAGTCAATTTAAAATACCACTGGGCTATGAGTCAGGGCTGACCTTAAAGCAATGGTCAGTGTCTTCAGTAAACCTAATTAAAAGACATGTCAGCGAATACTGATACAAATATTTCAGAGAACTTTAATCAGTTGATAACAAGTGTAGGAAAAGCAGTTAGTTCTGCAAAGGAAAACATCTGGGTTGACTGGTACGAAATGGTACTGAATCAAAGACTGACGTATAATTAAGAGTTTCACTTGGTGGAATAGCAGTTATATGCAACAAGAGTGAAATTATTGTTAAGATTAAAAAAGTAGGGAGATGTATGAGTCTACGGAAAAATAACTTGTTAAAACTAGTTATTAATATGGAGTTGTATTTTAACTTTTATATAATGCAGAATTGTTTGGATTGGCACATGGAGAGTGTAAAAGAAATGTATAAAAATTGTCTGTGTGCAATGAGTATTTGGATTCATACAGGCCTAAGATACTGAGCTCAGAACTGTAACACATTTGAATCCCCAACCAACCATCATTGGTCTGGTTGTAAGTATTACCTTTTCAGTGTATGTATATGTTATTACATGTACTGTATGCTTAATAAATCTGATACCTGATATTCAATGTATAAGAACCTTACTGATTTGAGCAGCAAATTATAAATAACCCCGCTATCAGAACCATTAATGGTGGACACTGCTAACCACATGATCAATAATGAGGTCAGGTAATTGTGCACAAACCAATCAGATATGTGGGATGTGACAAAGGGCAGGGGCCCATGTTCTGGTAATACTGAAGGGACAGGATCTAGGAGCAGTGGGAGGGGACATCTGGGACCTGGAGTCACTGGGAGTGGGGACCTGATCTGGGGTGGGGGAGATAACAGCACTGGGGAGTGATGATGACTGGCAGCAGGTCCCAAGTGTGTTGATGTGGAGATCTGTCACAATTCAAATCTTAAACTTTATATATTTTTTACTATCCATCAGATATGATAGGTCACTAAATTTGGTTACTGCTAATTTGCTTTCCCCAAGCTGGAGAAGATACACATTACTATCTGGTATGCAAAATGTCGCTTCAAAGGCATCCCTTTGCAAATATGTTAAAATTTCAAAGTAAGTAGAGATCACTTATCGCAGATTGCTTACAAGAGTGGTCTTTCGCACAGAGAATGAGCAAAATATTTAATTAAAGCCTAGAAATGTAACATCGGGGTCTGGTGGAACTGGGAGGAGGCGATGGTCATACTGAGATGGGGGAATCCTGTGCTTAGGGAACACTGATAATGGGTTTTGGGAGCTCAGAGCATTATGATAGGGGTCCTGTAGTCTACCACCATTAATGAACTAGGGTCTAGTGGCATTTTGGAACAGGTGGGCCCAGAGAGAATCCTCGCTTTCATTCATTGTGCGACCCTTAATGGGAATGATTTTCAATTGCTGGCCGCCAATTTCTTGCCAGAAAAACGGGCGGTCGGCACTTGAAGATCAAGGGACACCTCGGCCACCCCAATGATACCCAAGGCCCACCTGATGCAATTTTCTGGCAGCCCTGTAAATGGGTGAGCAGTATGCCAGCCTGTTTCTGGCGAGGAACTGATTAAATATACAAATTGGCGTCCCATGTGATTGGAATTTTCAGGTGCAACAGGGTGGAGTGTGTACCACACACACTCCACCCAATTGTACCGAGTGGTGAGCAGTTCATAAGCAGCACTATTGCCCCTCCTGGGCCCACTAAAAAAACTCAGTCCGTGCAAGGCCTCCCCTCTGAGAACAGATGCGTTTACCTTTACAAAATATCCTGTGTGAGGTGAAGCCCTCTTACAGGAACTCCATCACCATCCCCTATAAAGCCTGGTCCAAGTTCGGCAGCGCCTTCAGCAAGTACGCCGAGGAGATGAAGGAGATCCAGGACAAACATCGGGACAAAAAGGAAAAAGCAGGAACTAAGTGTCACAAAACATATTTGAAAGTTCTTTATCTGAATGCACGTAGCATTCGTAACAAAATGGACGAGTTAACGGCACAAATAACTACGTATGAGTATGATCTTGTGGCCATTACAGAAACATGGCTGCAGGGTGACAACGACTGGGAATTAAATATGCCAGGGTATTTAACAATCAGGAAGGACAGGCAGGAAGGAAGGGGAGGTGGGGTGGCTATGTTAATAAAGGAAGGAATCACTGTAATACAGAGAAATGATATTGGGACAAAGGATCAGGATAATGAAACAGTTTGGGTAGAGATAAGGAATAATAAGGGGAAAAAACACTAGTGGGTGTAGTATATAGGCCTCCTAATAGTTGCAACTCTGCTGGAAGAAGTATTAATCAGGAAATAGTCGGGGCATGTAATAAGGGAACAGCTATAATTATGGGGGATTTTAACTATCATATTAACTGGACAAATCAAATTGGGCAGGGCAGCCTTGAGGAAGAGTTTATTGAGTGTATTAGGGATGGATTTCTTGAGCAGTATGTAACTGATCCTACAAGGGGACAAGCAACCTTGGACCTGGTCCTGTGTAATGAGCCAGGATTAATTAATAATGTCCTAGTTAAGGATCCCCTTGGAATGAGTGACCATAACATGCTTACATTCCATATCCAATTAGAGGGTGAGAAGGTTGGTTCTCAAACAAGCGTACTGAGCTTGAATAAAGGAGACTATGATGGTATGAGAGCGGAATTGATCAAAGTGGACTGGGAAAATAGATTAAAGGGTTAGACGGTACATGAGCAGTGGTGTTCATTTAAGGAGTTATTTTACAACTTTCAAAAAAAATATATTCCACTGAGGAAAAAAGGGTGTAAAAGAAATGACAGCCATCCGTGGCTAAGTAAAGAAATTAAGGATAGCATCCAACTAAAAACAAGGACATATAAGGTAGCCAAACTTAGTGGGAGGATAGAAGATTGGGAAGTCTTCAAAAGACAGCAAAAAGTAACTCAAGGATTGATTAAGAAAGGGAAGATAGATTATGAAAATAAATTAGCAAAAAATATAAAAACAGATAGCAAGGGATTCTATAGTTATATAAAAAGAAAAAGGGTGACTAAGGCAAACGTAGGTCCCTTAGAGGATGAGACCGGGAAATTAATGGTGTGAAACATGGAGATGGCAAAAATGCTGAACAAATATTTTGTTTCAGTCTTTACGGTAGAGGACACTAAGAACATCCCAACACTGGACAAACAGGGGGCTCTAGGGGGGGAGGAGCTAAATACGATTAAAATCACTAAGGAATTTGTACTTAGTAAATTAATGGGACTCAAGGCGGATAAATCCCCTGGACCTCATGGCTTACATCCTAGGGTCTTGAGGGAAGTGGCAGTGGGGATTGTGGATGCTTTGTTAATAATTTTCCAAAATTCTCTGGACTCGGCAAAGGTCCCGGCAGATTGGAAAACTGCCAATGTAACACCCTTATTTAAAAAGGGTAGTAGGCAGAAGGCTGGAAATTATAGACCAGTAAGCCTAACATCTGTGGTGGGTAAAATTTTGGAATATTATTAAGGAGACAGTAGCAGAACATTTGGATAAACATAATTTAATAGTACAAAGTCAGCATGGCTTTACGAAGGGGAAGTCATGTCTGACAAATTTGCTTGAGTTCTTTGAGGACATAACGTACAGGGTGGATAAAGGGGAATCAGTGGACGTAGTGTATTTAGACTTCCAGAAGGCATTCGACAAAGTGCCACATAAAAGATTATTGCTCAAGATAAAGAATCACGGGATTGGGGGTAATATTCTGGCATGGGTGGAGGATTGGTTATCTAACAGGAAGCAGAGAGTTGGGATAAATGGTTCATTCTCGGACTGGCAACCAGTAGCCAGTGGTGTTCCGCAGGGGTCGGTGCTGGGTCCCCAACTCTTTACAATCTATATTAACGATTTGGAGGAGGGGACCGAGTGTAACATATCAAAGTTTGCAGATGATACAAAGATGGGAGGGAAAGTAGAGAGTGAGGAGGACATAAAAAAACGACAAGGGGATATAGACAGGCTGGGTGAGTGGGCGGAGATTTGGCAGATGCAATACAATATTGGAAAATGTGAGGTTATGCACTTTGGCAGGAAAAATCGGAGAGCAAGTTATTATCTTGATGGCAAGAAACTGGAAAGTACTGCAGTACAAAGGGATCTGGGGGTCCTAGTGCAAGAAAATCAAAACGTTAGTATGCAGGTGCAGCAGGTGATCAAGAAGGCCAATGGAATGTTGGCGTTTATTGCTAGGGGGATAGAATATAAAAACAGGGAGGTATTGCTGCAGTTATATAAGGTATTGGTGAGACCGCACCTGGAATACTGCATACAGTTTTGGTCTCCATACTTAAGAAAAGACATACTTGCTCTCGAGGCAGTACAAAGAAGGTTCACTCGGTTAATCCCGGGTATGAGGGGGCGGACATATGAGGAGAGGTTGAGTAGATTGGGACTCTACTCATTGGAGTTCAGAAGAATGAGAGGCGATCTTATTGAAACATATAAGATTGTGAAGGGGCTTGATCGGGTGGATGCTGTGAGGATGTTCCCAAGGATGGGTGAAACTAGAACTAGGGGGCATAATCTTAGAATAAGGGGCTGCTCCTTCAAAACTGAGATGAGGGGAAACTTTTTCACTCAGAGGGTGGTAGGTCTGTGGAATTTGCTGCCCCAGGAAGCTGTGGAAGCTACATCATTGAATAAATTTAAAACAGAAATAGACAGTTTCCTAGAAGTAAAGGGAATTAGGGATTACGGGGAGCGGGCAGGAAATTGGACATGAATTTAGATTTGAGGTTAGGATCAGATCAGCCATGATCTTATTAAATGGCGGAGCAGGCTCGAAGGGCCGATTGGCCTACTGCTCCTATTTCTTATGTTCTTATATTTTAACCCCTTACATGTTGTTTCCAGCAATATAAAAAATTCGGCATGTCCAAAAATCCATTTTGCCACAGCTAATGAAGGTGTTCTTGAAGGCACGAGGAGTTGGAACTCACCTATGAGACTGATCTAAAATATGGGAGTTGATCAACGCTGTGGGAAGGTGAGCAGAGTGGGTATTGGGAGTTTAGCCCGAACTGAAGTGAGTTGCATGAATATTAAATTATATTTATTGACCAGTTACCTTTTAAAGTAATGGTGGCTATTTGGCTGATGATTGTGGGGGAGTTTTAGAAATATGTTGATTGTGCTGGTTTGACTAACAAGATTATGTGACGGCCAACATATACACAGGATAACAGAGCCTTCAACTTCTTGCAGATAAAGCTCTAAACCGAGTGTAATAATAAGTGATAATAATGATGCAAGTCATCAACAGCACTTTGTCTTCCATCTCTCTCTTCCACAAAACCTTCTAGGTTTTGCTTTATGTACCCGACCTCCCCCTCCCTTTCGCCAGGGTACAAGGATCAAAAACCCAGTCCCTCAAAGCCATTACTTTCCCTCTCCCCCAGTCTCTGATAACTTATCAATGTATAACAGAAAGAAAGAACGTGCATTTATATAACATCACACACCCCCAGGATGTCTCAAATTACTTCACATCAAATGAATTATTTTCCAAGCTGATATGTAGGTAAACATTGTAGCCAATTTACACACAGGAAGATCCCACAAACAACAAATCAGATATATGACCAGATAATCTAGTTTGTTTTGATGTTGAGGGAGAAATTATGACCAGGCAATCAGAAGAATTCCCTGCTCTTCTTGAAATTCAGTCGTGCCATGGGATCTTTTATGTCCACTTGATCAGGTTTAACATCTTGCCTGAAAGACGGCACTTTTCCGTCAATGCAGCACTGCATTGGTACTGCATTGAAATATTAAACTTTGAAGTGTCAACCCTGGATTATGTGCTCAAATCTCTTGACTTGAACCCACAACCTTCTGACTCAGAGGTGAGTGTGCCATTGACTGAGCCAAGACTGACAGAGGAAAATCTAGCCCAATATGCCATGGTACTGTTATTTCCTTTCTCGGAAAATGTCTTTTTTTCAGGGAGGACAACAATTGCTGCAGATCCTTCGAGCAGACCAGAATCATGTGTGATGCCGCAACCATGAATCATGAAAAGCTGAATTCCAGAGGTGAGGTGAGAGTGATTGCCCTTGCCATCAAGGCAGCATTTGACCGAGTGTGGCACCAAGGAGCCCTAGTAAAATTGAAGTCAATGGGAATCAGGGGGGAAACTCTCCAGTGGCTGGAGTCATACCTCGCAAAAGGAAGATGGTAGTGATTGTTGGAGGCCAATCATCTCAGCCCCAGGACATTGCTGCAGGAGTTCCTCAGGGCAGCGTCCTAGGCCCAATCATCTTCAGCTGCTTCATCAATGACCTTCCCTCCATCATAAGGTCAGAAATGAGGATGTTCACTGATGATTGTACAGTGTTCAGTTCCATTCACGACCCCTCAGATAATGAAGCAGTCCGTGCCCGCATGCAGCAAGACCTGGACAACATCCAGGCTTGGGCTGATAAGTGGCGAGTAACATTCATGCCAGACAGATGCCAGGCAATGACCATCTCCAACAAGAGAGAATCTAACCACCTCCCCTTGACATTCAACGGCATTACCATCGCCGAATCCCCCACCATCAACATCCTAGGGGTCACCATTGACCAGAAATTTAACTGGACCAGCCATATAAATACTGTGGCTACAGGAGCAGGTCTGAGGCTGGGTATTCTGTGGCGAGTGACTCACCTCCTGACTCCCCAAAGCCTTTCCACCATCTACAAGGCACAAGTCAGGAGCGTGATGGAATACTCTCCACTTGCCTGGATGAGTGCAGCTCCAATAACGCTCAAGAAGCTCGATACCATCCAGGACAAAGCAGCCTGCTTGATTGGCACCCCATCCACCACCCTAAACATTCACTCCTTTCACCACCGGCGCACTGTGGCTGCAGTGTGTAACATCCACAGAATGCACTGCAGCAACTCGCCAAGGCTTCTTCGACAGCACCTCCCAAACCCGCGATCTCTACCACCGAGAAGGACAAGGGCAGCAGGCACATGGGAACAACACCACCTGCACGTTCCCCTCCAAGTCACACACCATCCCGACTTGGAAATATATCTTACAACACCAGGTTATAGTCCAACAAATTTATTTTAAAATCACAAGCTTTCGGAGATTATCTCCTTCGTCAGATGAATGAATGAAAAGGTTCTCAAATCGCATATCTTATACTATGTTGGGACAGCATCACACCAATCAAAAGGTGTCGTTGTTATTCAAACAGGCCAGTCACGGAGAACAGCACGTCCCAGTACACTAGATATACATTGTGTCGATTACACAGGCAGGCAGAAAGAAACTCAAAATGGCAGAGAGAGAGAGAGAGAGAGAATTTTAAAAAACATATAATTTTTTTCCCCCTTTTTGCTGGTGGGGTTACGTGTAGCGTGACATGAACCCAAGATCCCGGTTGAGGCCGTCCTTATGGGTGCGGAACTTGGCTATCAACTTCTGCTCAACGATTTTGCGTTGTCGTGTGTCTCGAAGGCCGCCTTGGAGAACGCTTACCCGAAGATCGGTGGCTGAATGTCCTTGACTGCTAAAGTGTTCCCCGACTGGGAGGGAACCCTCCTGTCTGACGATTGTTGCGCGGTGTCCGTTCATCCGTTGTCGCAGCGTCTGCATGGTCTCACCGCAAGCCCACTGACAACCTCACGATGCTCCACTTTTCCAGCTTCCACCCCAACCACGTCAAAGAGGCCATCCCCTATGGACAGGCCCTATGAATACACAGGATCTGCTCAGACGAGGAGGAACGCGATGGACACCTACAGACGCTGAAAGACGCCCTCGTAAGAACGGGATATGACGCTCGACTTGTCGATCGACAGTTCCGACGGGCCACAGCGAAGAATCGCATAGACCTCCTCAGAAGACAAACACGGGACGCAACCAACAGAGTACCCTTCGTCGTCCAGTACTTCCCTAGAGTGGAGAAACTACACCATGTTCTCCGCAGCCTTCAACATGTCATCGATGACGACGAACACCTCGCTAAGGCCATCCCCACGCCTCCACTGCTCGCCTTTAAACAGCCACCCAACCTCAAACAGACCATCGTTCGCAGCAAGTTACCCAGTTTTCAGGAGAACAGCGTCCACGACACCACACAACCCTGCCACGGCAACCTCTGCAAGACATGCCAGATCATCGACACAGATACCACCATCACACGAGAGGACACCACCCACCAGGTACATGGTTCATACTCCTGTGACTCAGCCAACGTTGTTTACCTCATACGTTGCAGGAAAGGATGCCCCGGAGCATGGTACATTGGCGAGACCATGCAGACGCTGCGACAACGGATGAACGGACACCGCACAACAATCGCCAGACAGGAGGGTTCTCTCCCAGTCGGGGAACACTTTAGCAGTCAAGGACATTCAGCCACCGATCTTCGGGTAAGCGTTCTCCAAGGCGGCCTTCGAGACACACGACAACGCAAAATCGTCGAGCAGAAGTTGATAGCCAAGTTCCGCACCCATAAGGACGGCCTCAACCGGGATCTTGGGTTCATGTCACGCTACACGTAACCCCACCAGCAAAAAGGGGGGAAAAAATTATATGTTTTTTAAAATTCTCTCTCTCTCTCTGCCATTTTGAGTTTCTTTCTGCCTGCCTGTGTAATCGACACAATGTATATCTAGTGTACTGGGATGTGCTGTTCTCCGTGACTGGCCTGTTTGAATAACAACGACACCTTTTGATTGGTGTGATGCTGTCCCAACATAGTATAAGATATGCGATTTGAGAACCTTTTCATTCATTCATCTGACGAAGGAGATAATCTCCGAAAGCTTGTGATTTTAAAATAAATTTGTTGGACTATAACCTGGTGTTGTAAGATTCCTTACATTTGTCCACCCCAGTCCATCACCGGCATCTCCACATCATGGAAATATATCGCCTTTCCTTCATCGTCGCTGGGTCAAAATCCTGGAACTCCCTACCTAACAGCACTGTGGGAGAACCTTCACCACATGGACTGCAGTGGTTCAAGAAGGCGGCTCACCACCACCTTCTCAAGGGCAATTAAGGATGGGCAATAAATGCTGGCCTTGCCACCGATGCCCACATCCCATGAACGAATAAAAAAAAACCTCTTCTGGGCAGAAACTAATGTACATTGGATGTGTCCGTCTAATTTGGGACAAAGAGTGTACGGCAGTAATATTAAATTTAAGAATGCTGAAATATTTAGCCATGATGTGGAGATGCCGGTGATGGACTGGGGTTGACAATTGTAAACAATTTTACAACACCAAGTTATAGTCCAGCAATTTTATTTGAAATTCACAAGCTTTCGGAGGCTTCCTCCTTCCACATTCACCTGAGGAAGGAGGAAGCCTCCGAAAGCTTGTGAATTTCAAATAAAATTGCTGGACTATAACTTGGTGTTGTAAAATTGTTTAGAAATATTTAGCAAGGAATTGGTCCCGATTTTACCACGCCATTTCCAGTATATCATTGACATCTTGAGACCTGCAAATAGAGGTGGAACCCATTTCTGTTACATTATGGCTACGCTGGTATTTCCAATAGGGTTTGGGGCCATCCCCTGCCTTCAGTGAAATGCTATTTCCTCAATGCAGTACAAGTGTACAAGTCCTAGAAGCTCACAACACCTCAGACCTCGTCATCCCTACCTGATCCTGCAAGTCTTTATCATCTCCATAAATACACAAGCACATGGTAAGTGTACCTTCTCTTTTGGAGTGATCAAAGGCTATCCTGCTGCTCCTTCCCACCCTCCTTCCCCTGAGTGTCCAAACGTGCCTTTCTTTCAAGTGCTTCTCCTAGGTTCAATCGCCGGGCCAGAGTTGGGAGAGGTGGTTGGCTGCTCTTGTGCAAAAAAAGGGTTATGGGACTGAAGTGGCCCTCCTCGCGAGACAGTTGGTCCTGGGAAGGGTCTGTTGCAGGCTGCAACTCTTGACCACTACCTGGGCAGCCTAGTGTTGCCTCCTTCTTGCCACTTGCATGATGCTCTAAGGGCACAGGGCCTGAGAAATGACAGCCTCGTGCAGGCTGCTTCTAGCCATTCTGCTGGGCCTGGATCTGTTTGTCCGCTGATCAGTGGGATGGCAGGTCTAATGGTTACCATCAGATCCTGAAAACCTGAGAGACAACAGCCTGCATGCTGGCCCCAAATGTCTGAAAGCCAGTATGGAGGGTCCCCTACTACCACCAGGGCAGCAATCTGTGCTTCCGTGGAGGAGGAGGCATTCACTTGCCTCAGCCCATTTTCTGAGGTGGGGGACTGCCTTAAACTTTGGTGTACTTTGGTAGGAGGAATAAGGAACCCACTATCTTGGAAAATAAGAGTCTGAATGGGGTACAGGCGCAAAGGGAACTCGGGCTACAGATACCACAAATCATTAAAGTAGCAAAACAGGTTAACAAAGCCATTAAAAGTGCAAACAAAGCACTGGGTTCATTTCTAGAGGTATAGAATTGAAAAGCAGAGAAATTATGTTAAACTTGTATCGAACCTTGGTTAGACCACACTTGGAGCACTGTGCACAGTTCTGGTCTCCATATTACAAAAAGGATGTAGAAGCACTGGAGAAAGTGCAAAAAAGATTTACAAGGATGATACCAGAACTGAGAGAGTACAACTATCAGGAAGACAAAAGAGGCTGGGGCTCTTTTCTCTGGAAAAGAGAAGGCTGAGGGGTGACCTGATAGAGGTCTTTAAAATTATGAAGGGGTTTGATAGGGTAGACGTGGAGAAGATGGTTCCACTTGTGGAGAAGTCCAAAACTAGGGGCCATAAATATAAGACAGTGACTAATAAATCTAATAAGGAACTTAGGAGAAACTTTTTTACTCAGAGAGTGGTGAGAATGTGGAACTTGCTCCCACAAGGAGTGGTTGAGGCGATTAGCATAGCTGCATTTCAGGGGAAGCTAGATAACATACGAGGGAGAAAGGAATAGAAGGATATGATAGGGTGAGATGAAATAGGGTGGGAGGAGGCTCGTGTGGAACATAAATACCGATATGGCCTGTTTCTGTGCTGTAAATTCTATGTAAAGAAAACTCCAACTAAGCTGCTTCACACTCCGTTGATGCCTGCATTGAAAGAAAGAAAGAAAGACTTGCATTTATATAGCGCCATTCGTGACTTCGTGACGTCCCAAAGCGCTTTACAGCTAATGAAGTACTTTTGAACTGTAGTCACGGTTGTAATGTAGGAAGCGCAGCAGCCAATTTGCACACAGCAAGATCCCACAAACAGCAATGTGATAATGACCAGATAATCTGTTTTAGCGATGTTGGTTTAGGGATAAATATTGGCCAGGACACCGGGGAAAACACCCCTGCTCTTTTCAAAATAGTGCCATGGGATCTTTCACGTCCACCTGAGAGGGAAGACCGGGCCTCGGTTTAACGTCTCATCCGAAAGACGGCACCTCCAACAGTGCAGCACTCCCTCAGAAGCGTCAGTCTAGATTTTATGCTCAAGTCTCTAGAGTGGGACTTAAAAGATTCTGACTCAGAGATGAGAACACTACCCACTGAGCCACGGCTGACTTTCATCATGTCCCTGCAGATGAGGGCTAGATGCATTTAAGTGGAAGCTAGATAAGTACATGAGGGAGAAAGGAATAGAAGGGTATGTTGATAGGGTTAGTTGAAGTAGAGTTGGGTGGGGGGGGTGGGGGGGGAGACTCGTATGGAGCATAAACACTGGTGTGGCCGGTTCTGTGCTGTAAATTCTATGTAAAGAAAACTCTAACAATGTTGCCTCACACTCCCGTGTCACTCCTGTCAGACTCGCACACCCTCAGAGCCTTCACGTAAGTGTGATGTTCCTCGAACAGCCTTCTTTTCAGGCGAGTACCCATGAGATCTGCGTCCCATGACCCCAAAGCCAAGAGTAGCCTCTGCTGTGATGGTGGCACAGCCTCACCCACTCCCACTCCGCCAGCTCCCTCATGCTCTGAACCACCCAGTGCCACATCTTAACTTACGCTATCTACATTCCCCTGAGTGAAAGTACCTGAGCTGGTTCATGGGAGTGATAAAGTAAGGGGTGATTTGGGTTGATGTTGGGGCAGAGGAACATCGGGCCATGTTATGTTCTCGAGACTCAAGTGGTCTGGTCCTCGGCATTCTCCTCATCTTCATTGCCATAGACCACCGGAAAGAATTTTTGGTCACCTTCTCCTCATCATCTTCCTCTGCCCCCCATTGCTGTAATGGGTCTGCAAGAAAGGAAGGGATAAACTGAGAATGGGTGAACATTGAGATGAAAGAGGCAATGAAGAGTGAGGAAGTTTCTGGCTGTCTGCTAATTCAGAGGGAAGTCATAGCGATTATCAGCCTGCACTGTCACACCGATCTCCCCATCTTCCTCACCATCTCTATGGTTTGAACCTTATTGGGGTCAGCTCTCTAATGCTCGCAGTTCCCCCCTCTGGTTCCCTGCCATTCGTGGGCATTGTACACAAGTTTCTCCTGTAATAAGATTACACAAATTAGGTTAAAGTTAAGGCTAGCATCTGAGGGATGTCCCCCAGGTGGCATGACACAGTCAATGTAACAGATCAGTTGGTATCACCCCTTTACAGTGGAGGAAGGGGTTTTAAGGTTCTGCATGCAAGTAATACCTGTTAGGTGAGTTGGTACCACACGTTGGAAGATGAAGTTAATGAACCTTCTCAGGATAGGACATTTTTAATAGGGAACAGAATGGGCAATTAAGCACTTGCCAGCGGTGCCCACATCCCAAAAATGAATAAATAAAAGAAAAAACCCTGAACCAAAGGGCAGTATGAAGAGTGGATGTACAGCCATTTATTTTAGCAGTGTGCTGATGTCCAAGAAAGATAAGGGACAGTGGTTGCTCTATTACCTTGCCTGCCCTCATCACATCATTGAATTGTTTCTGGCAGGGTTCTACAGTGAGGGAGGTGGCACTCGATGACATGCAAGACATTTTCCTGAGGTTTCCTCCCATGGGCACCCAGCAGTCTTTCTCCCCTTGGCTGCATTGCATCCAGCAATGTCTGACGGTCAGTCTCAGTAATATTTTACACTCTTCTTTTCTACCATAGTCCAATATTCGTTCCCTTCAATGGGCGCTTCTGCCAGGTTCCAGTGGAAGACAGTCTTTAAAACTGCCACAAAAGCTCTTGTGGGCCATTTATTAACAGCTAGCCTGATAGCCAATTCAGCCTTACTGAAAATTTACCACTTGCTTGCTGCTCTCCCAGCTTGCTGCTGCAATGTTCAGCCATTCTAGGCTGTTTATAGGCTTCCTTTTCAATTTCCCAGCACAGTACTCACGTGTTATACTGGGATTTGCACTTAGCCAAAGCCAGTGGGGATGCAGATGAGCCGACCCGCAGTTTATGGTGAGCGGAGGTCCTGGTTCAGCAGTGCAACGTTGGGGAAAGTAGTCACATGGAACTTTGGAGCCTACTTGTCTCCATCATTGGAACATGGACTAACCCTGCTGTACACCCACGCTGCCAGCAAGGCACCAGATTACAAGTGGTTTCCTATTGGCACTATCCCCCCAGCCATGGCTCAGCGGGTAGCACTTGTGCCTCTGAGCCAGAAGGTTGTGGGTTTAAGTTCCACTCCAGAGACTTGAGCACATAATCTAGGCTGACACTTCGAGTGCAGTACTGAGGGAGTGCTGCACTGTCGGAGGTGCTGTCTTTCGGATGAGACGTTAAACCGAGGCCCCATCTTCCCTCTCAGGTGGATGCAAAAGATCCCATGGCACTATTCAAAGAAGAGCAGGGGGAGTTCTCCCCGGCCAATATTTATCCCTCAAGCAACATCACAAAAACAGATTATCTGGTCATTATCACAATGCTGTTTATGGGATCGTGCTGTGTGCAAGTTGGCTGCTGCATTTCCTACATTATAACAGTGACTACACTTCAAAAGTACTCCATTGGCTGTAAGACGCTATGAGATGTCCTGAGGTTGTGATAGGTGCTATATAAATGCAAGTCTTTATCGTTAACATTGGGGTTCCTTTCTCTCAATACAACACACACATGACTCAGTGATACTCTTGATCCTGGTTTTATGCCATCAGATGGCAGCTTCCTCAGGACAAATAGCCTGTGCGCTCATACTTTAAATATGGGGCAACTCGAAGGTTTCTCACTGAAAAAACTGACATCACAGCAGAGCGAGCCTGTGATTGTAGCATTATCTGGTCCTTCACACTACCACTAGATGGCAGCATTGGGCCATCCTGCTATTAGGAAAAATTGGCCGACGCATTTACAGTCTCAAAATGGGCACGTAAGGGTCCAATATGGTAGGCAGAGCGGCATGCTCATTCTGCGCCAGAAGCATGCCACCCGCCATATTGAATCAGGTTCCTCCGTAGCTGTCCGGGACGTGCAGTGGAAGTATTAAAATATCTTATTAAAATATTTAAATAAAAGAGTGCTATGCTTGTTCTACGAGCCTTTTATAAAATGTGGCTGCCCCAATGCCTGACTTGCCATGTGATAAACTTGCTTGAATCAGGGCATGGACAGCACTGCCTGTAGCTGTCAAGGTCACCGTGGCCCTTAACATAAGCAACAGGCTCCTTCCAGGCTCAGCAGGTGACATCAGTGACACCTCCCAGTTCACAGTCCACCGCTGTATCAGGGAGGTGACCGAGGCTCTCTACACCAGGAGGAGCACCTACATCACTTTCCCCAAGGACAGAGCAGAGCAGGGCGAGACGGCACTAGGCTTCGGCAGCTTTGCATTCTTCCCCGGGATCCAAGGTGCCATGGACTGCACCGACATTGCCTTGTGTGCTCCTCATCACCAGCCTGGCATCTTTCTGAATAGAAAGGATCCCATTCCCTCACGTCCAGCTTGTTTGGGACCCCAGGCAGCACATCATGCAGGTCTGTGCCCGGTATCCTGACAGCAGCCATGATTCATTCATCCTGCGCCAGTCCTCTGTGCTGCCTTTGTTCCAACCATGCCATCAGGTCACAGGATGATTACTGGGCAACGAGGGCTATCCCCTTCAGACATGGCTCATGACTCCTGTCAGGAACCCCAGGCACAGATGCAGAGCTGGCCTACGCTGAGAGACGATGAGAGAAACGTCATCGAGCAGGCAGTCAGCGTGCTCAAGCAATGCTTCCGGGAAGAGTTTTTGCAGTACAGCTCCGACCGTCTATCCAGATTTGTGGTGGTCCGCTGCTTATTCTACAATTTTGCCATCATGAGGGATCAGTGCGGGAGGAGCAGCAGGATTTTCATCTGAAAATTTATGATTGTTTTTCCAAAAATGTACACATATCATAGTAACATGATTATATTTATCATTTGAATTGTCTATTGTGTTTTTTAATGCGCTCATTAAAGTTTTTACTTTAAGGCCTTTGTCGCTCCCAAAAGCCTGAGCTTGGATTTGATATTTTTGCCCACAGCTGCAAGTTAAATTGGGATTGAATTTACATGTGCAGTGTTCCTAATTTCTCAAGTCGTATCAGCATTATTCAGTCAACTATATTGACAGAATATTTTTCTTTAGCTTCTAACAATTGCTGCTCAGTTGCCTTTCTTTATGCTAATATTAGTTCAACTTTTTTTAAAAATCAATTGAATTTTGAAGCCAACTGATTATCTCACCAGTGTTTTGCAAAACTAGAAAATGTAAATGTTAATTGCTTACCCCTGTGAGCCAGATATTCTACTTGCTATCACGTACAAACATACAAATAGACAAAGAGAAAAGATCAGCCGGTCCATCTAATCTGTCCCATTCAGCCATGTTGCAACTAAGCAACACAACCCTCAATACTCCCCACCCACCCACCCACCCACCCACCCAGCAGCAGCAGCCATGTAATCTCCTGAGAGGCAAAAAAAACCCTAGGCGAGTTCAGGGGGAAAACAAATACTGGGAAATTCCTCTCCAACCCCCGAAGGTGATTAAAACCGAGTTACAGGAGGTAACAATGACCATGCGATATATTACACAACATCCCACCTACCTTCTGTACACAGCGATATCGGCATTCTCCTGGGACTTGTCCATCTCCCTTCTGAACGTTTGCAGCGAATCTGCATCTACTGCATGAGCCGGCAACATAGTCCAACGGTAAACAATCCCCTGGAAAGAGAAAATCATTCTGACATCTAACCTAATGTCCCTTCGTTCTTCCTAACTTACCCAATTCAGGTAATCTGTTCATATGTACACAGTCTAGTCCCTTCCATCAATTTAAATAATTCAACCAAGTCTCCGCTTTTCTAGAGTAAAGAGACCCATCCTCCTAAGCCTATCGTGATATCTAACGATTTTTAGACTAGGTATTAATCTAATGGACCTCCTCTGTACCTTTTTTAGGGCCTCTATATTAAGGGGACCAGAACTGGACACAGTATTCTAGATGGGGCCTAACCAAGGTCTTGTACAGGGACAGTATAGTGCTCTTTGTTTTACATTGAATTGTGTTAGCTATACAACCTAATACCCCAACATCTTTCCCTTTGAACTACCCATCAACCCTTGTATCTCTACTTCCCCCTTGCACTGCAGTCACTTTCCTCATCCTTCACACTCATTCCACTCCCTTCCCACTCCCACTTGTTCCTCCCAGGGTGGGTAATATGAGGCCAAAGGCCCGCTCTCCATCAAAAAGCTTCCCTCCCCCACCATCTTTTCCACCCTTTCTTACCTCAGGGCATAGGTTGCTTTAAAAATTCAACTTACTTATTTTTTAAAAGAGAAAAGTCAAATTAAAATGAGGAAAGGCGGTGTGTGTGCCTGCCTTTCTCTCTATCTGTGTGTAACATTCTGTAATCTCTCTCACTCTGTCCCTGGCCTCTCATCGCCTGCCCTGTAAGGACCAAGTGTGAGTGGAAAGGGTGTACTGAGTGACTGCACAGCAAGGGGGAGGGGAGGATACACGGAACGATGGATAGTTCAAAGGGGAAGATGACTGGGTAGTGATGGGGGGCGGGGGGGGGGGAGGGAATGTCAATGAAGAGGAGAGGTAGTGAGAAGGTGAAACGGTACAGGATGTGATAGAAGCTGGGGGGTGTGGAAAGCACAGGTGATTGGGGGAGGAGGTGGGAAGGGATCTGTTGAGGGCCACATTTTCCCTGCAACCCCCAACCCCAAAATGCAGCCTGCAGCCATTGGGGCTCTTTTCCCCACCACACCACATCATTCCGCCCACCCACCCAAAAGAAAAAGAGAGGAAAACAAGAGAACAAAGAAAGAAGCAAAAAAAAGAGTTAAGGAGAACAGCAGAAAATAAGAGAGAGAGAGAAACAGCAGACAGGTGAGAGACAGACCATGGGAGATCAACTAGTGTGAATAATAATTTTGACATCATACACCTGGTTTGATTTCCAAAACCACCAACCCTTGTCAACTAAATCCAGCCTTCTTTGTGATTCACAAGTGAAAATCACAGTGCCTTCTGTGCGTTTAAACATGACAAATACTGAGAAACACAGTGTCATAGCTCTCTTGGAGTCACAATCCAATTCCAAATGAATGTCTTAATTCATTCCTGTTATTGACTTCAATAATGGAGGCTTTCATTGAAACTTTGTTTACTTAACTGTTGACTATAATCATTAAGAAAGAACATTGGGGGAAGCTGGATGAGTGCATGAGGGAGAAAGGAATAGTAGGATATGCTGATGGGGTGAGGTAAAGTCGAGTGGGAAGAGGCTCGTGGGAGCATAAACACCGGCATAAACCAGTTGGACCAAATAGCTTGTAAATTCTATGTAATTGTTTGGTACAGGCCAGAGCAGTGTGCCATAATCTGGATCATTCAATCCACAGCTGAACTCACCCCAATGAAATGCTTATGTTTGTGCATCAAAATCAAAGCTAGAAAGATATGGGAATCAGAAAATCACAGAAGCGGGCCTCAACAATACAAACGAAAATCTAAAAATAAGAAAAAAATCATTGATAAAAATAATTGAACAATGCCAATCAGAAGACAAGTATCTCCTGGGAAATAAAGCAAAACGTGGAACCGATACATGTTTATCTGACCATTAAATCAAGTCTCAGCAAGGAAAATAAAAAGTCACCGAAAATCAGAATAGAGAGCGAAAGCCCGAAGGAGTTCATTTATTTGCTTCACTTTTCCTTCATTGTGGAAAAACAATTTTGGACCCACCAGAAATCAAAGCTTCTTGATTTATTTACTTTAAGAGCATACCAATTCACACACTGAGTCACCCATAGAATGTGGACCTGAGCCTTAAAAGTGATGCTGATTTTCTCAACCGAACTGATTCTTAATCGGAAATGTAAAGGTTACTGCTAGATCCCAGGAATTAAGAACATAATTCAGAATTGTTTTTTGAGCACTGCAGAGGTCAAACAGCATAGCACATTGGATTTGTCAGCCTCAATAACAACAACAACTTGCATTTATACAGCGCCTTTAAAGTAAAAGGTCCCAAGGCACTTCACAGGAGTGTAATCAGGCAAAAATTGACACCGAGCCAAAGAAAGAGACATTGATCAAAGAGGTAAGTTTTAAGCAGCATCTTAAAGGAATTGATTGAGGTTGAGGGGCGGAGAGGTTTGTGGAGGGAATTCCGGAGCTAGGGGCCTAGGTGGCAGAAGGCATAGCCGCCAATGGTGGGGTGCAGGAAGTGGGGGATGAGCGAGAGGCCAGAGTTGGAGGAACACAGAGTTCGCAGAGGATTGAAGGACTGCAGGAGGTTACAAAGGTGGGGAGGGACGAGGCCATGGAGGGATTTTAAATTTGAGGCATTGATGAACAGGGAGCCAATGTAGGTCAGCGAGCACAGGGGTGATGGGTGAACCGGGACTTGGTGCGAGTTAAGATACGGCAGCAGAGCCTCTCGCATAGTGGCCACAGTAAATAAAGAACAGTGGGTGTTATATTGGATAAGCCCCAAAACTGGACGCGTTGAAATGTAGGCAGCACGTAAAATTTGGGCTGCCTGATGATTTACCTGATTGCTGCGTGCAGCCAGCACTACCTGCACTATTGAGTGGCTGCTCACCAGCAGGGGCTCCAGATGTCGCGAGTGGCTAGTACCACTTAAAGGCAGCCCGCACCTCTTAAAGGGGAGGGGCATTGTGGCCGCAGGAAGTGATGGAAGTCAATGGTGAAGTGAACCTGTGCTGCAATATATTGAAGTATGGTGACGATGGGAACTCTGGAATTTTTAACGAGCAACAATTGGACTACTCAACGTTTGCAAGACTCTGATTTTTGCAAAATATAAGATATGGGTCCGCACGGAGTCTGAACAGAGATCGGACATCGCACGCGTAAAACACAGGAGCAGGTCCTGTACCTACGTTTACAAACTGTTGAGTTATTTTAAAACTTTGAATAAAGGTTACACACTACCAAATCCCTTATCCTCCAATCTAAACGCCAGACTTCACCAATCTGCTGATCTGAGTTTGTACCAGGCCTGCGAGAGCACTTGTACCAAGGTTCTCAGATGATGCACTAGAGGCCTCGGTGCAAGAGGTGGACAGAAGGAGGTGCATCCTATATCCGCAGGGGGGCAAGAGACCCTCCAGACATATGCTCTCAAGACAGTGGGAGGCAGTAGGGGACGCAGTCAATGCCAGGCGCATGGCACCATGAACATGGATGCAGTGCAGGAAGAAGTTCAATGTTTTGACACGAGTGGTCAAGATGAGTGAGGTCAACTGTCAAGTGCACCACTACCAATTACCAACTGCACCACTAGCTGCATCTACTGCTCCACGCACGACACCCCCCATCACCCACATACCAACAAACTCTTTCAATCATTACTCAACTTTTCCAATCAGATGCTTCCTCTCAGTCTCACATTATCACTGTTGCAAGCCGCACACACAACTCACAGGTCACACACACTAGCAGCTATTCAACCCTTACAGGCACATCACCCAAACATCTTGCAGGACACTCACCGACACACTTCCTGCTTTCTTGCAGGAGAAAGTGGAGCATATCAGGAGGCAGCAAGTGGCAGTGGCTCCATGGAACATGAACCTGCTGTCCTCTCTCAGGATGACGGCATTCCTGTCCCATCTCTGCCACTCCGCCAGTGCCCTTGCTGTTGCCTGTCAGCAAGCCACTCCCTGTAGAGTATTGAAACTTTATTATAGGAACATAGGAAGATAGGAACAGGAGTAGGCCATTTAGCCCCTCGAGCCTGATCCGCCATTCAATGAGATCATGGTTGATCTGTGACCTAACTCCATATACCCGCCTCAGCCCCATATCCCTTAATACCTTTGGTTAACAAAAATCTATCAATCTCACATTTAAAATTAACAATTGAGCTAGCATCAACTGCCGTTTGCAGTAGAGAGTTCCAAACTTCCACCACCCTTTCCATGCAGGAGCATTTAACTTCACTCCTGCAAGTCTGCAAGTCCTGGCTCTAATTTTTAGGCTATGTCCCCTAGTCCTAGCATTCAATATAGGAGACCTCCAAAAACAGGTACAAATGCATCAGCAGCAAGAAGCAATAATCCAGCAACAAACCTGTAACTCAAATAAAAGGAAAAATAAAAAAGCAAAATATTATTTGAATGGAGAAATAATACAAAATGCTGTGGTACAGAGGGATCTGGGTGTTCTCGTACATGAAACACAAAAAGTCAACATACAGGTGCAGCAGGTAATCCGGAAGGCAAATGGAATATTGGCCTTTATTTCTAGGGGGATGGAGTATAAAAGCAGGGAAGTCATGCTACAACTGTACAGGGTGCTGGTGAGACCACACCTGAAGTACTGCGTACAGTTCTGGTGCCCTTTACGGAAGGATATACTTGCATTGGAGGCAGTTCAGAGAAGGTTCACTAGGTTGATTCCGGGTATGGAAGGGTTGTCTTATCAGGAAAGATTGAACAGGTTGGGTCTATATTCATTGGAGTTTAGAAGAATGAGAGGAGATCTTATTGAAACATACAAGATTCTGAGGGGACTCGATAGGGTAGATGCTGAGAGGATGTTACCCCTTATGGGGGAATCCAAAGCTAGGGGGCATAGTCTCAGAATAAAGGGTCGCCCGTTTAAGACGGAAATGAGGAGGAATTTCTTCTCCCAGAGGGTCGTGGAATTCTTTACCCCAACAAGCTGTGGAGTCTGAGTCATTGAATACATTCAAGGCTGAGTTAGACAAATTTTTGATCAGCAAGGGAGTCAAAGAATATGGGGAAAGGGCAGGAAAGTGGAGTTGAGGTAAAAATCAGATCAGCCATGATCTGATTAAATGGCAAGCAGGCTCGAGGGGCCGAATGGTCTACTCCTCCTCCTATCACATGGTCTTATGGTCCTGCATGATCCCTTTAAATAGTGCTGTTGGGGGCCCTCCATGCTGTTTAAGACCTGTTCAGCTGTGCGAGGTTAAGATAGTGCATTGGCTGGAATGTTGAGTTCCAAAATTGTATCTGTCCATTTAAACAACGTTGCACACTGATCTATCGCATTTTCTCCCTACTTTTCATGGCGCCAGTGTTCGTTAACTGTGCGTGCATGAACGCCTTTACCAATATGACGTCCGGTGCACATCACACTGGAAGTGTGCGCGCGCATTCCAGACGCCACTGTGAGTCCTTACGAGTACACAACAGGCACTATGCGGCCCAATTTAAACCCCCTGAACTTTTATAGCACCTCGTTAAATTTCTCAAATGTCCCAAAGAACTTCCAGCACAATGAATTACATTGCACAATTACTGTTGTTATGTGGGTAAATGAGGCAGCCATTTTACACACAGCAAGGTCTCACAAAAAGCAATTAGGTGAATGATCAGTTAATCTGCTCTTGGTGGTGTTGGTTGAGATTAGCCAGGACAATGGAAAAGCTCCTTGCTCTTCTTTCAAATGATGCCATGGGATCTTTATCTGCCATGTGAACAGGCTGGCAGGCCCTTTATCTTTGCTTTTGTTCCCCTCCTACTTGACGCAGTGGACAATATGTGCAGCCGAAACATTCAAAACCTCTGTCTTGCCCAAAACTATACCTACCACATCTGCAGTTTGACCTTTTGTAACATCACCTCGATGCTGTCCGAGGCTTGCAAACTTTTGCCAAGTCCAAAACTGAACAAGGGGCAGGCGTTACGTGTTCTTATTGGCTGCTTAACCAATGATGATTGAATTGCCAACCAAGCATAACCATCAGTGTTATAAGCTGCCACTTTAGGACAGGCCTGACCTGCTTGTTACATTTGTAAAATGCATTATTTACGCCGATTTTCAATAATGAAAATTTCTCGACAACTACCCCCAAAACCGGAGTGTCCCGGTCAAAACCAGTTGGGTGACCACGCTCCTAATGACCACCATCTTGAGCATCAAAAGAAATATCCTCCCAAAAATAGAATACAGTTCCCATAGTGCATCAGTTATTGCTTACAAAATTGTGTAAAATCTCACATTACGATCAACGTCGAATCAGAGCCCCAGAGTTGTAAATCTCTAGCTCCATATGAAAAGGAAACCAATGGGGTTTGTCCTTACTGATGAGTGTTGATGAATTACACCATGCTGACCAGGCGCCCGGCCCGCATTTACAGAAATAATTCTGATCGTTTGCTGGCCCTTGTGTTTTCACAAGTGTGGCTGCATAGGGTGGGGGTAGTAAATGCAGCAAATGTAAAGAAAGAAAGAAGAAAACCTTCATTTATATCGTGCCTTTCATGACCTCAGGATATCCCAAAGCGCATTACAGCCAATAAAGAACTTCTGAAGTGTAGTCACTGTTGTAATGTAGGAAACGCGGCAGCCAATTTGTGCACAGCAAGATCCCACAAACAGCAATGTGATAATGACCGGATCATCTGTTTTAGTGATGTTGGTTGAGGGATATATATTGGTCAGGACACAGGGGAGAACTCCTCTGCTCTTCTTCAAAATAGTGCCATGGGATTTTTTACATTTACCTGAGAGGGCAGATGGGGCTTTGGTTCACTGGCCAGGACACTGTAGAGCTGAAGAGAAATGCAGATAAAGATGTAGATAAGAGGTCGAGTTACATTGTCATTTCTATTTCATCACGTTCAATAAAATCCCATTCTGACAGCAACACCAGTGTACTTATGGGCTCAGCACTGCTCAGGCTGCTTATTCTCAACGAGCTTTAGTGCTGTCACTAGAGTCCTGGGCCACGATTTTAGCTTGGTGGCGGGAAGTCAGCCAATGAATCCTGCTGGAAATTGCTGGTGTTTACATCTGAGGTGAAGTGAAGAGGTGATGTCCCTCATGTTTTAAGAGGCTGCTCATGTATTAAAAATGGCCGCCTGGTGTCCATGAAACCGTCGTATTCCAGCATGAGTTCCACGCCCTTTGGAGAGGAGCTGGGGGGGTTGAGTGGAGTTGGGGGGGGTGGGGGTTTGAAATCACTAGGATTTTTATTTTCTAAAGTTCTGCAGCAGATGTCCTTAGCAAGTGCACAGAATGTGTCTGGCGAGCTGTACTGCGAAGGAATTTGGAAAGTTGGCACTTCTGTTGTTCTAATAAATAATTGCTGCGTACAGCAACTCTCTGACTATACATGGGCTCAGCACATTCTTAACACTCATTTACATTGTGTTTTTGTCAGCAGTATGGAGGAGGGATTGGTAAGGGGAGGGGAGAGGATTGGATTAGAGCAATGGAAAGAAGTGTGGTTGACACTGGATTGTGGGAAAGGACATAGACTGTGGATCTAAGAAAGAGCTGTCTCCAAATTTCCTAAAATGTAACCAAACACCAATGCCCTGATATTTACAGGGAGACAGGGAGGGAGCGCCCGGGGGAATACCCGGAAATTCCGGGGATGCAGAAGTCCTGCGAAACTTAATGGCGGGACCTCATTATCATTTTTTTGTTCCATTTCCTGCCCAGCAGCTGGCCAGATTGACGGCCTGGCTGGCAGCAAGAGGTCGCAGCCCGGGACCCTTGGGGATGGTCCCCGGCAATCAGGAGGGAGAAAGGTCGGCGAGCAGGGCTGGGGGGGTGGTGAGGTCGGCAAACGGGGCTGAGGGAGGGAGGCCATGATCGGGAGTGGGGAGTGGGGCCGTGATGTGGAGGCGGAAAGAGAGTTCAGCGATCGGGAGGGGGCAGGTCAAAGGCTTCCTTGAGGAGCCGGAAGATGCAATCCTGCTCCTCTTGGCCCACAAGGAGTGCTGAGAAAGGCACTTACCTTATGAAGCCGGCAGCTCCCACCTCCCTTTCACTGTAGGGTTTCCTGATCACTGGCAAACCTGCGCAGCAGCAGTGAATTTTAAATTGGGCTCCCAATTGCACTGTGGAAACCCGATTTAAATATGTTAATTAAGTGATCTATTCTCCACAGAGGGTCACTCGGATGCCCCAATATCCGCTGCCGTAAAAAAGCCGTGTGCATTTAAGTCTTTAACTCCCCCCCCAACCCTCTCCCGCCCGTCACGGGGTTGGGGGGAGGTTAATATCGAGGCCCAAGAATCTGTTTTATATACCAGAAGCCCTTTCTCCCCCCTCTTCCTTTTCTGCCTTATGACGTGGAGGCACTAGATATTACAGTTTTTAACGAATTTTTAGCCGTTGCAAAGAAAACACCTGAATAATCCATGATTCCACTCCCTGCTCTGCTTCTATCCTGTCTCTGTTCAGTTTTCCATTTGGGAAAATTGCACTATCTTGAGTGGAGGACCAGTGGGGCTTTGGGAGAGAAAGGGGTCAACAAGAGGAGTTGGGGTGAGAGAAGGGACGGGGGCCAGAAAAGTGAGAGATAGAGGGCTTCGAGACAGGGAGAATATGGGAGTTGACACTGTGAGAGGGAGAGGGATTGGGTGAGAGGGGGGGATGGCAGTTGCGACATGAAATAAAGGTGTTGGGTGAAGGGTGGGATTGAGAACTAGCATTGTGAAGGGTTTAGGTTGAGATAAAGTGGGTTGTTGGCACAATCGTCAGGAAGGGATTATTTATTTTGATCCTAAAATAGCCCTGCAGGTAGGATGTTAGAGAAGTGGCTCAACTAGGCATTTGGTGCCACCCCTCACACCCCCTTCTGAAAACATTTAGTGCCACCCCTCACACCCCCTTCTGAAAACATTTGGTGCCACCCCTCACACCCCCTTCTGAAAACATTTGGTGCCACCCCTCACACCCCCTTCTGAAAACATTTGGTGCCACCCCTCACACCCCCTTCTGAAAACATTTGGTGCCACCTCTCACACCCACTTCTGAAAACATTTGGTGCCACCCCTCACACCCCCTTCTGAAAACATTTGGTGCCACCCCTCACACCCCCTTCTGAAAACATTTGGTGCCACCCCTCACACCCCCCTCTGAAAACATTTTGTGCCACCCCTCACACTCCCTTCTGAAAACATTTGGTGCCACCCCTCACACCCCCTTCTGAAAACATTTGGTGCCACCTCTCACACCTCCTTCTGAAAACGTCCGCCTAGAAATTAGTTGGCGCCTAAGCGCCCAATATGGTGGGTGACGTATGCGTGCACATTCCGTGCAGGAAGTGCGTTGCCCACCATATTGATAAAGGCTCCTGTACAGGCTTACAGGACCCGCGCCTGAAACAGGCATGCACTGTGCATGCTGCAGTTAGTATTCTCAGGTCCTTAGAGGCTGCCTCCCGAAAGGTAAGTTTTTTTTTTGCTTAGCTGAATGTGGAGCCGGGAGGAGTAGGAGTTAAATTCACAACCGCTGCCAGCTATCAGTGACCCCCCTCCCAATTGACTCCACCCCCACTCAATCTCTGCTCACCGCCTCGGCCAGTGTCTGAGCCGGACGATCTTCGTACTTCCCGGGACCGGTGAACTGTGGGAACCCGTTACAGCCTCAGGAGGAGAAAGAGGAAGAGAGGAGGAGAGGTTTAGGAGGGGAACACCAGTGCTTAGGGCCTAGGCGGCTGAAGGCACGGCCGCCAATGGTGGGGCGATGGAAATCGGCAATGCGCAAGAGGCCAGAATTGGAGGAGCACAGAGATCTCGGAGGGTTGTAGGACTGGAGGAGGTTACAGAGATAGGGAGGGGCGAGGCCATGGAGAAATTTGAAAACAAGGATGAGAATTTTAAAATCGAGGCATGGCCGGACCGGGAGCCAATGTAGGTCAGCAAGCACAGGGGTGATGGGTGAAGGGGACTTGGTGCAGGTTAGGATACGGGCAGCAGAACTCTGAACTCTGGCACCGGCCTCATTAGGCATTTGCTGCACCAGGATCACCCCCCGATTCAGGCGTGATCCAACTTCCATGAAATTGAGTCTTTACTGTTAAGCCACATTTGGTTGTAGGGACATCAGAGTGTAGCTAATTCTATCCTCATACAATTAACGTTTTACAACACACTTCTGGCAGGGTCTACAGGTAAGGATCAGGAGAGGCTGGCTGATTTTTCCCTCCTGAACAGAGGGAGCAGTCCTGGCTAAGATTAACTAGTTCAGCACATACCTGGGCCTTACTGGTCTCTATGGCTCTGCTACCACTGATTAAAGCCATTCAGTCACTGGGGGATCCCAAATGGATAACGTTAGTTTCCAGTCTTGAACACCAGATGGAGTTCTTTGACAGTGCCCACTCTAATACATACGGTGTAAACGATTGGGTTTTTTTCCGATGGAAATACTCTTATAGTTGGTAGACTCTACCCGGTGAAAACACTACAATTAACTAATAATAATATTGTGATTCTCGTTGGCTCAAGAGTAAATACACTACATCCTGTGGTACTGAGCTGTTGAGAATAGGAATGCTCCAGAAGGGAAGGCTCTCGTTGCTAGGGTGGCCAATTCTCGTTGGACGTATTCCTGGAGGTGTCATCACACGATCTCCTGCGTCCAACCGCCCCGCCCCCACAGTCCCTCCATTGGTCACCCATCCTCGCAGCACACCCCCTTCTTGCGGTAATTGGAAGGCGAACAGTCTCTTCATTACCTGATTGGGCAATTCTTGACTGTCAGTCAAACAGCCTTTTCTCGCCATGTCCAATATTTTTATAACTAATAAATGAAAGTGTTCAAAGAAAATGGAAAAAGCACACAATTTGCTTTAATGCCCCTATGATTTTCCTCTGAAGTTGCTCGCAGCAGTGTCCTGGAGATTAATCTTTAAAAGCAGAAAAGGAGAGAGTGTGAACCAGAAAAGGAGAGGAAACGAATCAGGAAAGAAGAGAGAATGAAGGACAGAAATAGAAGGGAACAAAATAATGAGTCAGAAGGCGGGAGGATAAAGAGACAGAAAATGAGGAAGAAGAGACAAGAGCAAAAGAAGAGATTGGAAGGAGGGGAGACATATTCAAGGGAAGGAGGCAAGAGTGAAACAAAAAGGAGGGAAATGAGAAAGACAGAGAAAAACAGAAGTAAAGGAGGAAAACAAGATAGAAACAAGTGAAGGATGAGGAAAGTAGAAATAACTTCTTCAGTCTTGCCAGTATCAATATCCTTAGTTAGAGGGACATGAGACATTGAGATTTTGTTGAGGAGCCAGTTACAAAAAGTTTTGGAAAATTACTGAACTAGATTATTTTTGCTTGTAATTATTAAGATAGTGTTGCCGAGAGTGAGCTATGATGAAAAGCAGGGTTAAAAAATATAACAATGAGACATTATTTTGCTGCAGAGTTTCAGGATTTTGCTCTGACGAAGTGACGTGTGGAGACTCTGGGTTTGAGGCTTGATTCCTTGTCTGTGTTCAGTTGATTTATTCTTAGCTAGGCTGCCAGTGGGAGCACTACAATTGGCCTCTTTACTTCATTGTTATTATTATTACTTTTTAAAACTGTTTCTTTCCATTAATTTTCCTCTCCTCCCCGCCCCCCCCCCCCCCCCGCCTTGAGTCAGTTCGGAGCACCATCCTTCACTACCTCACTCAAGTGCCTCATTCTTCATTTGTAGGTATCGACAGTGAGTGTTGGCATGCTATTTAACTGAGGAGAGCATCATAACTGAACTTGGTATTATCACTGTCCAACACACTTTCCATCAGAGGCCACTTGTAAGTGATCTGGAATGGGAACTGGTTTTTCCCCTCCCAAATCCAGGGACACTGAAGCAAATTGCAGCACCTCATCTGAGGTCAGCCACCTCAGCACACATTAAGGATTGAACCTGGCACCTTACTGCTCTGTATGGTTCAGTTCAACACTAGGCAATGCCCTTAGCCATTAGGAGAGTTATAATTCATGATTATAATCCATGCAATGGACTCTATCCCCTGCTACCAAACTCTAAGATTAAACTTCATGTGACTGCATTGAGTCAGATGATATGCACACATTTCTCTTAATTGCATTCCAGGAAAAAGATATTGCAGAGAGAGGAAAAGAATACAGAGAGAAAAAAACAAGTGTTTTGTATGAGTAGTGACATATCTGGTTCAGTCATCACACAGTGCGCCCACACAATGTTTGCAGCATTGAACAAATATAGTTTGTTGGTCCTTGAGAGTTGCTGGCACAGTTATACAGGCTCTGATGACATTTCGTATGGTGGGGGGGGGCGGGTATGGCTGACGTACTTAGGTGGCTATTGACCTGGCGGATGGGTTTGGGCAGGTGATAGAGGAATCGGTGTTGGGCTCGAGATGTGATTTTTGGATTGGGCATCAATTTACTTAATGATTCTCCTTAAATTATTTGATTGCTCTTGGTTTATAAATGTGTTTAACATTTCTTCAACTTGTAGAGAACCAGATAGGACCCAGGTTTGATTCCTGCTCAACAATGAGTCAGCTGATCTCAGCTGGGGCAGCAGTAAGGGTGTTACAATAAGTCAGAGCCTTCCTGGGAAAAGGGGTCAAGATGCCTAATGATACTTAGTATCAAGGTACTTAACGTTAATTCAATGACCCCCTGCTGGAAAGGACACGTGCGAGGCTGTCGAATGAGGTTGGGAATCAGGTTTGGCTGTGATTTTCCCTCTTGTTCACAGCCAAAGTGCCTGTGATACTCACTGTTCTCACATGTAGAACGGCTGACTAGTCGAGATACTAGAGAGCTGCTTGCTGCTGTGTGAGACACTGGGCCCGATGGTAACGCAGTGGCGAGTTCTGAGCTGGAGGGATAAGGCGATAGCGGGCGTGAAGCCCGGAAGATGTTTGGACACATGTGAATGTCCAATTTCAACATGGGTTCCTCATTATCATTTTACTTCCAGGTTTTGGGTCTCCAATGCGCGTGAGCAGGTGTGATGCACACCCGCGTGACGTGATCTCAACTCAACTATTTAAAGAGCCAATGCAAAGATGGAATTTGGAGGAGTTGGGACCATTTGTACAGAGATGGAAAAATTTGAAGATGGAGTCAAGGCATTCAAGGGCTGCACCCCATTTCAACGAAGCCTCACTTGATGTACTGCTGGGTGCAATAAGGAGCAGGAAGGAGGTAATCTTCCCCAGCAACGACAAGAAGAAACCTGTTGCTGTCACAAAGAAGGCATGGTTAGAGGTGGTTGAGGAGGTCAGCAGCAGGAGTATTCCGTACCTGGACCCAGTGCAGGAAGCAATTTAATGACCTAACCAGGTTAGGAAAGGTGAGTACAGTTGCAGATTCAACTACATCCTCCAGTGCACCCCCCCCCCCGACTCTGTCTTGTCAAGATTACCTCATCACATCACTCCTCACAGCCACTTAAGTTTCAAGAGCACCCATTGTTCACTTTCTATGCACTTCCTCACCTTCCCATTTATCCATCCACCACTGTCACTCCCCTTAAGCAATGTGATGCTACCTCAGACAGCTCGTCTGATTGTAAACAAACATCCTCAAATGCATGCCAGTGGCAATTGTGATGCATCTGCCTGATAGTTACTCTCACCGAATACACTGCATCCATCGGGTGAATATATGCCTTACAGACACTTGTTGGTCTGTCGTTCCCCTTGCAGCTGAAGAGAGGGAGAGGACTGGAGGTGGCCCACCACAGATAGTGCAGCTGACACCTGCAGAGGAAGTGGCCATGGAGACCAGTGACATATCAGCATCTCTGACAATTGGAGATGGAGAGACTGGGCAGCATTAAATATCTCTGACCCACATCTCATACAAGACTACGTCATGTTGACTTGATTTCAGTACTGAGTGAAATACGATCATCTTAATTATGCTAAGTAGCAGCATTTTTACAATGTCATTACTAATTCATATCCACCTCTTCTCTCCTCTAGGGCCATCAGGCAAAGAACAGCAGCCCGTAGCCCTTCCGGATGACAATTCCTCAGAGGAGCTGATTCCTCCTATGGGTGCACCGTCACAGGACACGTGCGAACCAGGCACCAGCGCAGATACGAGCACTTCAGTGGGTCCTGTTAGACATTTAGGTGGGTTTTCACCTGGTGAATCACAGTTCACAAGTGAGCACGAGCAGAGAGTGGTAGGGACAGCTGTGGAGGGTCCACGTTGGTGGGTGCACTCTTCTGCAAGCTCTGTTCAGCTGGACACAGATACTGAACCCCAGGGGCCATCGAAGAAAAGGAGAACCATGGAGGGACAGCAGCAAATTTGTGAGGCACTAGCAGTTGTGCCGCACTGTCCACAATAGCAGAGAGGATGGCGGAGTCCAGCTGGAGCATTTGTGGATTGATGTCGCAGGCCATGGCGAGGATGTCGTCCATGGATTGAGTGGCCTCCTCGGTAGAAGTTCAATCGCGGCAACTGAATCAGTCCCTGCAGGATCTGACCATGGCCGTGCAGACTATAGATGACAAGATGTCTACCGCATTGAACAGGATGACAGATACCTTAGCCGTTTACAACATGTCACTGATTTGCTTCCAACTACTCCCCCGCAGAGAGGTAGGAGTGATGTGTCGCTGGCCCAGGAGGGGGTTGATGACGAAAGGGGACATGAAAGTGGGAACTCCACTCAAAACGCTTTCGTGTCTCACCCGTTTCCCCCACCCCACCCCCCACCCCGTCCCAACCAGTATCCAACATGCTGCCTCCTCTCCCAATGGTCGAGTCTGCCCCTGCACAGGTGCAGGTGGAGCAGTCTTTGGCGGAGCCCTCACGGGCTCCAAAACCCAGGGGTCGTCGGCCAAGAACATCTCAAAAGTCAGAGCAGGGATCAGAGCAACCTGTCTCAACCTCTGCTGAAAGCACAGGGGTGGCACCACGTAGAAGCAGTAGGCAAAGGAAGAGAAAAAGATTGTAATTCACCAAGGGTATGCACATGGGTGTTTATGAAAATTTTATGTTATTAAATTTCCTTTTTTTATCAACTCATATAAAATGTATTAATTTGCATCACTTTCCCGTGTTGCCCATTCTTGCGTGCTAAGTGGCTACTCGCCTTTTCAGTTGCTTGGTGATGAATATGAAGACATGAATTGATGGGGACCAATTGGTGCAGGTGCAATGGGTGGATGTTTGGTTACAGGACTGCTTTGTGTCAGTGGGGTGTTGGTGGGGGGAGAGGGGCCGGGGGATGTGATCCTTACTTTGATCCAGTGTGAGTGACTAACTGAACCTTCGAGCTATTAGGGCATCCCTGGCATCCCGAGCAGCAATGTGAGTGGCTAGTCAGGCGTTGGGTGCCCCATCTTCATCTTCCTCCTCCTCCTCTCCATTGAAATCTTCATCAGACGATGAGTGATGAGCAGCTTGTTTATCCTGCACTGCTGCTGCGCTATGTTGTGCAGAATGCAGTACACCACAATCATCCTAGAGACCCTCGACGGCGAGTACTGAAGGGCATCTCCAGACCTCTCCAGGCACCTGAAGTGTATCGTGAGCATGCCGATGGCTTGTTCAAATGACATATCTGGTTGACAGGTGGCTGTCATTGTAGCACTCTTGGTGTTCATTTGTGGTGTTCCTCAGAGGTGTCATCAGCCAGGTTTGAAGGGATTATCCTTTGTAGCTTAGCAGCCATCCCCTTACGGGTGCTTCCAGGTATGAACAGTTCAGGGATATTGGACTGCTGCAGGATGAAAGCATCATGGCAGCTCCCAGGGAATCTGGCGCAGACCTGCATTAACTTTTCCTTGTGTTCCACACCAGCGGCACATTGATGGAACAAAAGCTCTGGGGTTGACGAATGCTCCTGGTTGATCTGGAGGTGCTCGGATTGCCACGTGCGTGCAATCGATGGCACCCTATACCTGTGGGAAGCCAGCCAGTCACAAATCTGTGTGCCCGCTCATTCTGGCTATTGTCATCAATAGGGGAAGTTTACATAACTCCCAGCCCTGGCAAATAACCCATCCATCACCTGCCTTATGCATTTATGTGCAGCCAACTGGGAGACCCTTGATATGTTTCCGGTAATGCCCTGGAAGGAACCGAGGCAAAAAAATTGAAGGTGGTGGTGACTTTCACGGCCACTGGTAACGTGGGGCCACCAGGTCCAGCAGGGAGCAGCTCTTCTTCTCGGAGGCTGCAGATGTCCGCGACCACCTGACGTGACAATCTCAGCCTCCGGAAGCACTGTTCTTCAGAGAAAGTCAAGGAAGCTGAGCCTCTGTCTGTTCGCCCCATTAGGTGGGTAGTGCCTCTTGCGAACTCGACCCATCCGTTGCTCCCCTCTCTGTTGCTCCCCTCTCCGTTGCTCTCCAGTCTGTTGCTCCCCTCTCTCTTTTGTCCACTCGCTATTGCTCCTCTCTCTCTTTTGCTCCCCTCTCTGTTGTCCATCTCTCTGTTGTCCCTCCCTCTTTTTTGCTCCTCCCTCTCTTTTTTGCTCCTCCCTCTCTTTTTTGCTCCCCTCTCTTGCTGCTGTGGATGCTGATTGTCTTCCTCGTCCGAAGTCAAATCTAAAGCAGTCATGGCGCCCCCCCCACCCCCATCCTGATGTTCTCTGCATGAACACCCCCAATCTGTACATATAAGTCTGTCACAACAAGTACTCTCACCAAGCCGTTTCCCAGAGGGAACTGAGAAAGCAGCTGTGAGCACTGAGCCTTTATTCGTATCGGCACACCTGACCTTTAACCATCCACATGAAGTGCCGCTCAATCTCGCCTCCGTTTTACTGCCGAATTTCCCGAGCCCTGGGAAACCCATGCAGGAGGTGCTAATTTCAAATCGCTGCCAAAATCTCATGAAAGGACCCTCATTAACATACTATAATCACTGACCCGCCTTTCCAGAGCAGGTTACTCGGCCGCATCCAAACCCGCCTCAGTTAAACTGGAAGTAGGCGGGTTGGGGTTCAGATTTTTCCAATTTTAACACTGCACCCGACCCTCTCCCGCCCATCATGGGGAGTTAAAATTCTCCCTACTGTATCCCAGCATAATCGCCGAAAGCCCCTAACCCAAACTGCTTAAGTTCTGGTGAAGTCAGACGAGTTTGTGTGTGCAAGAATGGAGAGATTTTATTGTTGCTGTGGATCTGATCTGGCAGTTATACAACGAAGTTCTGCCTTGTTTTTAAGATCAGAGTGCACACCTGGTCCTTCCTGAATCTAACGTGTACCATTGCAATATGTCTCAAGATAACACTATGTACTGTGGCTCAGGTAGAAAATACATCATTTACCATTTAATGACGAATTAAATTGTATCATAGTATGTTATAGCACAGAAGGAGGCCATTTGGCCCATCGTGCCCATGCCAGCTGTTTGAAAGAGCTATCCAATTAGTCCCACTCACCTGCTCTTTCTCTGTAGCCCTGTCAATATTTTCCCTTCAGGTATTTATCCAATTCCCTTTTGAAAGTTATTATTGAATCTGCTTCCACCACCTTTTCCGGCAGTGCATTCCAGATCATAACAACTCTGTGCAAAAAAAGGTTTCCTCATGTTGCCTTTGGTTCTTTTGCTGATCACCTGAAATCGGTGTCCTCTGGTTACCGAGCCTTCTGCTAGTGGAAATAGTTTCTCCTTATTTACTCTATCGAAACCTTTCAACATTTTGAACACCTCTATCAAATCTCCTCTTAACCTTCTCTACTCTAAGGAGAACTACCCCAGCTTCTCCAGTCTCTCCACATAACTGAAGTTCCTCATCCCTGGTACCGTTCTAGTAAATCTCTTCTGAAGGTCTTGACATCCTTCCTAAAGTGTGGTGCCCAGAATTGAACACAAAACTCCAAATGAGGCTTAACCAGTGTTTTATAAAGGTTTAGCATAACTTCCTTGCTTTTGTGCTCTATGCCTCTATTAATAAAGCCCAGGATCCCATATGCCTTTTTAACAGCCTTCTCAACTTGTCCTGCCACCTTCAAAGACTTGTTTACATACATCCCTAGGTCTCTCTTTCCTGCACCCCCTTTAAAATTGTCCCATTTAGTTTATATTGTCTCTCCTCATTCTTCCTACCAAAATGCATCACTTCACACTTCTCTGCGTTAAATTTCATCTGCCATGTGTCTGCCCATTTCACCAGTCTGTCTAGGCCCTCCAGAAGTCTGTTACTATCCTCCACATTGTTTGCGACATTTCCAAGTTTCGTGTCATCTGCCAACTTTGAAATTACACCCTCCATAGGACCACTGCTCTTTTTGATATATATTAATGACCTGGACTTTAATATATATCAAGTAATGACCTGGACTTTGATATATATTAAAGTCCAGGTCATTAATATATATCAAAAAGAGCAGTGGTCCTAATACTGACCCCTGGGGACCACCACTGTATACTTCCCTCCAATCTGAAAAACAACCGTTCACCACTACTCTCTGCTTTCTGTCTCCTAGCCAATTTTGTATCCACGCTGCCACTGCCCCTTTAATTTTGCTAAGAAGTCTATTATGTTGAACTTTATCAAATGCCTTTTGAAAGTTCATATACACAATATCAACCACACTACCCTCATCAACCCTCTCCGTTACTTCATCAAAGAACTTAAACAGTTAGTCAAAGACAATTTTCCTTTAACAAATCCATGCTGACTTTCATTTATTAGCCCATAATTTTCCAAGTGCCAATTAATTTTGACCCGGATTATTGTTTCTAAAAGTTTCTCCATCACCAATATTAGGCTGACTGGCTTGTACTTGCCGGGTTTATCCCTCACCCCTTTTTTGAACATTTTCAATCCTCCAGTCCTCTGGCACCGCCCCCATATCTAAGGAGGATTGGAAGATTGTGGCCAGAGCCTCTGCAATTTCCACCCTTACTTCCCTCAGTAACCCAGGATGCATCCCATCTGGACCGGGTAACTTTTCTACTTTGAGTACTGCCAACCTTTTAAGTTCCTCCTCTTTATCTATTTTTATCCTATCCATTATCGCTACTACCTCCTCCTTTACTGCTACATTGGCAACATCCTCTTCTCTAGTGAAGACCGATGTGAAGTATTTATTTAGTGCCTCAGCCATGCCCTCTGCCTCCACAAGAAGATCTCCTTTTTTGTCCCTAATCGGCCCTATGACTACCCTTTTACTATTTATATGTTTATAAAAGACTTTTGGGTTCCCTTTTATGTTAGCTGCTAATCTACTCTCATACTCTTTCTTTGCCCTTCTTATTCCCTTTTTTCGATCTCCTGTGTACTTTCGTATTTAGCTTGGTTCTCTACTGTATTATGAACCTTATATTTGTCATAAACCTCCTTTTTCTGTTTCATTTTAATCTCTATATCTTTGGTCATCCAGGGAGCTTTAGCTTTGGGTGTCCTTCCTTTCTCTCTTGTGGGGATGTGTCTACTCTGTACCCGAATCATCTCCTCCTTGAAGGCCTCCTATTGTTTTGCCTCCCAATTTTTGATTCCAATCCACCAGGGTAAGATCCCTTTTTAACTCACTGAAATTAGCCCTCCTCCAGTTAAGTATTTTTTACATTTGATTGTTCCTTGTACTTTTCCATAACTATTCTAAACCTAATGATATTATGATCACGGTTCCCCAAATGCTCCCCCAATGCTCCCCCATTGAAACATGCTCCACTTGGCCCACTTCATTCCCCAGAACTAGATCCAGCACTGCTTCCTTCCTCATTGGGCTGGAAACTCACTGATCAAGAAAATTCTCTTGTATATATTTCAGGAATTCCTCCCCCCTCTTTGCCCTTTACACTGTTACTATCCCAGTCTATATTTGGATAATTGAAGTCCCCCATTATCACTACTCTATAGTTTTTGCATCTTTCTGTAATTTGCCTGCAAATTTGCTCCTCTACCTCCTTCCACTATTTGGTGACCTATAGTATACACCCAGTAGCATAACAGCTCCTCTATTGTTCCTTAATTCTAACCACATAGATTCTATCTTTGGTCTCTCAACTACAACATGTATTTGGATATAAGTAGTCCCTAAGGCATTCTGCTTGCTCTGTCATTCAAATGCTAATCTTTTCATGACAGAACTGTTGATGCATCGTGCGATTGGTGAGGACAGATGCCTTGCAAAATGTTTCCCCGCCAAGACCATTTGCAAACAACGGTGAAAGGCACCATCCCTGTCTTGCCATGCGACAAGTTAAATTTTTGAGGCATTCAACCACAGTAGTTCCTCACTCATGTCCTCTCAGAAGTAAGGTGTCAGAGATGGGAAAGTGAACAAATAGCACCATATGTGTACACTCTTAATAATAAAGCCCAGCCTCCACTGCCTCATTTAGCATCTTTTAAAATTTTAATTCCAGTATTTTTTCTCTGCAATTATAGGCCTCATTAATTCTTTTAGATGCAACTGATTTTCCAGCATAATTTGAGTCAATGTAAATTCGTAATTTAAAATCTTTTGCTGATGATTTAATTAGCCACAAAAAGACAATGGATAAGAAATTGCTACTTGTGACTCGAGACTAGTGATAACCTCCCCATAATCCCTCTCACCTAGGTGCATCTGCGCCCTATACCCCAACCACACAGGGAAACATATCTGATCCCAGATCTCTGTCAACACTGCACTGGAACTGGATACTCGAGGGTGCTGGAAACCTGACTGGATTGATTTTCCAGGAAAGCACATGACTTTTGCTGTGATACTATGCTGTATTACCAAACTATACTGTCCAACTGTACTACTGAATTTCACCCTCACCCACTACCGTTGAGTTACACCACCAACCATTATCACCAAGCTGTGCCATTCAGCTGTCCCACCACCCTGTGCCAGTCTATTCAGCTGTCCCACCACCAGATAACATTCAGCTGTCCCACAAACCTGTACCATTCATCTGTCCCACCAACCTGTACCATTCATCTGTCCCACCAACCTGTACCATTCATCTGTCCCACCAACCTGTACCATTCAGCTGTCCCACCAACCTGTACCATTCATCTGTCCCACCAACCTGTACCATTCATCTGTCCCACCAACCTGTACCATTCAGCTGTCCCACCAACCTGTACCATTCATCTGTCCCACCAACCTGTATCATTCAGCTGTCCCACCAACCTGTACCATTCATCTGTCCCACCAACCTGTACCATTCAGCTGTCCCACCAACCTGTACCATTCATCTGTCCCACCAACCTGTACCATTCAGCTGTCCCACCAACCTGTATCATTCAGCTGTCCCACCAACCTGTACCAATCATCTGTCCCACCAACCTGTACCATTCAGCTGTCCCACCAACCTGTACCAATCATCTGTCCCACCAACCTGTACCATTCAGCTGTCCCACCAACCTGTACCAATCATCTGTCCCACCAACCTGTACCATTCATCTGTCCCACCACCAGATAACATTCAGCTGTCCCACCAACCTGTACCATTCATCTGTCCCACCAACCTGTACCATTCAGCTGTCCCACCAACCTGTACCATTCATCTGTCCCACCAACCTGTACCATTCAGCTGTCCCACCAACCTGTATCATTCAGCTGTCCCACCAACCTGTACCAATCATCTGTCCCACCAACCTGTACCATTCAGCTGTCCCACCAACCTGTACCATTCAGCTGTCCCTCTATCCACCACTCATCTCTCTCTGCTCTCCCTTCACACTAACAGTTAACCCATGTCCCGCTCTTTCATTTCAGGTGCCACTTCAGGAAGAGGAGGCCAGCCTAGCAAGTCGATATAACCCTAGCAAGCACCAGCTCAAACATTGGCACCATGTGTACTTTAGAGTGTGGGCTAGAGGAGGGGTCTTGATATGATGGATCACCAGCCACAAGTATACAGGAGTTAGGGCAGGGGGATAGGATGCCACAGGTGCCAGCTCACCGGAGGGCGAAATCATATACTAGCTCTGCTGCAGAGGACTCTGATGCTGACTTTGAGGGCCTTGCCTACCAAAGAAGGCTGATGGGCATACACCAGGAAATGCTAGGTCCACTGGGCAGCCTGCCAGCAAGCTTGCACACAAGGGCTGTGAGCATGGACAAGTCCAGCTTCAACTTGTATCGGGTTTCGAGCAGAGCATGGAGATCATTCTGTCAAACATGGACTGAGTAGTCAGCTCCGTGAATATGACAGTGGTACCCACCATGATGGAGCCTCTGATGACAGCTCTAATCCTGTTCCTCTTCCTCCTCCATTTCTTGCTGCCCACGTGATGGTAAGGGCTGGTCCCTCACCATCGCGACATTATGCAGCACACAACTACAAATCTGGAAATATAGTCAGGGTTGTACTGCAAAGCTTGGCCCAGACGGTCCAGCTAGCAGAAGCGTTGTTTGAGCACATTGACAGTCTGCTCAATGATATTTCATGGATCTAGTTGTAGGCCAGCTCTGCGGCTGTGCCAGGGTTCCTGACAGGAGTCATGAGCTAGGCCTGAAGGGAGTAGCCCTAGTCACCCAGTAGCCAACCTCAGACTGACAGCCTCATTGGAATAAAGGCGACACAGAGGACTAGCTCAGGATGAATGAATCGTGACTGCTGCCAGGAAACTGGGCACAGACCTGCGTGATGCACTGCCTGTGGTCGCAAACAAGCTGGACATTGAGGGAGCTCAAGCTTATGATTGATAAAGATACCAGGCTGATGATGGGGAGCACGCAAGTCTCCAGTCTATGGCACCCTGCAACCTGGGGAAGCCTGTAATGCGGGTGAAGCCTTGTGCTGTCTCATCCTGTCCAGTGGGAAAGTGATGTAGGTGCTCCTCCTGGGCGAGTCTCTCACATGGCAAGTCAGGCACTGGGGCAGATCAATTTCAGCTGTATCATCAAGCTGTGCCAAATAGATGGGGCCCCGCATGTTGTAGTATCAAGCTGCATCACCAATCTCTTTCACTAAGCTGCACCACCAATCTCTTTCACTAAGCTGCACCACCAATCTCTTTCACTAAGCTGCACCACCAATCTCTTTCACTAAGCTGCACCACCAATCTCTTTCACTAAGCTGCACCACCAATCTCTTTCACTAAGCTGCGTCACCAATCTCTTTCACTAAGCTGCACCACCAATCTCTTTCACTAAGCTGCGTCACCAATCTCTTTCACTAAGCTGCATCACCAATCTCTTTCACTAAGCTGCGTCACCAATCTCTTTCACTAAGCTGCACTACCAATCTCTTTCACTAAGCTGCGTCACCAATCTCTTTCACTAAGCTGCACCACCAATCTCTTTCACTAAGCTGCGTCACCAATCTCTTTCACTAAGCTGCGTCACCAATCTCTTTCAGTAAGCTGCACTACCAATCTCTTTCACTAAGCTGCACTACCAATCTCTTTCACTAAGCTGCGTCACCAATCTCTTTCACTAAGCTGCGTCACCAATCTGTACCACTCAGATGAATCAGAAATCTACAGCACTAATCTGTACCACTGTCCTGTACCAGCAAGCTGTACTATTGATCTGCATCGAGCCAGATGGTTATGGGTTCAAGTCCCACTCCAGGACTTGAGCACGTAATCTAGGCTGGTAATCCAGTGCAGAATTGAGAGATTGCCATGTTGTTGAAGTTACTGTCTTTTGGATGAGATGTTAAAGCAGGGCCCCAGCTATTTGTTCAGATCCCATGGCACTATTCGAAGAGCAGAGGGTTCTCCTAGTATCCTGGCTAACACTTATCCCTCAACCAACACCATCAAAACTCTTTGTGGGAACCTGCAGTGTGCAAATTGGTTACCACGTTTACCTGCATAACAGCAGTGAAAAGGAGCGCTGAGGACCCGCGGTGGCAAAGCGGGTAAAGACTCTGGCAAGGCGAAAACAAAAGCGGTTTCCCGCTCACAGTGAGCTAGGCTGCAGTTTCCGGTCGGTTGGATCCATGGACACCTCAAGTCCAGGACGACCAGTCACAGGCAGGTGGGCGCCATGGCGGCGGTTTACAGTGCGGCCATCCTGGAGTATCTGATCGCTGAGGTATTGGAGCTTGCAGGGAACGCATCCAAAGACTTGAAGGTGAAGCGCATTACACCTCGCCATTTGCAACTTGCTATTCGAGGAGACGAAGAGTTGGATTCTTTAATTAAAGTTACCATTGCTGGTGATAGCGTCATTCATCACATCCACAAATCTCTGATTAGCAAGAAGGGATAACAGAAAACTGTTTGAGGATGGAAGCTATCCCCTTTTTTAGGTTCATAATCTCAAGACTCCATCTCAGATTAACCGGCTGTAGAACTGTTTGGAGGACGTGGCTGGAAAGACACTGGACTTCTGAAAATGTGGTCACTTAAAAACACTTTTTTATCTTGATAGTATACAAGGCAGGGGGGGGTGCTTTTAAATTAAAACTCATAGTAATACTTCCCTGTGCACTGGTCTGGGAAAGTTAAATCTGGGATCATAACTTTGTGGTGGAACTGTAAATGAGGGACCTCTGAGAGACATTCTCTAGTTGCTGCTTTTTAATGGAGCCCCTGTTGCAATGTTTTAAGTGCAGGAAGAGTTTGTTGCTTGTATAACTTTATTTTTGGAATGGCTTTAAATTTGGATGGTTTGTTCCGACTGTGTAGTGGATGAAGTTTTCAATAAAATGTGTATTTAAAAAAAACCAACAGTAACTACATTTCAGAAGTATTTCATTGGCTTTGAACTGCTTTGGGACAACCTGAGGACATGAAATGGGCTATATAAAAGTGCAAATCTTGCAGCGTGACAAGTTTACATAAGCAGTTTCTCTTATAAATGTGGACCTATGAATGTATAATAGTAAGTTAACTCAAAAGTGTGACAAAAACACAACAGGAAATACAGTTTTGTGGACATGAAGTGCACACAGACATAAGAGGGGTAATTTTTACCTAACCCGCCTGACTAGAAACAGATGGGATTGGATCAGCTGCCTGTTTTACACTCTGTCCGATTTTACTTTCCATTGACTTGGAGGGTTAGGTTAAAATGACTCCCAAGATCTTCAATATAATCTAGATATAGACATATCAGGAGTGATTTTAAACCCCAAGAACAGGTGGGATGGGGGCGGGTGGGAGTTGAAAACAGTTGTTTTTTGGGTCGCGACCGCAACCCGGCTTTATTTCCGGGTTTAACATTGCCGTGGAAAAGTACAGGCTTCCCACTGGGAATGCAAAGTCCGAAAATTTTGCAGTTGCGACCCAAAAAAACAACTATTTTCAACTCCCCCCCGCCCCCTAACCCACCTGTTGTTGGGGTTTAAATTCACCCCCATGATTTTTAGTTTATTCCTTTCTTTTTTTTTCCATCCTCTTGTTTCCTTACAATTTTTCCTCTTCAGTTTTTATCTTTTTCTTCCAATCTTTAATTAACTCAAATTTTGCTCTTCTAATTTTTCATTCTTGCTTTTTCCTTCATTTTTTTCTTTTTCCGTTAATTTTACCTCTCCTATCTTCCTATTTTCCATGTTTTTCTTGCCCTTGGCACCACAAGGAAATGAAAAACAATCTAGACTTGAATCATGCACTCTGTCATCCCATTACATCATGAAGAGGCAGGGAAATGGTTGGCAGGCATATAAAACTTCATTGTCCAATAAAGCTACTGCAATTATTTCTTCTGGGCTAATTTTAAATGTTAGTAAATTAAATTGATTTCTATTTATTGCCCTACTTCCATATCAACCCACAAAGAGAGGTTTATTGGTTATTAAATTTTTATTTTAAGAAAGTTGGGTCACTGAGAGAAAGGACATTGGGTTTCCACCTTCCATTCCCCATACAATGAGTTTGCAAAGTACGAAAGCAAATGATTAATGATAACTTTGTATACGGCAATGGTTAGGCCGTAGGTGTCAGCTGTGGCTCAGTGGTAGCACTCTCGCCTCTGAGTAGAATGTTGTGGGTTCAAGTCCCACTCTAGAGACTTAAGCACAAAATCTAAGCTGTCACTCCAGTGCAGTACTGAGGGAGTGCTGCACTGTGGAGGTGCTGTCTTTCCAATGAGATATTAAACCTGCTCTCTCAACTAGACATAAAAGATCCCATAGCACTATTTTGAAGAAGAATGGGGGAGTTCTCCCCAGTGTCCTGGCTAATATTTATCCCTCAACCAACATCACTAAAACAGATTATCAAGTCATTATCACATTGCTGTCTGTGGGACCTTGCTGTGCGCAAATTGGCTGTTGCATCTCCAACATTACAATAGTGACTACACGTCAAAAGTACTTAATTGGCTGTAAAGCACTTTGGGGTGTCCTGGGGTCGTGAAAGGTGCTATATAAATGCAAGTCTTTCTTTCTTAGTACTGTGTGTCATTATACAAAGGACATTGAAGCCATAAAGAGAATACAGCATAGATTCATCTGGATGATGCCAGGGAATTTTTTCTGAGCTGTTCCTGCTCCACTGTTGTAACTTTGCCGGAAGTAGGCAGAAACCCTGTTATGGAATGCTTTGCCATAGGGAGTAGTTGAAGCAGTGACCATTGCATCTTTTACCGGAAAAATGGATAAATATGTAAAGCAGAGGAAGATACAGGACTTTGGGGAGAGAGCAGTGGGATTAGTTTTGGATTGCTCCAGCAAAGAGCTGGCACAGACATGATGGGATGAATAGCCTCATTCTGTGTTGTGAACGCCTGGCTCCAACTCTGTAGGAGGGATGAAAAAATATCTAGGGGCAGTTACCTTTGTCTGACCTCATACCTCTAGTTGTGTCTCTCCCACCTCTAGTTGGAGCTAGTTGTAGTACATTGGTAATGGAGGCTATGGGTCATGTCAATTGCCTTCACTAAAGAGGAGAAAATAAGAAAAAGTAGAAATGGGAGAGGAGGAGGGAGAATTTAGAATAAAAGTGGGAGTTAAATCATGAGAAATGGAGTGCTGCACCTTGAATGGTCTGTTTTACGAAAAGCCATGCGGTAATACTGTCTCTGTATCTGGGCTATGCCTTTGAAAGGCCAACATTGACTACTTGCATTAACACCTGCAGCCTTGTTCTACTCTATTGTGCATGCATGATGCTTCAAGTAGCATGCATATTGTAAACAGCACTCGGCAACAACAATATAGACAACAAACACAGCACTTTTCAATAGTTCTAAGTGTTGCAAGCTTGGAAAAACAGACATTCTGATAAAAATGTGTGTAAATTCACCACATAGCATTGTACTGGAGCTCTGAGTTTTGATTCCTGGTCTGTGCTGAGTTAGCTGATCTCAGCAAGGGCAGCATTAGGGAATAATTAGCATAACTGGGAATCTGGGAGAGGAAATATCAGCCAGGATTTCATCTTCATGCTGGAAAATGTGTGTGTGGAGAACAGATAAGAACAAGGTTGGCTATAAAGGTACCCATGGTCTACTGACACAGTCTTGGCTGACACGAAAAGAATGGGCATGAAGTACCAGTGGACCTGTGGAGCCATGTCCCAACACAGAGGGCTTTCACGAGAGGAAAAAAGCGAGGAAATCCACTCCAATGAAAGACGATATATCAATAGTAACTGAGAGATAGCCTAATGTACAGGATGTCAGCTCCAGTAAACTGAGCCTGCCTGCAAAGAGCCTTGCTAATAAACCTGTCCTGAGAACATATTAAGAACTGATGATGCCTTCAATTATATGATGGGTTTTGAATTCTGGAAAAAGATTTTCATATTCTTCATATTGAGGTGAGCATTGTTCTCAGTTGTAATATCTTTACTTATTGTCCTGTTAAATTCAAGGAATATGATGAATGGCAGGAAATTAGTATTATCTGGCAACAAGTGAATACTCGCTTTATTGGAAATGTTCCTTCTGCTTTGATATTTCTGGTACACTCTGCTCAATGGGTCTTTACTTCCCTTTATTTTTATGCAGGTATAACTAATCTGACCAGGGCAAGCACTGGAAATGCTATTCACTGTTTCACATTCTTTGGCTTAGTTTTACACATTCCCACAATCATTCATGATGTTATTGAAAACCAAATAGAGATAAAAAGAAACTACTAATGTAACTTCTTTACCCAGGTAGTGGTTAAAATGTGGAACTCGCTACCACATGGAATAGCTGAAGTGAATAGCATAGGTGCCTTTAAGGGGAAGCAAGATAAGTACATGAGAGAGAAAGGAACAGAAAGTTATGTTGATAGGGTTAGATGAGGTAGGGTGGGAGGAGGCTCGTGTTGAGCATAAACACCAGCATGGACCAGTTGGGCCAAATGGCCTGTTTCTGTGCTGTAAATTCTATGTAATTCTCTGTATATGCTGGAAATCTGAAATCAAAACAGAAAAAACTAGAAATGCATAGTGGACCTATTAACATCTAAAAGCAGAAGAGAAAAGATAAGGATTTGGGTACAGACCCTTCTTTGGAATGCAAAAATAGACATACCAGCCCCATCGTAGGACTAACTAAAACAAAGATGAAAGGGGAAAACAATAGGTAAAGGTTGAGTGTTAAATATTGTAACTATTATTTGTAGTATTAGTCTACAGAGACTTATACTTACGTTGCCATGTTTTCTTTTCCATTCTGCTAAATGGGTGACATGTCAGCCTCCACCTATCCATTTTTGATTGAGACCATAGCGTTGTTGACCATCTGATATTTTGTTCTCAACCAATCTGAAGAGGTTAGAGCTAAAGTTAAGTCTCCTTGTAGCCACATTGTCAAAAACACAACTATTCATGACATTAAAACAAGGTCAAGCCTAGTCTTTTTATTGGCATTGCTAAGGGTTAAAGAGCAAATTACACCAATAAGAGGTCACTCTGAGTGATTGGAGCTCAGTGATTCAGTTGGGAAATCCGTAAAACATAATTCTTAGATGGCACAGATACCATAACATTTGTCTGTCACAATAATTAACTTAAAGGCTAGGATGGCAAACTACTCTTTTTATTCTTACCCCATTTTCCATCTCCCTGTGCCAAGCACCAATGTCTGGCCAAGAATACCTGGAAGCAATAATCAACCAGTGATTCTCCTATTAATTTCCCCTTAATCATTCTGAGGAAAAGCCTGTCTTCCACTTGGCATTTCTCAGCTGAGTCTGGGAACTTGCAAATATTATGGTGCATATCCTGAACCAACACTGTGGTACTAATCTGTTATGCCACCAACCTGCCTTCATTGTCTTAATTTTAAAAAAAATCTCTTCCAATTTTCTCTCCCCCTCTCCTGAAAATGCTGACTTGTGCTTGGATATGGTCGAATTGCGGAACACAGTCGAGGGGCTGAACGGCCTATTCCTGTTCCTATGTTCCATTGGTGGCAGTCACTCTCCAAGACCTTACCCAAGTTGTCATTGTTCACATATGGCCCTAGACAGCGAGTATCAGCAGGCTCTTTGGTCATGAAGAGTATTACAACTGAACCCATTCCTATGCCCTTCGACATCCACATATGCACACATTCTGGCAGGAATTACTGATTAAAGGTGAGGAGCAAGAACTGTCACTGATTCTCCCCACCCTAGCCCAGGGTCATTGAGGCCAAGTGTAGTGCTTCTGCTGCCACTCTGGCTGAGATCACTTAACTCAGTACTGACTAGAATCAAAGGTGGCACCTCCCTGTTCTGTTTAGCTTAGTGCCCACCTTAGGTAATGCAATTACTCACTGTCTAGTATAGTGAATATGTATCAATGTAAGAAAAGTATATGAAATAGAAATTTCCCACGCACTCAATAACAAAATGAAACAGTTGCAAATTTCATGCAGCATAGAGTTTTCCTTCTATATTATCTCAATAATATATTCCAGTCTCAACCTCTATTACCATCCTTGCAATCTATCAGCGTAACATTTCCAAAATAATATTAATGACTGATAACTATGATAGAATTCCATGCTGTCAACTTGTATCCATTTAAATTCAATTGACACCAGTTCATAATGACTAGCAAAAAGACTTTCGCTTGACCAATTTTTGCTCAGGTTCAATTTATCAAAGGACATACACATAACGCCATCTGGTCTACACTGAGTTGTCATGGCTCCAGTGCATGGTTAAAAACACGAATTGTTGACCATTGATTTTCCTGCCGGCTTTCTAGATTAACAAGATTAACAGCTTACCTTCTCTCTGGACTTATGCCAGCTTTCAGTCTGAATTGGAAATCCCCTGACCATATTCCTGAGATACTGTCATTTTCAAATTCTGTCAGGCAATGCTGCCCAGACCTAAATCACACCCTCCTGAGTAATTTGAATGTTCAGCTGTGAAAATATTAAAGTAACACCAGAATGCAATCGCCACACATAGATCAAAGCTGAATTATATTGGTTCCACTAACATCTTTTTTTTATTCGTTCATGGGATGTGGGCGTCGCTGGCGAGGCCAGCATTTATTACCCATCCCTAATTGCCCTTGAGAAGGTGGTGGTGAGCCGCCTTCTTGAACCGCTGCAGTCCGTGTGGTGAAGGTTCTCCCACAGTGCTGTTAAGTAGAGAGTTCCAGAATTTTGACCCAGCAACGATGAAGGAACGGCGATGTATTTCCAAGTCGGGATGGTGTGTGACTTGGAGGGGAACGTGCAGGTGGTGTTGTTCCCATGTACCTGCTGCTCTTGTCCTTCTAGGTGGTAGAGGTCGCGGGTTTGGGAGGTGCTGTCGAAGAAGCCTTTGCGAGTTGCTGCAGTGCATCCTGTGGATGGTACACACTACAGCCACAGTGCGCTGGTGGTGAAGGGAGTGAATGTTTAGGATGGTGGATGGGGTGCCAATCAAGCAGGGATGCTTTCTCCTGGATGGTGTCGAGCTTGTTGAGTGTTGTTGGAGCTGCACTCATCCAGGCAAGTGGAGAGTATTCCATCACACTCCTGACTTGTGCCTTGTAGATGGTGGAAAGGCTTTGGGGAGTCAGGAGGTGAGTCACTCACCACAGAATACCCAGCCTCTGACCTGCTCTTGTAGCCACAGTATTTATATGGCTGGTCCAGTTAAGTTTCTGGTCAATGGTGACCTCCAGGATGTTGATGGTGGGGGATTTGGCGATGGTAATGCTGTTGAATGTCAAGGGGAGGTGGTTAGACTCTCTCTTGTTGGAGATGATGATGTGGAGGTGCCGGTGATGGACTGGGGTTGACAATTGTAAACAATTTTACAACACCAAGTTATAGTCCAACAAATTTATTTTAAATTCCACAAGCTTTCGGAGGCTTCCTCCTTCCTCAGGCGAACGGTGTGGAAATGAAATTTTCGAATCCTTCGCATTTGAAAATCACAGAACAATGCCTGGTGATTACTGCCCGTTGCCAAGGCAATCACAGTGAGCAGACAGGGAGAGGGTTCTCTCCCTGTCGGGGAACACTTCAGCAGTCATGGACATTCAGCCACCGACCTTCGGGTAAGCATACTCCAAGGCGGCCTTCGAGACACACGACAACGCAAAATCGTCGAGCAGAAATTGATAGCCAAGTTCCGCACCCATGAGGACGGCCTCAACCGGGATCTTGGGTTCATGTCACACTACACGTAACCCCACCAGCGAACAAATGTTATCTGTTTTTAATATAACGGGTCATTGACTGTCTTCCTTCTCTCTCTCTCTCTTTTTTTTGGGGGTTTGTATATTCGGTGGCCTTTTAGGTGACACCTTTCTGTCTGCTCACTGTGATTGCCTTGGCAACGGGCAGTAATCACCAGGCATTGTTCTGTGATTTTCAAATGCGAAGGATTCGAAAATTTCATTTCCACATGGTTCACCTGAGGAAGGAGGAAGCCTCCGAAAGCTTGTGGAATTTAAAATAAATTTGTTGGACTATAACTTGGTGTTGTAAAATTGTTTACAATTGTTGGAGATGGTCATTGCTTGGCACTTGTCTGGCGCGAATGTTACTTGCCACTTATCAGTCCAAGCCTGGATGTTGTCCAGGTCTTGCTGCATGCGGGCACGGACAGCTTCATTATCTGAGGGGTTGCGAATGGAACTGAACACTGTGCAATCTATTCCAGAAGCCCATGTCTGTGTCTTTTTTGAGCTTACCAAGGTAATGGATGTCAGTGTTGGGAAGTATGATATTTTTGAAATTTTGGAACCCATGTGTCAACATTGGATGCTCTCAGAGTGCCATTAGAAAAACATCTTATGATCTCAACAGGTATTTAGCCTGCATAATGTCTTATTTAATTCTGCGCAAAATAAATATAAGCGGATGTTGTGATCCAGCAGATCAGCTGATGAATCCCCTACTGTAGCTCAAGAAGAGAGAGGGTTTCTAGGGTTTGGGTACCAATTTTTATTATTTATAGGCATCACAGCTCTGCAGTCGATCCCAATCTCATTTTAAAGAAAAATACATTTCCAACCTGGAAGAAAAGTTTCCTTCCAGTACTAATTGTAGTAACTGGAATATATGGTAATTGTAAAGGAAATCCCTGAGCAAAGTACTAACAAAATATTCATTTTTTGCAGTTATTTAGGGTTTTGCTCAGATGTCCAATAATAGATCTGAAGCACTAGTGTAACTTTCAAAGAGCTGGCACAGGCACGATGGGCTGTATCATTCCACGATTCTATGATTCTACAAAAAAATACAACAGGCTAAAGGTAAATTGTCAATAGCTATTTGACTGACAATATGAGGTTTTAACTTGATGCTAAATAGTTTGCAATGGGAGCTATTACTGCTATCACTGAAAATGACATTTAAGTATGCCTGATTATGATCTCCAAAAGCCTATTTGCCAAATGAGGATCCTACAGAAAATTTGAGCATCTCATGGCAAGGACATGCTTGTTGCAGCTGGATTGTGACTCACGAGGGATACCCACGACTTGTGACACAGGAGGCATGCCAGGAATAGAAGGAACAACCCTCACATCCTGTGTACTGACAGGGTTTCAGTTATCTTGACCTGATTTGTAACGAATGTATCAGGAGGCTCAGGCTTAGGAAACAGACAAGCACATGGATCTGTGGCCCGATAGCCTGATTCTGCGCCGTAACATTCCTTTATTCTGTGTGCAGACATGCTGTACAGTCAACATAGCTTTACTTCTGGCAACAATGGCAAGCGGAGCATTCAATTTCTTTGTAGCTGAGACATTCCAGGCACCTACAGAGAATATTTCTTGCTTGGCTGTTGTCAGGGATTCTACGACTACTATAACAACTTGCATTGACTTCAATGGAAAGGAAAATCGGGTGTGGTGTATAATGCAACTAATTCGCTATCACCCGTTTTACACCATCCCCCAAAATTAAAATGACCCCCATTGTTCCAGAAAACTGGCCCGAATACATTCTAGAAATTTGTTGCCTTTACTACTTGAGCTGTTCTGCTTCTCCCAGTCTATGTGAAAATTAAAATCTCTCATTATAACATTGTTTTTGCTACATGCTTCTCTGATCTCTGTATTTATACATCCCTCCACTACATCACTACTATCAAGATATCTCTAGATAACTCCTACCAGGGTGTTGTATCCTTTGCTGGTCCTTAACTCTACCCACAGTGTTTCCACTGCCTGATCACCCTTACTGAAATCCTTACTTTCCACTGCTGCAATTGTGTCTTTTATCAATATTACTATTCCCCATCCTTTTCCAAATTCCCTGTCCTTTCTAAAGATCCTATAGACTGGAATATTTAGCCCCCAATCATGCCCAGCTTGCAGCCAGGCCTCTGTAATGACTACTACATCATGCCCTTTAAGCTGCACTTTGTGCTTCTGACTCACTTTTGTTTTCTTTAATACTGCGTGAATTTGTGTACAGAACTCTTATCTGGTTAACTATCTCCACCCTGTCGATATGTCCTGATGGTCTTTTTCTCATACATTCAGCTGCCCCTTCTAGTTCGCTGTTAAGATCACAAAATTCAGAAAGATAAATACCGATGATAGAGACCATTCAAGCCAACTAACTCATCCTTCTATAGAAACCTGCAGTCCTTCCTATCACAGCATTTAACTGCATCTTGAATGACTTCAGAAACGTTCTTCCGCTACCCTCCCTGGAAGACTTTTCCAGTTATTAATCACTCTCTGCTTCTGCCGCATTTCGGAATTTTCAAACATTTTATCGCAGAAAGTGGGAATTGCAATGTCTTATCCATTTGAGCTCTTTAGGAACCCACATCCAGCGTCTTAGTAGCGGGTTAATTGGCAGTCCTACTGGTCAATCTCTGGTTGAGCCTTCAACTTCCTGTTTACTGCATGGCCACAAAAAGAACAAGGAAATAAATGTTCGACATCAGCTGTTAAGGTCTGTAGAGAGAGGCAGGTCAGCCTTAACAAGGGATCTGATCAGGTCCACAGCAAGCCTTGGTGTGGTTCAGTGATATGACCTTACCAAAAGAAAGTGTTACTTAGACATCGAACCGGTGCAGTCTGGTGTACTTTTCTTATTTATGAGGAGGGACTGAAGTTAATTTGAAATAAGGTGAGACTCGCTATAACTCTGTATGTTCACTTACATTCTGTAAAATAAAGCGGCTTATTAAATCGTATTTGACCTCATTGTACTAAAGTGCTAATCAGTCCACCTTCTAGAAGACTGGAGAAGTACACTTGAGGGTTCATGTGAGGATTATGATATTCAGTTCATACAACAAGGAAGTCTCATTGTTATAACCCGCCCGATTTACACTATTGCACACCTAGATATCGAGGTGCAGAAGTAACCTCCTGATCGTGAGGGGTGTGTCCGCTTATGGGAGAGACTGGTGACATGAACCCAACAGAATATCTAAAGGTGACCTGAAATTTGTAACAGTGTGAAATTGATGACTCTTCATGTGAAGAAGTGATTATAAAATCAGCTCTAAACTTGCCTTTTACCAGTTTTTACCTATGTTGCTTTGTCCTGCAATGGCGGTTAACATGAAATAGTTCTCGGGTGGAACCTTTCCTATTCAAGCAGCTTGTTTTGCTGTGAGAGTATTACAGCAAAAAAAAGGCATTTTTTAAGTTAGCCAGCATTTTTCTGAATATTATATGATTCCATCAGGGCACTGTAAACATATTGAACATTTCACACTGCAAGGTGTGCAAACTCAGGTCCAAAGCACCAAATTTTCCCCTGGTTTTCAACAAAAGATGGAACTATCAGAAATATTATTGCTGGAAGTAAAAAAAAAAATTGCTTGAAACTTAAAGTTATAGGCAACCAATCCATTTTTTGTTGAAGTACAGTGCTGCAAATACCATGTTTTGCTATTTATTCCACAGCAAATATGACCAGTTTGTTTTGTGGTTCTGAATCCAAGGCATTAATGTAAATTTGAAACAGTAGGGTTCTCAAAACCATTCCCAAAGAATTCCACTCAGCACTTGCTCTTCCCCTCTTACTTACTCCTCTAACATGTGTCCACTCTGCTTCCTACACTTCTGCCATATCCTTATCAATTCCCATCTTTACCTTGGATCCCCAAAATGTTAAGGTTAAATAGTAGCCTTTCATGCAGAATTGTACCAAATGCTTTTTGGAAGACAAGGTGTAGGGCTCTTCACAGTCCATTTGGAATGTCACATCCTCAAAAAAGTAAAGACTGGTCAAATCAGGCATGATCTTCCCTTCTGAATCTATATTCCCTATTGCTTACTAAGTTATTATTATCATACTTGTAATGCTCCTGATAATTGACCTCTATCTCATTTTCATAGAAACAGGAGTAGGCCATTCAGCCCCTTGAGCCTGCTGCGTCATTCAATTTGATCACGGCTGATCTGTACCTCAACTCCATTTACCTGCCTTTGTTCCATATCCCTGGATACCCTTACCTAATAAAAAATCGGTCGATCTCAGTCTTGAAAATTTCAAATGACCCAGCATCCACAGCCTTTTGAGGGAGAGGTTTCTAGATTTCCACCACCCTTTGTGTAAAAAAGTGCTTCTTGATTTCACTCCTAACAACAACTTGCATTTATATAGTGCCTTTAACCTAGTAAAATACTCTAACCCGCTTAACTCTAATTTTAAAATTATGCTGTCTTGTTCTGGTATCCCCCACCAAATGTTTATTTATATCCAAGTAGTTAATTGTACTTGGAGTGTTGCTATAGAGGGCAGGTGGCTTATGCCTTCGGTGAATACTTGGAGAAAGTAATAATTTAGTATAAAAAATTACGCTCATCCAGTTTCAACTCTGCTAGCATCTTATAGAATGTTCATCTTCTCTTTGTCTACCCTCTTACAGTTAAAGATAATATTGAAATAATTTCTTAATTATGTTTTATATCTATGCTCCTTTCCAAGTCTCTCTTTGTCCCTTTGACTGATCTTTGAAACTGTATTTGCATGTTCCTATATTCATCTCAGTGGACCATCTCACTTTTCTCCCTGCATGATTTTAGAATTTTTTCCCTCTTCTTATTTTGCTTGATTTATTTGTTAATCCTTTATCGGTCAAGTCACATTTGTACTGTACATCCAGTATTTCATGAGCAAAAATTTGCTCCAACTAAATATTGGGAAGACCGAAGCCATTGTCTTCGGTCCCCACCACAAGCTCTGTTCCCTAGCCACCGACTCCATCCCTCTCCCTGGCCACTGTCTGAGGCTGAACCAGACCGTTCACGACATTGGTGTTCTATGTGACCCTGAGATGAGCTTCCGACCACATACCGCTCCATCACCAAGACCGCCTACTTCCACCTCCATTACATCGCCCATCTCAGACCCTGCCTCAGCTTATCTTCTACTGAAACCCTCATCCATGCCTTTTTTACCTCTAGACTTGACTATTCCAATGCTCTCCTGGCTGGCCTCCCATCTTCCACCCTCCTTAAACTTGAGCTCATCCAAAACTCTGCTGTACGTATCCTAAATCGCACCAAGTCCCATTCACCTATCATCCCTGTGCTTGCTGACCTACCTTGGCTGCGGTTAGGAAAAGCCTCGATTTTAAAATTCGCATCCTTGTTTTCAAATCCCTCCATGGCCTCGCCCGTCCCTATTTCTGTAATCTCCTCCAGTCCTACAACATTCCAAGATCTCTTCGCTCCTCCAAATCGCCTCTTCCATTTCCCCAATTTTAATCACTCCACCATTGGCAGCCGTACCTTCTGCTACCTAAGCCCAAAACTCTGGAATTCCTCCCCTAAACCTCTCTGCCTCTCTCTCCTCCTTTAAAACGCTCCTTTAAACCTACCTCTTTGACCAAGCTTTTGGTCACCTGTCCTAATATCTCCCTATGTGGCTCGGTGTCAAATTTTGTTTGACAAATCTTGGTACATTTTATTATATTAAAGGCGCTTTATACATACAAGTTGTTGTTTAGTGCTGATTAAACTAGGTAATTTTTCCTGCATGCTCAGTATTATACCTTCAAGTGTCTTCCAATTTTTCCTTTACAGAAATGTTGTCAAACAGTCCCACGCACCAACCAATTTTTGCTTAACTCTTCCCTCATTTCCTAGAAGCTAACCTGTTTCAGATTATAAATCTGACTCTTGGTATTTCTGAATCCCAGGTCATGTCGAAACCAATTATCTGGTTCACTTACAATCACTAAATCAGGAGGCTTCTTTGACACAGTTAAGTTCTGAAAAAAAACTTGCACTTACATAGCACTTTACAGCCAATGAAGTACTTTTGAAGCGTAGTCACTATTGTAGTGTAGCAAACGAGGCAGCCAATTTGAACACTGCAAGCTTCCACAAATGTAAATGTTATAATGACCAGATGATCTGCTTTTTTTAATATGTTGGTTGAGGGATAAATATTGGCCAGGACACCAGGGCTAACTCCCCTGTTCTTCTTCGAATAGTGCCACAAGGCCTTTTAAGTCCACCTGAGAGGGCAGACGGGTCCTCAGTTTAACGTCTCTTCTGAAAGGCAGCACCTCTGACAGTGCAGCACTCCCTCAGTACTGCACCGGGAGTGTCAGCCTGGATTATGTGCTGGTCTGTGAGAGGGACTTGAACCCACAACCTTCTGACTCATAGTTGTAAACAATTTTACAACACCAAGTTATAGTCCAACAATTTTATTTGAAATTCACAAGCTTTCGGAGGCTTCCTCCTTCCTCAGGTGAATGTTGTGGAAAATAACATTCTGACTCATAAGCAGAGTGCTACCCACTGAGCCAGGGCTATGGACTCCCACTAAAGAGGGCAAGGGGGGGCGGGGGGCAGATGAAATGTTGGGGGAAGCTGGAGGACAACTGGAATAGAGTGGAGGGGGGACATTGTGCACAGACTGGGAAGAGATGGCCCGAGTCCAGGGCGGGTTTGAACAAAGAAATACGGTTGAGCTCGAGGCATGCGGTGACGTCAACTCCAGCTGTGGCTGCGTGCGCGTGGGGCGCTGGTGTCGGGCAGTTGCTGGAGCGCGCAGCCAGTGACGCGTTTCCGGTGGGTTGTCCAGCGCTGCAGTGAAGCAGCTGGAGCGGCCGGTGCATGCGGGAGGAGAGGGCGGGAGAAGAAGGCGCTCAGATAGCTGCACTCTCACAGTATGTGCACTGGCTACTGACACATTCAGCATGGCCGAGAAAGGGAGACTCAGCTTCACCGGCTCGTCCGGCCTCAACAAGCCCGTCCCTATGAACCTCTTCGCTACCTGGGAGATAGACGGCTCTTCGCCCAGCTGCATACCCAGGTACAAGGGCAAGCGCTGCGGGGCAAGGCTGGTATAGGGGGTGTGGGGTTAAGGCTGGTTATAGGAGGTGTGGGGTTAAGGCTGGTATAGGGGGTGTGGGGTAAAGGCTGGTTATAGGAGGTGTGGGCTTAAGGCTGGTATAGGGGGTGTGGGGTTAAGGCTGGTACAGGGGGTGTGGGGTTAAGGCTGGTACAGGGGGTGTGGGGTTAAGGCTGGTACAGGGGGTGTGGGGTTAAGGCTGGTACAGGGGGTGTGGGGTTAAGGCTGGTACAGGGGGTGTGGGGTTAAGGCTGGTACAGGGGGTGTGGGGTTAAGGCTGGTACAGGGGGTGTGGGGTTAAGGCTGGTACAGGGGGTGTGGGGTTAAGGCTGGTACAGGGGGTGTGGGGTTAAGGCTGGTACAGGGGGTGTGGGGTTAAGGCTGGTACAGGGGGTGTGGGGTTAAGGCTGGTACTGGGCTGGAGAAGGGCTGGCATGGGTGCAGGAGTAAGGTTGGGAGGAGGCAGTGAAAGTGGCACTGGTTGGGAGCAGGGCTGGCATGGATGTAGGAGTAAGGCTGGAAGGGAGGAATGAGTGACATGGGTTGGTAACAGGGGTACAAGGAATGGCTGATAGAGGGGGTAAGCAAGGTTAGCATGGGGTTTGGGATGAAGGGGGTAAGGCTGATATAAGTGGGGGTGGGGGTAAAGCTGGTATAAGTGGTGGTGGGGGTAAGGCTGGTATAAGCAGGGGTGGGGGTAAGGCTGGTATAAGTGGGGTTTGGTGAGCTGCCAAAGGGCAAGGGTTGCAGATCAGGTTCAGAGTGGTGCAACAGACAGAAGTGGCAAAGATGGGCAAGGAGAGAGACAGTGCCTGCAAGGCTGGAAGTGTCATATTGGTGATTATCTGTGTGCATTCTTACTCAAGCCCCATCCAAACACTGTTTAAAAACTTGACTGTCTTGTCACAACTGTGGATCCAATAGTCCTTTCTCAGAAGCTTGCTCTCCAGCTGAAGCCTGTTGAATTATGGCAGCACAGATTTAAATGAATGTTTGGGACTAGGCAGTGGATAGGAATGTCCACAGCTTGGTGCTGCTAAGTTTAAAAATAATCAGAGTGGTGAAGAAGGAGCTCAGTGTACAGTGTCCAGCTGATCACTGCAGTTGTGTAGCTGTGTATTAATTATGTAGAAGATCAATCTTTAAAAGACATGGAGCGTAACTGCAGTCAAAACCATTTTGCTGCAAGGTGTTTTGTTGAATGAACCTGGCTTCAGTTTTTTACTGGTATTTTGGACTAAAATGTTTTTTTGTGAAATTTTGCATTGTTTATAATATGTAATTTTGCATAACGATATTAGAGATCTGTTACCTTCAACGGTCTAATCATTTTGCTGCAATTGGTTGCTGATTTGCGATAAAGCTCTTTTGGCATATTAGTTACTAGTATAGGGAGCAAAATCACAACCCATGTACAATCAGAGCAGGCAGTGCTGAAGGGACAGTATGTGACCAATCTGTGCTAAGAGGTTGCATTGAATGCTTAGGCATTTCCTCCTCCCTCTTATAAATTTAGAAGCGATTGAGTAACATCTATACCAGACAGCTAGGTGATTGACAGCCAAGCTTGGCAAAGGGCACTATAATGAACCTCAGCATATATAATCATGAAGTGCTCGATAACTGTATTTAACTACAACGTCTTTGTGCATTTGATGCCCATGCCAGCTAAAATTTATGTCAAAACAGAATTCCATATTTACACTGGGGTGTCACTAATGTCAGATGCATTGTCTGAAAAAACTATGTAAGTTGTCATAATACACACAGTAACATACACTGTACAATACATGCAGTATGGGAGATGGTAGTAGGAGTGACAGCCTATAACGGCACATGTTTTTGTTATGGAGAGAGAGAAACCCAAATGCTATGAAGCCATGTTCAGTACCATAGAATGTACTGTAAAGACTAGATTTTTATAGCTTGCTGTGATTTGAAAAATCTGCTGACTGGATGAAAAGCCATGGTGTTTTTTGCTTGATAATCTTCTCTGCCAATTGTCTCCTCTCCTTTCCTGAAGATGTTGATTTCTTGCTGGGGTATGGTTCCACGTCCATTGGTTGCTCTCTGATACCTTACTGAAGTGGATCTGTGACAGTGAGCGTCAGGGGCATTGCAGCCAAATCCGATCCTGATGTTCCCATCTGTGGGAGATCATAACCACACTGAATTATTTTACATCATATGAAAATGACAGGCAGGAAAAGACCAGCTGGTTCATCAAACCTGCCCCACACTCATGATTACCCGGAGCATCTTGTCTAGACACTTTCTACTCCCTGCAGCCATGTAATCTCCCAGGAGAGGCAAAAAAAAAGAAAAAACCCAGTAACAATAAGGGGGGGAAAAACTCTGGAAAGTTCCTCTCTGATCCCATCAGGCGATCGAAACCAGTCCAGCAAATCACGTCATCCTCCCCGGCTGCCCTTTCCTAGCTTTTAAAAAAAAATTCATTCATGGGATGTGGGCATCGCTGGCAAGGCCAACATTTATTGCCCATCCCTAATGCCCTTGAGAAGGTGGTGGTGAGCTGCCTTCTTGAACCGCTGCAGTCCGTGTGGTGAAGGTTCTCCCATAATGCTGTTAGGTAGGGAGTTCCAGGATTTTGACCCAGCGACGATGAAGGAACGGTGATATATTTCCAAGTCGGGATGGTGTGTGACTTGGAGGGGAATGTGCAGGTGGTGTTGTTCCCATGTGCCTACTGCCCTTCTCCTTTCCTAGACTAGGCATGCTGAAGCTAATTGAAGCCTAATCTCCTTTCCCATTGAGACCAGCTGACTTGGAACAGATTGGGACTCAAACCTGTAACCTTCCGGGCCTTTTTGGCTCAGTTACTCGCTGCATAACTTTTCTGAGCCGTCAGGAATTTGGTAGCGTTTGGAAACTAATGTCAGCAAAAGGTGCACAGTCTGACTGCAGCGATTAGTGAGAAATTCCTCATTCTTACTGTTTTGACATGCACCGAACATTAAGAAAATGGTTTAGTCTAGAGTAAATGCGGCTTGGCTTAGAAATATCTGTTGCTTTGCTGCTGTGTAATTTTGTGTTTCTTTGGAGAAGGGATAAATTTTGATTACAACTGACCTTTTGCCAACTTTGGTTTTTTTTAAATCACTTTTGCAGTTAAACCAGGAAAACTTAATTTCTGCTTTTTAGTAATATACAGAACTGTATTTGCCACTCTCACTGTTCCAGCAGTTTTTCAGTTACAAAATAATCACATTTTTATAGTCATGGTTTCACACTATTTTGGGGAAAAAGTGTTTTTAATTAAAAGTCAGGATATTCAGCAATATGTCATGTTAAAGAGAGAAAGAACTTGCATTTATATCATGCCTTTCACATGCTCAGAATATCACAAGGAATTGAAGTGTAGCCACTGTTTATTTTTGTAGGCAAACTCTAGCCAGTTTGTGCACAGTAATTACGTAGAAGTACATAGAACGCACAGAACAGAAACAGGCCATTCGGCCCAACAGATCCATGCTGGTGTTTATGTTCCACATGAGCCTCCTCTCTCCGTACTTCATCTAACCCTATCAGCATATCCTTCTATTCCTTTTTCCCTCATGTTTATCTAGCTTCCCCTTAAATAATCTGACAAACACTTAATCTGTTTTAGTGGTGTTGGTTGAAGGATGAATGTTGGCCAGGACACCAGGAGAACTCCCTGGTCTTTAACCACCTGAACAGGCAGAAGGGGCTTTGTTCTAATGTCTCATCCCAACGACGGTACCTCCGACAATGCAGCACTCCCTCAGTACTGCAGTGGAGTGTCAACCTAGAATATTCGCTCAAATCCTGGATCAAGACTTGAACTTGAGAGGGCTATCACTTAGCCAAGGTGTCACACAGTGTATATCCCAGTAATGTGTCCAGTTTAAACCAGACTGACACTAGCAATTGCACATGTGCTGATGTGGCTATATTAATTGGAATCTGCTTGTGTTTAAATGCTGACTTGTAAATAAATGTTGATCTTCACTGCTGAATAACAATTTTTTTAATGCAATAGAGAAAAGAATCTAAGAAGAAATTGCAATGCTACATTCTCCCGCTGGTTCATAGGGTAAACTTATGGAGTGGTGTGGATTGAGTTCCACAGACAAAGAAAATTGCAGCTTCAATTCATGGTTTGCGCTAGGTTAGTCAATCTCAACCAGAGTGACAATAAGGCATATCAGTTGGCTGTGGCAAGCTGATGGGGGTAGGGAGGCGGAAAGTTAGATTGGGTCCCTGCTCTTGAGGTGTGTGTGTGTGTGTCGAAAACCAAGTCAATACTCTCTGTCTAGGCTCATGCAAGAAGAATAGCCCCTTGAGTGAGCTAACAGAGGACTGCTGTCCTCCAGCATGAGTTCCTGCGAGGAACATAAGAGGTGAAGAACAGAGGGAAAATTGGAAAATACTGGGGTCTGCACTGAGTTGCAGATGTTCTTGAGTTTCATTTTAAATGTGACTGATTGCTGTTTGGACACTAGCGTTGAATCTGATCAGCCTCTGCAAATTGGAGCTTTTCGACTTTTAAATTATGCATACCTTTTATGTAATATTTTGGGAGGAGACTATAGTCTGTAACTCTGTGGGTTGTTGGTTACAATGTAGAGTTATACATTCAAAGCCAGTGAATACTTAACTGTATTCCTGGAATAAATGCTTTGCATATTATTCCTTTGTGCACTTGTTTTTGTGTAGGATCATTGCAATCCTCTGAGGGTTAGGTGAGAGAAGCAGTGCCAACAAGAAACATGACCTTTAAACTCATCTCACAAAGAACTGTTTGTTTCATAATTTACTGTAATAACATTTGCAACATTTATATACTCCATAATATTTACTCATTGCAGTTCCCGAGCAAGGCTTTGTGTTATGGTCAGTAAGTTGTGATCACTGTCGCTGTATTTTTGACTCACTAGAAACATTGCCGGGATAATTGGAGCTTTTAAGACTGACAGCGATAGATTTTTGATAGGAAAGGGTATCAAGGAATATGGAGCAAAGGCGGTTAAATGGAGTTGAGGTACAGATCAGCCATGATCTAATTGAATGGCAGAGCAGGCTCAAGGGGCTGAATGGCCTCCTTCTGTTCCTAAAATGCTAACATGTTCTGGTGAAGAAGTTATCTCCTCAGTCAGCAATTGTCATTTAGATGGGGATGTCTAAATTACGGCTTGTGAGCTACATTGTGCCCCCGTGCCCTGGCAATTGGTCATTAAACACTGGCAACTGGTCTTTAAAGCACAGGCAGCTCCAACTGTTTTGCCCTTTATAGTTGTTGTTTGCTAGTTTGTCCTGTTTGAATTTTGTGGCCCTGGAAGTTTAAAAAGGGCTGTTGTTAGTGCTGGTGCCTCATTAGTGGTTAAATCCTGAATGATCTGTTGTGTTCCCTAGTTTCAGATATATGTTAATTAGTGGGAAGATGGCCTCCAGGGTTTCAGGGTATACATCATATGGCCGAGATGACACAAAGCTTTGACAACCACGATTTTAGATAATTGTATTTTGTTTTTTTCAAAGACACCTGCACTTAGCTAACCAAAGAATTGTTTTTGATTACCAAGGATTTGTACCACAGCATTTTACAACAGGACGTCCTATTTTCTTGGATGCTGGTTGTTTTACTTCAAACTATTTGGGCTGGTTGCATAATCCAACAACCACAGTTTGTCAAGAGAGGGTTTTATTCCCATGAACAATATCAAGCAGTATCTTGATAACTCTGCCACTAAAAAAAGCATTTATGTATTATCTGTTCGTGACCTTAGGACATACCAAAATGCTTCATGACCAAAGAAGTAGTTTTGAACTGTAGATACTGCTGTAATGTAGGGAAAGGCAGCAGCCAATTTGCACACAGCAAGTACCCACCAACAGCAATAAGATTAATGAGCAGATAATCTGATCTATAATCTATTATAGTGATGTTGGATAAGGGAAAAGTATTGTCAAGGACACCAGGAGAACTCCCCTACTTTTCTTCGAATTGTGCCGTGGGAGCTTTTATGTCCACCTGAGAGGGAAGACGGTGCATCCAACAGTGCAGTATTCCTTCAGTACTGCGCTGGAGTGTCAGCCTAGACAGCTCAAGTCTCTGGAGTGGGGCTTGAGCCCATGACCCTCTGACACGGAGGTGAGAGTGCTATTACTGAGTCGAGGCCGGTTGAACATTGTGGATATACATCAGGGACCTGTTAGATATAATATCCAGTGGGTGGACCTCACTGAATTATGCTCAGATGCTAGATAAAGCACTGAGAGTCCATAATATCTTATTTTTATAAATGTTGCTTCCTGTTTTTTTATTTCTCTCCATCCCCTTTTCTCTTCTTTCTCCCAAAGATGCTGAAATCAATGGAAATTGGGCGACTTCTACAACGGGTGGCCATCAGCAAACGCCAGTTTAACGCCAGGGTGACAAGCGGAAAATCTGCCCCATTGTCCCTTATTTGTGAGACTGGATGGTCATCACAAGAGGGAAAAGTCTCATTTTGTAAAGCAGTGACTCCAGACTGACACTCCAGTGCAGGACTGAGGGAGTGCTGCACTGTCGGAGTTGCTGTCGTTTGGATGAGATGTTAAACCGGGTCCCTGTCTGCCCTCTCGGGTGGATGTAAAAGGTCGCAAAGCACTATTCGAAAAAGAGTAGAGGGTTTCTCCCCGATGTCCTGGCCAACATTTATCCCTCAACCAACATTACTAAAACAGATCATCTGGTCGTTTATCACGTTGCTGTTTGTGGGCCCTTGCTGTGCGCAATTTGGCTGCCACGTGTCCACATTATAATAATGACGATACTTCAAAAGTATTTCATTGGCTGTGAAGGGCTTTGGGAAGCCCTGAGGTCACAAAAGATGCTATATGAATGCAAGTCTTTCTTTTTCCTGGTCAAAGCTGAACAACATTTTCTCTGATTGTTTATTTATTATTTCCTTGTTTATTTTGTGTTTCTCTTCTACCTAATGGGTGGAGGATATTACATATTGCAAGTTTTTAGAAACTATTAATACTTATTTATATAACATGATAGGGGGAGATTGCTTATCTCTCAGATTGTTGTTCTAACATATGGTAAACCAATAACCAAAGTAAAAACTTCAGGCATAAGGTATGTTAAAGCTTTTGCATAGTTGGATGCAACTTTAGTCAGAAGGGAAAAACTGGTGGTAAGCAAGGGATTAAAATTGTAACGGGGAGTATGGGATTTAAAGTAAAAATGAGAACAGAAAATGTTGGGACCAGCCAGCTTCTGAAAGAAAAAGATCGGTTACTGTTTCAAGCCTGATCCTTTTCTCACCTGGTAAAATGAGTTGTTGCCTAGAACTTGGGGTCTTTGAATTGAATATTTAATTGCCTAACCTAAACCAAACAAAGCCTTGGTGCCTCAAACCTTTATTACATGGAGAATTGTAAACAATTTTACAACGCCAAGTTATAGTCCAATGATTTTATTTGAAATTTACAAGCTTTCAGAGGCTTCCTCCTTCCTCAGGTAAATGTCAGGAACTCCTCGAAGCCTACGCATTTATAAATCACAGAACAATACATGGTGATTACAGATAGTCTTTGCAACTGCCCGTTGCCAAGGCAATCACCGTGTTCAGACAGAGAGGTGTTACCGACAGAGCCCCCGAATATACAGTCTACAAAAAAAAACAGAAAAAAAAGAGAGAGAGACAGAAACATCCGAAAGGCAGAGAAAGCCAGCAAATGACCCGTTATATTAAAAACAGATAGCTTTTGTTCGCTGGTGGGCTTACGTGTAGCGTGACATGAACCCAAGATCCCGGTTGAGGCCGTCCTCATGGGTGCGGAATTTGGCTATCAATTTCTGCTCGACGATTTTGCGTTGTCGTGTGTCTCGAAGGCCGCCTTGGAGTACGCTTACCTGAAGGTCGGTGGCTGAATGTCCCTGACTGCCGAAGTGTTCCCCGACTGGGAGGGAACCCTCCTGTCTGGCGATTGTTGCGCGGTGTCCGTTCATCCGTTGTCGCAGCGTCTGCATGGTCTCGCCAATGTACCATGCTCTGGGGCTTCCTTTCCTGCAACGTATGAGGTAGACAACGTTGGCCGAGTCACAGGAGTATGAACCATGCACCTGGTGGGTGGTGTCCTCTCGTGTGATGGTGGTATCTGTGTCGATGATCTGGCATGTCTTGCAGAGGTTACCGTGGCAGGGTTGTGTGGTGTCGTGGACGCTGTTCTCCTGAAAGCTGGGTAATTTGCTGCGAACGATAGTCTGTTTGAGGTTGGGTGGCTGTTTAAAGGCGAGTAGTGGAGGTGTGGGGATGGCCATAGCGAGGTGTTCATCGTCATTGATGACATGTTGAAGGCTGCGGAGAACATGGCGTAGTTTCTCCGCTCCGGGGAAGTACTGGACGACGAAGGGTACTCTGTTGGTTGCGTCCCATGTTAGTCTTCTGAGGAGGTCTATGCGATTTTTCGCTGTGGCCCGTCGGAACTGTCGATCGATGAGTCGAGCGTCATATCCCGTTCTTACGAGGGCGTCTTTCAGCGTCTGTAGGTGTCCATCGCGTTCCTCCTCGTCTGAGCAGACCCTGTGTATTCGCAGGGCCTGTCCATAGGGGATGGCCTCTTTGACGTGGTTAGGGTGGAAGCTGGAAAAGTGGAGCATCGTGAGGTTGTCTGTGGGCTTGCGGTAGTGAGTTGCTGAGGTGCCCGTCTTTGATGGAGATTCGTGTGTCCAAGAAAGAAATTGATTCTGAGGAGTAATCCATGGTGAGCTTGATGGTGGGATGGAACTTGTTGATGTTATCGTGTAGTCTCTTCAGTGATTCTTCGCCATGGGTCCATAGAAAGAAAATGTCGTCGATGTATCTGGTGTATAGCGTTGGTTTGAGGTCCTGTGCAGTGAAGAAGTCCTGCTCGAACTTGTGCATGAAAATGTTGGCGTATTGGGGTGCAAATTTGGTCCCCATGGCTGTTCCGTCTGTTTGGGTAAAGAACTGGTTATTGAAGGTGAAGACATTGTGATCCAGGATGAAGCGGATGAGTTGTAGGATGACGTCTGGAGATTGGCTGTTGTTGGTGTTGAGTATTGATGCTGTCGCAGCGATGCCGTCATCATGGGGGATACTGGTGTATAGTGCCGAGACGTCCATCGTGGTGAGAAGTGTTCCTGGTTCAACTGGTCCGTGGGTACTGAGTTTTTGTAGGAAGTCTGTAGTGTCGCGACAGAAGCTGGGGGTTCCCTGTACGATGGGTTTCAGGATGCCCTCGATGTATCCAGAGAGGTTCTCACACAGGGTTCCGTTGCCTGATACAATAGGATGTCCTGTGTGTTGGCTTTGTGTATCTTTGGGAGGCAGTAGAAGTCTCCCACGCATGTCATCAATGACGACGAACACCTCGCTATGGCCATCCCCACACCTCCACTACTCGCCTTTAAACAGCCACCCAACCTCAAGCAAACCATCGTTCGCAGCAAATTACCCAGCTTTCAGGAGAACAGCATTCACGACACCACACAACCCTGCCACGGTAACCTCTGCAAGACATGCCAGATCATCGACACAGATACCACCATCACACGAGAGGACACCACCCACCAGGTACATGGTTCATACTCCTGTGACTCGGCCAACGTTGTCTACCTCATACGTTGAAGGAAAGGATGCCCCAGAGCATGGTACATTGGCGAGACCATGCAGACGCTGCGACAACGGATGAACGGACACCGCGCAACAATCGCCAGACAGGAGGGTTCCCTCCCAGTCGGGGAACACTTCAGCAGTCAGGGACATTCAGCCACCGACCTTCGGGTAAGCGTACTCCAAGGCGGCCTTCGAGACACACGACAACGCAAAATCGTCGAGCAGAAATTGATAGCCAAGTTCCACACCCATGAGGACGGCCTCAACCGGGATCTTGGGTTCATGTCACGCTACACGTAAGCCCACCAGCGAACAAAAGCTATCTGTTTTTAATATAACGGGTCATTTGCTGGCTTTCTCTGCCTTCCGGATGTTTCTGCCTCTCTCTGTTTTTTTTTCCTGTTTGTTTTTTTTTGTAGACTGTATATTCGGGGGCTCTCGGTAACACCTCTCTGTCTGAACACGGTGATTGCCTTGGCAACGGGCAGTTGCAAAGACTATCTGTAATCACCATGTATTGTTCTGTGATTTATAAATGCGTAGGCTTCGAGGAGTTCCTGACATTTACCTGAGGAAGGAGGAAGCCTCCGAAAGCTTGTAAATTTCAAAAAAAATCGTTGGACTATAACTTGGTGTTGTAAAATTGTTTGCAATTGTCAACCCCAGTCCATCACCGGCATCTCCACATCATGGCTACATGGAGAATAGCAGATGATTGCGAATGCATTACAAGGGCGGAACAACCCACTTGTTGGATTTGAGTAATGATGATGAATGAGTAGCTTGTAACATTTGAGCAATGCGATGAAATTACTCTTTACAATCATTCCAGTGTATCTGTCATTTTTTTAATATTCTATTAAATTTGTGAGGTTATTTTATATGATTTTAGGTGATTTTTTGTGTTCCAGCAGCAGTTACCAGCGCTGACTCAGACTGTGTGCTCCATAGCATTGAGGCACAGTGACATTCACATCAAAGGATTGTTTTTGCAATGCCATGACTGAGTTTAAGAGGTAACCCATAGTCAATTACTGGGAAATGTTATGCTCAGTACAGATTCTGACTCCGAAATGAACCTTGCATCACAAAAGGACAGGTTGTGCAGTAACACAGAACGCTCTGCAGTTTATCTGGTGGTTTTATGCTTTCCAGAGTCTTTTCTGTGTTTGTTTTATTTCTGAATTTTAGAAGGGAACTTGCTCTTTTGATCAGTGTTGTCTCTGTGCCCTTAATAAATTGGGTTCTTCATTATTACTGAGGATTCTTCATTCTGCCAGATCTCGGTCATCAGCTTCAGCAACATTCAAACACTCCAGTTTCATAGAGAGAACCTTTTCGTCAATAAACGTTGTGACTGAAAGAATCTTTGGCCAAGTTTAATTTGTACCACCTTTCTATGTCAATTTGCCCTCCTTATTTGGCTCTTATGGACCCAGAAAATGGAGTTTGTGCTGAAGCAGTTAAGGTGAACGGAGAGTGTTAATAATAAAACACACAAGCTATTATATTAAAAAGAAAGACATGCATTTATATAGCTTCTTTTGCAACCTCAGGATATCCCAAAGCACTTTACAGCCAATGAAGTTCTTTTGAAGTGTAGTCACTGTTGTAATGTAGGGAAGTGTGCTGTTGCTCCCATCAGACTGAGCTGCTTTTGACCCTTCTTTCCAGAGGTGAAAGGACACTGTGGTGATTGCATTGTTCAATCTGGACTTTGGCGTTTAATGTCCATACTGAAATGACAAACTTACTCGAGGATGGACTTGCAGCTTTTTCTTCCTTAACTGGACAATATTGAAGAATTTGAGGGGGCTGTAGTGTGGAAATATTTTGCGTTTCTGTACTTATGATATTGCTAGCGTGCTGTATTACTGTTCCTGTCCAGCAGCAAAAATGATCTTTATATTTTACTCCTGAAAGAAAGAACTCTAATTCATATACAGTCCCCAGCGCTTATAATAGGCGCGTTTGTGCGAACGTGATTTGCCCTCTATACGTGATAGTGGGCAAATCGGTTTAATGTGGTAGAGTTATTATGATATAACAGGAATGTTCCTTTTTATATAGCGATCTTTTGCCCAGTTGTTTCCAGCTCCACTCTGACCTGCAGCTTTATTGAAACTGTAGTCAGTGCTTAATACAAACTGCCTTAATAGTGCCTGATCACAATCTCAGGACATCCAAAGCGCTTCATAACCAATGAATTACTTTTTAAGTGCAGTCAACTAGTTATGTAGACAAATGTGACGGCCAATTTATGCACAGCAAGCAATGAATTCTGTTTTTGGTGAGATGGTTGGGTGAGGAATGTCGGCCAGGACACTGAGAGAACACTCTGCTCTTCTTCAAATCATGCCATGGGATCTTTTACCTGAACAGGCGGAGGGGGCTGTGAGATAATGCTTTGTCTGAAAGATGGAATGGCCATTGAAAGTGAATTGACCATAACTTATCCTTATGGAGTAGCTGACTGAGAGAGTCTGAAAATGTGTTATCACACAACTCCATCCACTGGCCTGTACCATGGAACATGTTCATTCTCTCTTCTCTTTTTAAAAAAAAAAGTTTTACTTTGGTAAAAGTGAGTTTTTGATTTTTAAAGAAATATTCTTTGAGATTGACCAATTTATTTAAATGTAATGCGCTGTCAGTCAGAATGACTCCCCTCGTAGCATTGAAAAGATTCAGTGATGGGGAATAGGAGGCATTGAAAACTGGAAGATTTAGCTGAGGATTCGGAACAAATTGGAAATGACTTGAGAGTCACAAACGCTGCAATATAACCGCTACCATTGAAATAGAGATTGGGAAAGCAAAGAAAGTGGCAATAGGGTAATTAGCACAGAGATTTAAGATCGGAATTGGAGCCAAAAGGCTGGCTCCACTTCAGTCCCATGCTCCTGATCTTTGGCCACCCCTTGCAGAGGGAGGCGGGCAAGTTGGAGGACCTTCTTGTGGGTCTTGGCCTGGCCAAGGAAGCCATTTATAGGTCCAGGTTGGTTGTGGCCCATGGTGAGTGGGGGGGTGGGGGGACGCGGGGGTCACTCTGGCTGCCTACCTTCCTCTCTTCCGCAGTCTTGTCTGCGCCCGGCTGGCCCTGGAGAAGGAGCATGTCCACCGGTACGCTTGAGGCTTTTAGTGACCGGTGGGCACCACAGGGACTGGAGTGAGTCGTGGATGTCGAGAATGACATTGTCATTTAGTTTGGTAAGTTTCCTTTTGCTTAAGTTCTGTTATTAGCTGTGCCCCTTTAAATTACACTTTTCAATTTAGGTTTTTTAGTTGATGCCACCGGGGCAACCTGGTGCATTCTTATCTGTTGCATTATTAAAGGCATTTTGTTTAGTCGTGCAGTCTGCCCTCCGGCTGTAGAATTTTTGATGTCTGATTGTGATTTTTTTTTTTTGTTAATCTATTTTCGTTTTGGGCAGAGTAAAATGCCACTGGAACAGAATAAGTTTATTACTAAATAAAGTGTCACTTTAGGTTTGCTTATAAAAAAAATCCATGATGTCATCTGTTTCAGTGTTGTACCCTCCTACAATTCGGACTCATCATCCGTCCAGAGAAAGAAACAACTCTACTGGAACCATATTCCCTAACTCTGGCCCTCCAGTCGCCATGATTCCTCCATTGCTGTCAACTGTGCTCTGACCTCTATCTTTGCCCTTGTTCCCAGCAAAAGTACCATTGTCTCCAACACCACCCTCCTTGCTGACTTACATTGGCTCCCTGAGCCTTGAGATCAAAGTCCTTGTCTTTAAATCCCTCCATGACCTTTCCCCCACCCTATCTCTCCACCCATCTCTGGCTCTCCATTCCTCTCCCAAGCATTCCATTTCTTTGACTCCGACATCTTTTCCATGCTCCCTCCTCTCGCCCACCACTGACTGCAGAGCCTTTAGCCTCTTGAGTCCTACACTCTGTAATTATCACTTTAAGCCTTTCCACATCCCACTCCTCCTTAAAAACATCCTCAAAACCCAGCTCTTCAACCAAGCTTTAGGTCTGCCCTCCTACTCTCTCCTCTCCTGTGTCCATTTCCCATATACCTTCGGTGAAGAGCCTTGTCACATTATATAAGTTAAAGATGGTATATAAATTGAACTTGTTCAGTTAATGACAAATCATCACAAAATAAATGGTACTATTTCAGGTTATTTTGGCATTTATTTGAATGGGCATGGCCTCAATACACTCAATCAAATTCCAACATTGGTAAATGATTACAGTTTGGGTGTTTGGTTTTGTCTATTCTCAAATTCAGATCTCAAGATTTCAATTCAGTTTCAGCCACTCAACATTAGGCAAAACGTCACAGATACTACTATCCAATTTATAAATACTAGAACTGATGGACGAAAGAGTGCTACCACTGAGCCAAGGCTGCCACCTATGACCTAATAGGTTAGCAATTGTGAATGGTCAATTATGATGTTTGTTTAGGAGAAGGCTGTGAACTACACGGGGTAAAGTAGTAAATATATGCTGCGGCAAAGCTAGAATCCACAGGAAGTACTCAGTACATAACAAACCCGTGTACAAAGCAACGGCTGCGGTCAGTGTGAATATTAATATTTCAATGATTGCTACTCCGCAATTGGCTGCTCTCTGTTGGAGTTTCATATAAACCACTCTGTCGTTGTGTAAATATGTGCTAAGTATTTTTTAAAGTTTAAAAACTGCAAGCAAAACTATTGTCTGAATGCTTTTGGTCCATGAATGCATGTCTGAAAGCTCTTCAGAGTGCACAAATATTTCTTGCTATTTTGTAGTATAACTGGAGCATTGGCTGCCTCTCAATAAACTTTATTTGTACAGTGCATTACTGTACTTAAATACAGCAAAGTCAAATGAACAGGGGAGCAATCCTTTATACAGTACACAAAAAGGATTCTTTCTTATTGACAACCCTCCCCCAATAAATTTTTTTAATATCTTCATCGTCTTCCCTTTTTTGCCCCACTGTACCACACATCATTCTGCTTTGAAGAAGATGAGCAGATAACTTTCCATGCTGGTGTCTTTCTTTCAAAAAATATACTTTATTCATACAATTTGTAGCAAAACATACAATACAGTTGTCATATCACATTCCAAATGTACACAATACAGATTATACAATTTGCAGGTTAAATCAAGTACAGTTCAATGAATGCATTGTACATAATTACAGTTCATGACACTCTGGGGTGTCTCATTACATTATACTCAATACCTCGATACAGATTATTGATTACAGATTCATTACAGGTACGTTACAGATTCATTACAGCAATTTGAATTTTACATTCTGCCTAGGGGGGGGTTTTCTCTGATTGCAGCCCCCCAGTACACAATGGTGGGAAGGCTCTAAATGGTTGCCTTTCCCCACAGAGGTCGAAAGTGTTTTTTTGCATAAACTTTTCGACGAGGGACAGGTGGGGCGGAACGGTCCAACTGGACGGAGTGTTCCGTGGCAGCATGGCCAGGCCCATCCTTCGCAACACCGGGGATAGGTAGAACATCAGCACGTAGTGACATTTTGTGTTTTCGTACCAAGGGTCCAAGCAAAGCTTGATGCAGCCGCACACGAAAGTGGCCATCAGGATGAGGGCCACGTTGGGCACGCCTTTCCCCCCTTTCTCCAGAGATTTTTACATCATGTCCCTGCGGACACAGTCCATTTTTGATCTCCAGATAAAGCGGAAGATGGCTCGGGTGACTGTCACGGCGCAGGAGCGAGGTATGGGCCAGACCTGTGCCAAGTACAGCAACACCGAGAGCACCTCGCACCTGATGACCGGGCTTTGCCCACGATAGAGAGAGATCGTCGATCCCCACAGTCCCAGTTTCTGCTTCACCATAGAGTCATAGAGTTATACAGCACGGATCGAGGCCCTTCGGCCCATCGTGTCCGCGCCGGCCATCAGCCCTGTCTACTCTAATCCCATATTCCAGCATTTGGTCCGTAGCCTTGTATGCTATGGCATTTCAAGTGCTCATCCAAATGCTTCTTGAATGTTGAGGGTTCCTGCCTCCACAACCCTTTCAGACAGTGAGTTCCAGACTCCAACCACCCTCTGGGTGAAAAAGTTCTTTCTCAAATCCCCTCTAAACCTCCCGCCTTTTACCTTGAATCTATGCCCCCTTGTTATAGAACCCTCAACGAAGGGAAAAAGCTCCTTAGTATCCATCCTATCTGTGCCCCTCATAATTTTGTACACCTCAATCATGTCCCCCCTCAGCCTCCTCTGCTCCAAGGAAAACAAACCCAATCTTCCCAGTCTCTCTTCATAGCTGAAGCGCTCCAGCCCTGGTAACATCCTGGTGAATCTCCTCTGCACCCTCTCCAAAGCGATCACATCCTTCCTGTAGTGTGGCGACCAGAACTGCACACAGTACTCCAGCTGTGGCCTAACCAGTGTTTTATACAGCTCCATCATAACCTCCTTGCTCTTATATTCTATGCCTCGGCTAATAAAGGCAAGTATCCCATATGCCTTCTTTACCACCTTATCTACCTGTTCCGCCGCCTTCAGGGATCTGTGAACTTGCACACCAAGATCCCTCTGACCCTCTGTCTTGCCTAGGGTCCTCCCATTCATTGTGTATTCCCTTGCCTTGTTAGTCCCTCCAAAGTGCATCACCTCGCACTTTTCCGGGTTAAATTCCATTTGCCACTGTTCCGCCCATCTGACCAACCCATCTATATCGTCCTGCAGACTGAGGCTATCCTCCTCGCTATTTACCACTATCCTCCTCGCTATTTACCACATTATCAAGTGGGGGGGGGGGAGAAACAAGGAGAGACTCGGCTCTTCCTCCACAAGGAGGTTAAGATACACTGTTCATCTCCTGCCTCAACACCAGCAGGTTGTTCGGATCAGCTGTCGGTCCGCAGATTGATGAACATCTGCGACCTTGGAAATGCGCTCCTTCCAGTTCTTGGTGCATGCCCCGGCCCACCCGAACCAGATCCCCAGCACCTTCAGGTAATCTGATCTGACGATGAAAGGGACAAAGGATTGGTCAGTCCAGTTCCCAAAAAACATGGCTTCGCACTTGGTGCGATTTACCCTGGCCCCTGAGGCCAGTTCGAACTGGTCGCAGATGTTCATCAATCTGCGGACCGACAGCTGATCCGAACAACCTGCTGGTGTTGAGGCAGGAGATGAACAGTGTATCTTAACCTCCTTGTGGAGGAAGAGCCGAGTCTCTCCTTGTTTCTCCCCCCACCCCCCCCCCCCCACTTGATAATCATGGTGGAAGCAGAAAATTACTATATGAAGAATTGTGGCACGTACATGACATCCTATTGCACAAGCATTGGAACATCAGTGAGCCATGCCAGTCCCCACCTCTTGTTTATTTTGTCCTTTAGTATATCAGCTTAATATGGAATGTTACAGCAGAGTAACAGTGTATTTGGCCAATCAAGTCAGTGTTGGTGTTTTTCTCCACATGAGCAACCCAGTCTAGGTCCTCCTTTCCTCGCTTTCCATATCCTTTACTATCCTTTTTCAAGTCCTTTTGAAATTCTTTCTAACAATTTTTGTTATGGGCCTTTGTTCCATGAGAGGCGCACATAAAGATTTCAACTATGTGCTTTAAGTGTGAACATTAGCAAAATTAATTTGAATTCAGCAGTAAAATGCAATAATGCTGCGTTTCTGCACGTATTTGTATGAAATAACGTAATAGTATTGCAGACTGTTCAGGGTACAAATAATTTCTGCAGTGTGCTGTTGCCAAGTACTGAATTTCTTCCTTGCACAGCCTGCAATGATTATAGGAGGATAGTTGGACCCAATATGTGAAAATTTTGTCTATCTAAATCTCTTAGACATAATGGGATTGTTCTGTATTTTGAATGTTATGGAGTTTGACTGGGAAGTGTGTTGTATGGTCACTTGCTGTGCAGCCAGGAGATTCGTTTTAGCAGATTCACTTAGTCACATGCTGGGAGATTCGTATGGCAAGGTAAATCAATATTTACCCCTCCTAACCCTTCCCCTGGTGGCTCAAAGTAAGAGTTAATGTAATACCTGGCTTCCTCTGCAACTCCCCCAGCTCTGAATAATCTATTATTGCAACGATATGCAAAATATCTTGTGTGTGGCTACATTTTTTATTCACAGAAGCTCATCTTTGATCTTGCTTGAGACCAAGGAAATATTTTTTCTGATGTTGTGATCTTTGAGCATTTTTTTAACAATAAAGATGGTGACATAACTATGGCTGGCCTTGAACGCCAAGATATTATTATTAACAATTTTGCATCAGTGCAGCCCATTTTACCTGCATTAGCTGTAGTGTTACACTTAAAAGGAAATAAATGTCCAAACAGCTTGTGTAATACAAAGAATGCTTTAGTGTCTGTTTTCCAATGTGAATTTTTGTAATCATTTTTGTGTTGAATATACACTTCCCACTTACCTGAGATAGACATTGGCTGTTTTGGAAAGATTATTAGACCTTTTAGTCACTGGATAATGAAGTCACACTAATGGCGAGTTTGCTTTACGGTTGCTCCCCGACCCTGGCTCGTACTTCAGTAAGCTAACTGAGATGGTGTTGCCGCCTCTCTGAGTGACTGAGACTTTTGACGCCTCGGAAAGAAGCATAACTGAAGCAGCAATGAAAGAGCTGCTCCTGGTGGTGCTGAGTGTTTAGTGCCCTCTCCACAGTGGTGAAGTTTTCCTGTTGCTGGTCTGTGTGGACCTTCCTTGGCCACATGAGGGAAGACAGCCAGAAAAGCAAGTCAAGGATCGTGCTTAAAACCAGCTGCATATCAGCCAGCTTGCACACGTGCAGTTATTTTCTGCAGCTGCTGTGGAATCTGCCCTCCACAGGGAGCCAAGGCTGTTAGAGAACCAGGCACCTACCAGGCTACTTATTTACCACAGAGCCATCAAGGGAGCTGTGAAACATGCATTTACCAAGAAAGAAAGAATTTGCAATTGTCTATCATTAATTGCATTTTCAGGATTTCTCAAAGCACCTCACCCCCGATGAAGTACTTTTTGAAGTGCAGTCACTGCTAATGTAATCAAGCACAGCAGCCAATTTTTACACAGCATGATCCTACAAATAGCAATTAGGTAAATGACCAATTAATCTGTTTGTTGAGGGAAAAATGTTGGCCAAGGCACCAGGACGCCCTGCTCTTCTTCAATTGGTTCCATGTGATCTTTTACATCCACCTGAACAGGCAGAGGCAACTTCAATTTAGTGTCTCACCTAGGAGACAGCACATTGGACCATGCAGCACTTCCCAATTACTGCACTGGAGTGCCAGCCTATATTAAGTGCTCAAGTCGCTGGAATGGGGCTCAAACCTGAGGGCTCAGAGTGCTACGACTGAGCCAAGCTTGAAGCAATTTTGATTTGACTGCTTTAATTGAAGTAAATCTTATCCAGATTTATTATATATGTGCAGCAGATATATAATTCTGGAATGAGTTTGAGCCTTGAAATGCTGTTGAAGATAGTAAACTTTAAAAATTCAGATGAATACCATTTAAAGTTTAGGTTAGGACTTTTAAATACTAATGTCAATTTGAAAGCATCTCTGTTAGCTTGGTGATTGGTGTGAATCCATTTGAAATTGCAGATGATGTAACTTGGGACAAACTCACTGAATAAGTTGCAATTTCTTCAGCTAGCAGCTAGTATGACCATGCTATGATGTGGGGGGAGGGGAGGCTTTGGTGGTTAGGCATATAATATCTGTAAAATGTAAAAGATCTGGGTCCTCACAGTTCACACGGTTTTTGACTACAACAATGGTTAACAGGAGCAAGATTGAGCATTTTGCATTCCGTGTAAATCAGTAAATTGAATTTCCCAGTGCTTGAGAGTTCAAGAAATTAAAGTTGCAGTTCAGCATAGTTCTGTTTAGTACGTGCCACGGCAGAGTCTAGACTTTTGGAATCAGTTAGTAGGCTTCATTACTAATACATAGATGATGCTCTAAATCTGTCTGCATTGGTTAGCCCTTTGGACGCAGTAATATGGTGGTTCTGTTTTGGTGCCTCGTGAGCTCTTAATGATCAGCGTACAGCTATTTTTGCACGTACCCTTTTTTTTAATTAATGTTATATCTGTACAAAAATTGTCATCTACATTGCTTTGTTTCAGACGATTTAAAAAAACAAAGTTCCATTGAAAGTAAGACGCAAATATTTTCATTATGTACAGTCCATTTGGATGGTATATGGTACGTGCTTTCACGAACTCATGCCCATCCACAGACTTGATTTCCCCTAGGAAATGAGTGGTAAGAAAAAAATTGTTTTAACCTTATTTTACATTTACATCACTTCTTGCAGTAACAGTAGGGAAAAGTACTAGTGAGGAACCAAAGCCGCCCTCCTCCCCTGCCTGTTGAGCACACTGATATGATCGCTCCTGCAACATTGAGGTGGGCCCTTTCTGCTGGTGACAATGAGGAGCAAAGCTATGTAGCAACTGCTTATTGTCCTCTTGTTGCTGTAATGTTTATCATCTGGCTGACTGTCCTGCTGGATAAGGGAAGGGCTCTGTTTAAAAGCTCCAATTTGAGCAGGCAGTTGATTTTATTAAACAAAAATGGACGCTGAGGCACAGGAGGAGATATTGGGAGGGTTGACCAAAAGCTTGGTCAAAGAGGTGGGTTTTAAGGAGGTCCTTAAAGGAGGAGAGGAAGGTGGAGAGGCGAGAGCGTGGGGCCTAGACAGCCGAAAGAAAAGGTGGAGGGATGCACAACACGCCAGAGTCAGAGGAACGGAGAAGTGGGGGGGTGGGGTGGGGATTGTAAGGCTGGAAGAGGTTACGATGATAGGGAGGGGCAAGACCATGAAGGGATTTACGAGGATGAGAATTTTAAATTGGAGGCCCTGGGGACCAGAAGCCAATGTAGGTCAGCAAGGACAGGGGTAATGTGTGAACAGGACTTGGTGCGGGATAGGATATGGGCAGCAGAATGGGATTAGACTGAGTGGCTGGTGGAGAACAACACCAATGCAAACTCAATTTGGCTGAAAGACCTGTTTCTGCAATATTCCATGACTATCTGTGACCCTGAGAGGAGCTTCCGACCACATATCTGCTCCATCATCAAGACCACCTATGTCCACCTCCGTAACATTGCCCTTCTTCGCCCCTGCCTCAGCCCATCTGCTGCTGAAACCCTCATCCATGCCTTTGTTACCTCTAGACTTGACTATTCCAATTCTCTCCAGGCTGGCCTCCCATCTCCCATCTTCCATCCTCCATAACCTTGAGCTCATCCAAAACTTTGCTGCCTGCACCCTAACTCACAGCAAGTCCTGTTCTTCCATCACCCCTGTGCTTGCTGGCGTACATTGGCTCCCAGTCTGGGAATGCCTCGATTTTAAAATTCTCATCCTTGTTTTCAAATCCCCCCATGGCCTCGCCCGTCCCGATCGCTATAACCTCCTCCAGCCCTACAACCCTCTGAGATCTCTGCATTCCTATAATTCTAGACTGTTGCGAATCCCCGATTTTAATCGTTCCACCATTGGCAGCTGTGGCTGGGCCCTAAGGTCTGGAATTCCCTCCCTGAGCCTCTCCGCCCCTCTACCTCTCTTTTCCTTTAAGTCGCCCCTTAAAACCTACCTCTTTGACCAAGCTTTTGGTTACCTGTCCTAATATCTGCTTATGTGGCTCAGTGTCAAATTTTGTTTGATAACATTCCTGTGAAGCGCCGTGGGACGTTTTATTACATTAAAGGCACTATATAAATGCAAGTTGTTGTGTGAGTACCATGAACAAGTTAACAATCTGCTGTTTTGTTTTGGTCAGTTTGTCTTGGATAAATATAAAGTAATACACAAGTATAGTTATTGACTCTGAGTGACTTACAACTTGAAATATCCAGCTTCTACAACCCTCACCCTAAAAACAAATCTAGATACCACTGCTTTCAATTGGGAACATAATGACTCTTCCCAGTATGGAACCAGAAGATTAGGCTTTGCAAATCTCTGGAACAAGAAATATTCTGAAGCATGCTTCTCTTCCTTAAACTGGCTGCTAAAATTGCTGTATGAGTAATTTACTTCTGCATTCTGTTGAATATCATTTTTATTCCATAAGTCACCCTGCAACACTGAAATGTTTTCTTAATTTCTACTGGTGATGTGAAGAAAGGTGACCAGTGTCAGCCAAAGATATGAATGACAACAGTGATACTTGTCCGGAGAAGCTCGGCAACAGTCAATTTTTAAAAAGTTTACAAATTCTGGGAGGAGGGGGGTGAGGGTGTACAAGGATGTAACACACTGTTCGGCTTCAGATGTAAAGGTGGAACAGATTGGATTTGTTTGAGTTCCACATTTGTGAAATGCAAAAAGAACTTGCATTTATACAGCGCCTTTCAAGCCCTCAGGACATCCCAAAGGGCTTCACAGCCTACAAATTCCTCTTGCGGTGTAGTCACTGCTGAAATGTAGGGAAACACAGCAGCCAATTTGTGCACAGCAAAGTCCCACAAACAGCAGTGTGATAAATGCCGACATTGGTGTTGCTTGAGGGATATATATTGGAGAAGACATCAGGAGAACTCCCTGCTGTTCTTTGAATAGGGCCATGGGAACTTTTAGGTCTCCCTGAACAAGCAGACGGGGCCTCAGTTCAATGCCTTATCTAGAGTATGTGCTTAAATCCTGGGTGGGACTTGGATATTGTTAAGGGTTTCTGTTCTTGATGGATTATTACATGACCATTTATTGTCTTGGGCCGACATAAGTTCGAACACAATTTGACTGCAGTGATACCCCACTCGTATGCAAGTGATGAGCAAGTTGTGATATTGGGAAAATTTGTGGTAAAATAAAACATTGTCCCATTGGAATTTTCCACTCGCTCCCAGTGTTTCCATCCCCATGTCTCCGAAGGGTGCTTACTCATGCTGAGAACAAGTTGCAACGGAGCCAACCAATTTCTTCCCCAATTGGCCATTGTGTGAGCTTAGTCAGTGAATGTCAACAGGCTTTTCAACTATGGGAGTCACTGCTGATCCTGATGCTGTTCACACATGCTCACTTTCTAGCAGGGGTCACTGGATAGTCAGGATTATGAATGTGAACCATGACCGACTTCATCCCCTCCCCCCAGCCTGTGGGCCAGTTGTAGAGTCACTAGCACCATCCAGGCTGAGATAAGATAACTCAGCATAGATTGAGGATCAAGCTGAGACCTTTCTGGTCTGTGTGGATCTGTATTTACTGAATAAATATACAGCATCTTTGACAACAGAATAACTGGAATGTGGGCTAGGTTCTGATGTCTTTAAGAAAACATCAGCACATTTTCATCTATGTGGGAATAATACTAGAGGAAATACCTTAGAAGATGGGGGAGGAGGAGACAACTGCACACTGTATTATAATGTATTGCAAACTGCTTCCTGTAGGCTGCCATTCTTTAATATGTTGGTGGATAATGTGCTGACTTTTCAGAATTCACCTTCTAACCCTCTGTTGTTGAATTTCTTATAATTTTGTTTAGGATGTTGAGTAGGTGGTTGCAATGCGTTTCTAATTTTCATGAAAGGACATCAATGACTTGACTTCTGCATAAGGCAATTCAGTGCAGCAGTACTACTGCCAGAAACCGCGAACCATTTAGAAAATCTTGCTGATGGAGAATGTAACCCTCTGAGTCTTAAAATGCGTGAACTTGCACATTTTCTTGTAGCATCAATCAAGTTTTCTTTTTTTTAAAAAAAGCCCTATACTGTACATTGTCACATGGGGAAAACGTTCTGCAAATAATATTGTTTCTTTCTAATTGTTATATTTCTCTGACTTTGTGTTTAATTCTGGTACTTTTGATACCGGGACCTTCTAGCCCTCGTGACTCAGTCTTGCACTGGACTGTGAATTTACCAACTGAGCTATCGATGAAGCTACCCATTCTTGGTATCATTGTGCAGTCGCTAAGTAATAAGTATAGGCCAAATGCCATAGCAGTAGAATGTCTTGCCACTTGCAGTTACAGTAGTCTATGCACAACTTTTACATTTGGGGATAACGTGACAAGTATAGCTGAGATGTTGCCCTGTGAATTCAAATCCTACCATGGCGAGTTGTGGAATTGAATTCAACAAATCTGGTCATTTCTGGGCGAGCACTAGTAAAGGTGCATGAAATTTGCTGGACTGTCGTAAAAACCCAGCTGGTTCATTAATGTCTTTAAGGGAAGGGAACCCGCCACCTTTACCTGTACTGGCCTGCACGTGACTCCAGTCCCACACTAAATGGTTGTCTCTTAACACTCAGGGCCACTAGGGATCGGTGATGAATACTACCATGCCAGTATTGTCCACATCTCAAGGACAAAATAAAAGACTGTTAAGGATGGGTGTGATTGCAGTCTGAGGATTCCTCTAGGGAAGTACTGAACCTGTGCACAACACAACAGAGATCAGGAGCATAGCAGTTTGAGGGAATCATATGCATCAAAAAGGTCTTGGGGGTCCATGTACATAGATTATTAAAATGCCATGGACAGGTACAGAAAATAATTAAAAAGGCTAGTGGAAAGCTGGCCTTTGTCTCGAGGACTAGAATACAAGGGGATAGAAGTTATGCTAGAGCTATGCAAAGCCCTGGTTAGATCATACCTGGAGTATTGTGTTCAGTTCTGGGCACCGCACCTTAGGAAGGATATAATGGCCTTGGAGGGAGTGCAGCGTAGATTTACTAGAATGATACCTGGACTCCTAGGGTTAAATTGCGAGTTGAAATTACACAAACTAGGGTTGTATTCTCTGGAATTTAGAAGATTAAGGAGTGACTTGATCGAAGTTTTCAAGATATTAAGGGGAACTGATAGGGTAGATAGAGAGAAACTATTTCTGCTGGTTGGGGAATCTAGGACTAGGGGACATAGCCTAAAATTTGGAGCCAGGACTTTCAAGAGTGAAGTTAGGAAACATTTCTACACGCAAAGGGTGGTAGAAGTTTGGAACTCTCTTCCACAAACAGCAGTTGATGCTAGCTCAATTGCTAATTTTAAATGTGAGATTGATAGATTTTTCTTATCCAAAGGTATTTGGGATATGGGGCTAAGGCAGGTATATGAAATTAAGTCACAGATCAGCCATGATCTCATTGAATGGCAAAACAGGCTCGAGGGCCTACTCCTGTTCCTATACCATGTCTTACCAATAGTCCTGCATCACGAAACCTCCCCAGCATTAAACGCTTTGCATGTGTTCTTACTTATATAACCATACCCTAAGGTTCATGGGCTTTTTAACATGCACTGCAAACCATCATCAGCCAAGGTAAGATGCAGAGTTAGCTTACCTCTCTTTTTAATACCCTCCCCAAGGTAGAACAGGTTCCTTTACTTTGGAATGGCTGAGCTGTGACAAAACTCAGCTGGCCAAAGTTTGAAAATTGAAGATGAGAGCAGCTTTGGGACACCAACTGCTAATCGTAGAATGGTCACAGTGAAGGAGGAGGCCATTCAGCCCGTCGAGCCCATGCCGGGTCTCTGCAAGAGCAATCCAGCTAGTCCCACTCCCCTGTTCTTTCCATGTAGCCCTGCAAATTTTTTTCCTTCAAGTACCTATCCAATTCCCTTTTGAAAGCCACAATTGAATTCGCCTTCACCACCCTTTCAGGCAGTGCATTCCAGATCCTAACCACTCTGTGTTTAAAAAAAAAAAGTTTCTCCTCATGTCGCCTTTGGTTCTTTTACCAGTTACCTTAAATCTATGTTTCTGGTTCTTGACCCTGCTGCCAATGGGAACAGCTTCTCTCTATCTACTCTGTCTAGACCCTTCATGATTTTGAATACCTCTATCAAATCTCCTCTCAACCTTCTCTGCTCTGAGGAGAACAACCCCAGCTTCTCCAGTCTATCCACATAACTGAAGTCCCTCATCCCTGGAACCATTCTGGTAATTCTTGTCTGCACCCTCTCCAAAGCCTTCACATCCTTCCTAAAGTGCGGTGCCCAGAATTGGAGACAATACTCCAGTTGTGGCTGAACCAGTGTTTTCTAAAGGTTCAACATAACTTCCTTGCTTTTGTAATCTGTGCCTCTAAAGCCCAGGATCCCTTATGCTTTTTTAACTGCTTTATCAATCTACTCTGCCACCTTCAATGATTTGTGCACATATACCCCCCAGTCTCTGTTCCTGCACCCACTTTAGAATTGTACTCTTTAGTTTATATTGCCTCTCCTCATTCTTCCTGCCAAAACGTATCACTTCGCACTTCTCTGCGTTAAATTTCATCTGCCACGTGTCCTCGTGAAGTCTATTACTATCCTCCTCATTGTTCACTACAATTCCAAGTTTTGTGTCATCTGCAAATTTTGAAACTGTGCCCTATACACCCAAGTCCAAGTCATTAGTATATAGCAAGAAAGGCAGTGGCCTTAATACCAACTCCTGAAGAACACCACTGTATATCTTCCTCCAGTTTGAAAAACAACTGTTCACCACTACTTTCTGTTTCCTGTAACTTAGCCAATTTTATAAGCAGTTCTGCCACTGCCCGTTTTATTCCATGGGCTTCAACTTTGCTGACAAGCCTATTATGTGGCACTTTTCAAAAGCCTTTTGGAAGTCTATATACACCACGTCAACCACATTGCCCTCATCAACCTTCTCTGTTACATCATCAAAATACTCAACCGAGTTAGTTAAACACGATTTGCCTTTAACAAATCTGTGCTGGCTTTCCTTAATTAATCCACACTTGTCCAAGTGACTGTTAATTTTGTCCTGGATTATGGTTTCTGAAACCAGAAATCTTCTGGTTTTGAGTTTGGGGGGTGGGGGGGGGGGTTGGAAGGAATGAAGTTTTTGACCCTTTGGGGCATATTTTGAAGTTACTATCAAGAAATTTTTTAATTATGCTGCAATCTGTTGCACGCTTCTGGAGAAACACAGTCTTTTGAAATGTTGCTATTATTGGTGAAATCTGCCATTATTTCAACAAACCATTTTATTGTTTTTAGATTCATGAAAGAATTGCATAAATTATTAGTTTTTGAAAAAGGCTATGACAAATATGAAGCAGTTCTGTTTTGTTTAGATCAGGCACAGTACAAGCGAGTTTAAAAAGACATCTGCATAGCCTTGGCCTTTGACATTACATTTGTAACAAATATTGTCAATATTGTCCCCTGGCGACAGGCTTGCGAGTCAAATAAATTCAAATATTTACAAAACTTTGTGATCGGTTCAGTAATGGTTATAATGGCCTATTCATTTTTTTGAATGAGATTGGCAGTTATGAATTTCTAACAAACCTTGGAAGCAGGTTTAGAGCTTTTTTTAAAAAAAAGTGTGAACCGCAAACTACCTTTGAGCCAGGCTGAGTCAAACTAATTGAAATTGTTGGCCCCCTCCTCTTAGAAACATAGGAACAGGAGTAAGCCATTCAGCCCCTCGGGCCTGTTCCGCCAGTCAGTGAGATCATGGCTGATCTGTATCCTAACTCCATTTATCTGCCTTGGCTCCATATCCCTTAACACCCTTGGCTAGCAAAAATCTATCAATCTCCGATTTAAAATCATTAACTGAGCTAGCATCTACTACTTTTTGTGGGAGAGTGTTCCACACTTCTACTACCCTTTGCGTGAAGAAGTGTTTCCTAACTTCTCTCCAGAATGGCCTGGCTGTGAGTTTAAGGTTATGTCCCCTTGTCCTTATTTACCCTATCTACATGTTGCGCCTTGATGACGACATCTATCGACGTGATCAACTTTCCCTGCATGCTGATGACATCCACCTCTATCTCTTCACCAGCTCTTTTGACTTCTTCACTGCCTCTGTGCTGCCAGACTTAGTCTTGGAGGAGCCATAATTTCCTCCAGCTAAACATTGGGAAGACCGAACCCATTGTCTTCAGCCCCTGCCATAGACTCCGAACTTTCACCCATCAACTCCATCCCACTCGCTGGCCACTGTCACAGGCTGAACCAGATTGTTCATAACCTCGACATCCTGTTTGACCTTGAGCTGAACTTCCAACCCCATTTCCTCTCCAGCACAAATATCACATATTTCCACCTCTAACATCACTTGCCTCCGTCTCTACCCTCAGCCCATCTACCACTGAAACCCTCAGTCTTGTCTGTGTCGCCTGTATACTTGATTACTTCCATGTCTTTGTGGCTGGGCTCTCATCCTCCATCTTCTGTAATAATCAGTTCATCGAAAACCCTGCTGCCTATATCATATCCCACATCAAATCCCATCAGCTCTTGAACACCCATCCTCGCTGACCTACATCGGTTGACGGTATCTCAAATCTTCATATTTAGAATCTCATTCTTGTATTTAATTCCCTCCATGGCCTCGCCTCTTCCTATCTCGCTAACCTACTCTTGCCCTACAAAAGTCCACCCCCCAAAACACACTCTCCCTGACCCTAGCCTCTTGTGCACTGTCCTGTCCTTTTGCCTAACTGTTACTGGCCATGAGCAGTCACTTAGGCCATGTGCTCTGACATTCTACCTCTACACCTCTGCCCTTAAACATCCCTCTCCTCCATTAAGACTCCCATTTAAAACCACCCAAGCTTTTGTTCATCCATCTTAATCTCATTGTTTTTAGCTCAACATCCTTTTTCCCGTACACCTCTGTGAAGTGCCTTGTGGCATTTTTCGAAAAGAACTTGCAAGGTGCTTTGTAAATGCATGTCCTCAGAACATCTCAAAGCACTTCACAGCCAATGAAGAATTTTTGAAGTGTAGTCACTGTTGTAATGTAAGGAAACACACCAGCCAATTTTCACACAGCAAGGTTCCACAAACAGCAAGATAAATTACCCTATAATGTTTTGATGGTGTTGGTTGTGGGATAATTGTTAACCAGGACACCTTGAATAGTGCTATGGGATCTTTTATGTCCACCTGAGAGGGCAGATGGGACCTCAGTTTAATGACTGATCCAAAAGACACCACCTCCAACAGTGCAGCACTCCCTCAGTACTGCACTGCAGCGTCATCCTGGATTCTGTGTTCAAGTCTCTGGAGCAGGACTTGAACCCACAGCCTTCTGACTCAGGAAAGAGTACTACCACTGAGCCAAGGTGCTATATAAGTACAAGTTGTTGAAGTTGTTTGTTGAAATCTTCACTGAAAGGCAGGCAGGTTTAACTTGCACCTGAAGTTCTTAACGGAGATTAGAAGGAGGGGATATAAAAGTTTTTTTTTTATAATTGACTGTTTAATGTGCAGTTCGTGACCTTTTATTGTTTGCCCTTTCAAGCAGATAGATAACATTTCTACTGTAAAAATATTTGCTTCATTTATCTTTAGTAAATTTGCTGCTTTGCCCCTTAGAGTAGGGAGGTTAAGAGGAGATTTGATAGAAGTGTTCAAAATCTTGAAGGGTTTAGATAAAGTAAATAAAGAGAAACTGTTCCCATTGGTGGAAGGGTTGAGAACCAGAGGACACAGATTTAAGGTGATTGGCAAAAGAACCAAAGGCGACAAGAGGAAAAACGTTTTTACGCAGCGAGTTGTTATGATCTGGAATGCGCTGCCTGAAAGGGTGGTGAAAGTAGATTCAATTGTGGCTTTCAAAAAGGAATTGGATAAATACTTGACGGAAAAAAATTGCAGGGCTACGGGGAAAGAGCGAGGGAATGGGACTAACTGGGTTGCTCTAACAAAGAGCTGGCATGGGTTCGATGGTCGAATGGCCACCTTCTGTGCTGTAACCACTCTATGATTCTAGTTTGAATTAGAATCAGGTTTGATGTTCATCAATTATTGAAGACAGGAGAGAGAACCTATGAGTAGAAATACCAGTAGCTTAAAAAAATTGACAGACTGGGGTTTTTGTTTGTTATCCCAGCATCTTACCGAATGTTGTAGATTTCAAGGCTTGTATAGATGCTTTTGAAGGCACAGGGAACTGGACTCGCCTATGAAAGTGATCTGAGATACCAAAGTCAAAACATTTAAAGAAGAGTAGACAGGACCCTAAAACATACAAAGACTTGTTAAGATTTGTTGACTATATGAAATGAATACAGTAACCTTTATGGAACGATGTTGGCAAAGGTTCAGAAAAATTGCCTGATCCTGGACCTGTTATATTTGACTCGAGGATGTCAGTAACAAAGCACAAAATAATAAAGGGCATTCACTTGTTTTATTCTGTTTTGAAAAGATAATCCAGGGCATTTTTACAAGCTGTCTGTTGATGTGAATGAACTGCACTGCTTGCAATGTTCATTCCTTGGAAATTGTATAATATGCTGTTTTTATATAATATTACTCTGCATCAGGAGAGTCTACCAGATAACCTGTCTGAAAATGCAAGTATAAAAGCAGCATCACTACTTCCTGTTTCAGGAGAGCAACCTCTGTGTGACAGACTCCTGCTTTTACATTTGGGTTGGGGAAGCCACTCTCTCTACCTGCACTAGGTTCCACTTTTGTACAGGGACCCAAGGAGAACAAACCTGTGGGGCTGGCTCCCTGCGTTTGTTATTAGAACTAGCTCCTGTATCCTGATAGAACAGTATGAAAAGATAAGAAAGAAAGAACTCCCATTTATATAGCACCTTTCATGACCTCAGGATGTCCCAAAGCGCTTTACAGCCAAAGAAGTACTTTTGAAGTGTAGTCACTGTTGTAATGTAGGAAACGCGGCAGCCAATTTACGAACAGCAAGGTCTCATAAACAGCAATGTGATAATGACCAGATAATCTGGTTTTAGGTGTTGATTGAGGGATAAATATTGGCCAGGACACTGGGGAGAACTCCCCTGCTCATCTTTGAAATAGTCCCATGCGATCGTTTACGTCCACCTGAGAGGGCAGACGGGGTGTCAATTTAACGTCTCATCCTAAAGACGGCACCTCCAACATTCCCTCAGTACTGCGCTGCAGTGTTAGCCTGGGCTATGTGCTCAAGTCTCACATTCTCGTGGATCTACGTTGCTGTCAGTTGCTGGAACATGGGCTTATTTGCAGTGTGGAATGCAGCCGATGGAGGACAATGCAGCCTTTGCAGTTCTCAGCGCTCCACAGTGTGAAAGCACCTCCGAGTTCACAGCAACTCCATGTTACAGCAGCACAGTGTAAGTGCTTCCAGTGCAGCTTGAGACTCGGTTCAGCAATTTGAAGAGCAATTGCACAGTAACGAAGGAACAGGTTTTGCCACAGTGTACAAAGTTTCCCAGAGCTTGAAGCTGTTCAAAATATTGTGTGCAAAAACAATTGTAATATCAAGCTTTTTTTATTTCTTTATATCAGATTTTATGCCTGAAGGGATAGTACTGGAAATGACTTTGAATTATCAGGACTAAACTGTAGCTCAGTTTGGAGACTCTAACGTTTGAAGATATTTACTTATTTAATCTGGAAGAGATTTTTGGTTTAAGTTATAATATTCTTTGAACATACGAACAATGAGGGACAAGACTCTCTGGTCCATCCAGCCTGTCCCACACAATACTTTGTGTATCACAATATATACACTCCCCACCCCACCCAAAACCATGTGATCTTCTGGGAGTGGCTAAAAAAACCCAGGTCAATTTGGGAAAAAAAAATCTGGGAAAATCCTCTCTGACTCCTTTGGCACTCAGGACGTGAAAATTCTATGCATTACTTGCCTTTTGTAATATAAGTTCAGGTAACAAAGGGTTAGTTTCCAGGTTTCAATCTATTTTTCTGACAATAGCAAAAAGCTTAGAGCCTCTGGAACAAGAGCTACCCAGGAATTTTGGAAGGGGAATGGGTTAGCCATTAAAACTAACATCAGTTTTGAGACAATTGGGGAGGGATGGTTTGCACCTGTAATGTTGGATTGGTCTTCCTTCAGAGGTGCCAAGAGGCGATATAAACTAAAGAGGCATTGTAGTTGCCACGGCTTTTGCACCAAGGGAGTGGAGGTTCTTCATTCAAGGTGATAGCTTGAAATGGAGCTTGGTGAGGCCAATCCTGAACAGAGAGCTGAGGGAGAGGGCAGTGGTTAAGGCTCGCTTACACTTGCTCATTCTATCTTGTTCTCTTGGGGTTGAGGGGAAGACAGTCTGCAGCAGGTTTGAGTCGGAAACTGTGACAGAATCTCCCCTTCTAAAGATAAGTGCCGGTCAGTTCAGAGGTTGCTGACTTATAAAGTGAGTTAGGCCCATATCAAAAGGTCAAGGTTTGCATAATTATTTTGTCATTACAAGGAACAGTAGGGAATTGATTGAATCTTACTGAAAAGCAATGGTCTGCTCATTCATATGCCTCATGTAAAATAAACCAGTTTGTTGATTTACAATTGGCCTTGTCAGTCTGCCTTCTGAAAGATAGGAGAAGTGCAAAAACCAGATCATAGCACCCCATACTCACATTGAGGGGGTCTTAGTGTGACCCAGAGGCCATTACAATATCGTTTATCTAGATATCGGGCAGTAAAGGTACTCTGCAGCTTATGGGAGTGATTAATGATGCTGCACTTGAAAGAGTATGCAGTGCGGTACCAACATTTGTAACAGTCTCTTAAACATATTGGCACAGAATTTGCTGTAGCCTTTCAATGAACGGAGCCCGCTGTTTTTTCTTTATTCGTTCATGGGACGTGGGCGTCGCTGGCGAGGCCAGCATTTATTGCCCATCCTTAATTGCCCTTGAGAAGGTGGAGGTGAGCCGCCGCCTTGAACCGCTGCAGTCCGTGTGGTGAAGGTTCTCCCACAGTGCTGTTAGGAAGAAAGTTCCAGGATTTTGACCCAGCAATGATGAAGGAACAGCGATATATTTCCAAGTTGGGATGGTGTGTGACTTGGAGGGGAACGTGCAGGTGGTGTTGTTCCCATGTGCCTGCTGCTCTTGTCCTTTTAGGTGGTAGAGGTCGCGGGTTTGGGAGGTGCTGTCGAAAAAGCCTTGGCGAGTTGCTGCATTGCATCCTGTGGATGATACACACTGCAGCCACTGTGCGCCGGTGGTGAAGGGAGTGAATGTTTAGTGTGGTGGATGGGTACCAATCAAGCGGGCTGCTTTGTCCTGGATGGTGTCAAGCTGCACTCATCCAGGCAAGTGGAGAGTATTCTATCACACTTGCCCTTGCCCGTTTAATCTCCTTGATATTTTGTGCCGTAAATTGCTGGAAGTGAGAGATGGAAATGGTGCGGTGCCCTCTACAGGGCATCTGAGTGAACAGGGCAAGCAACTGTGTATCTCATTAACCAATCAGATTGAAGGATTGTGAAATTAACAGCACAAGGACTGAGAAGGAAGTGTAAGTTAGAATGGTGAATTCAATGTCAAATCAGGTACAGAAAAAGAAATAAAGGTGGAAAGATAGATTGGATTAAGAGAGAGTGAAATAAGAGATAGAAAGAAAAGGTAAAAAAAGAATTAATGTTAATTTAAAAAAAATCTCCAACAACAATTAAAACCTGAAGGAATGAGACTCCACACTTATAGTTAATTTTCAGTGCCACAGAGGTTGACTGGCAGGAATGAACACTTATCACGAAGTTAAAAGGGTACTCAGACTGAATGGACAAGCCCTAACTTTCTGTGGCGAATTTAGTTCATATCTACTGTGCAAATACAGGAACTTCACATTGACTGTCTTCCAATGCATTTGAATGATGAGGCAAACAGCGAGATCCTGTTTTCACAAAGCTAACGGCAGAGTGGCACATCTTGGACAGCAACTTTTGGATTTCCCTAGTCTTTTACATCTGGCCTTGCCTGAAGTTGCTGTCCAATTTGCACATAAATAATGGTGAGCGCCATTAGCCTCACCGTTATTTTGACAGCAAATTTCGATAATGGGTTTCTGCCCATGTTGGTCACCTGGATAACCAAGCAAAAGAGTGAGATACTAAGTGACCTGCATTGCATTTCCATTTTCTGTTTCTATTTCAGATTCCCAACATTAAGTTTTTTTTCCCCTTTTTAATCTCTATATTCCATAGGTCCCAGTTGAATATTCTGATTGTGTATTTTGCTCAACAAAATATGAGCAATGAAATAGAAAATTAAAAATCTATTCAAATGTTTATTTTTAGTTTAGTTTTTCTTTCATTTTTAGCATTCTGAGTCACTAGTTATTCTGAAAAGTACCCAGAAGAGATTCGAACTGATGCAGTTCCTATGACTGCTAGGGCACAACTGTGTATTGACAGCAATTTGGATTTAGTTTGACAGCAAGGCATTTTCTTCCAGATAAGTAACTCTTATCGCAGTGTTAGTTGGATATTGCTTGGGGGAGTTTTAGCATGACAGCTTGCTAGATCCTCTGTACTTTGAATCTGCGCATTTAAACACTGTTTGCATTGTGCTTGTGTACTTCACATTATAGTGTTGCAGCCCAGAGATGAAAAGTAATACTTCAACCTTATCTTTGGTTTGAAATTTTTGCTATAACCCTCTCCTTGTCTCTCTTTCTGCCCCCCCCACCCCCACCACCACCAAAGACCTGTTATCAGAAAATAAAAAATAAAAAGACAGTTCAAAACTATGAGGGGTTTTAATACAGCAGCTAAGGAGAAGCTGTTTCCATTGGCAGGAGGGTCGGTAACCAGAGGACACCGATTTAAGATAATTGGTAAAAGAACTGGGGGGGGGGAGGAGAGATGAGAATTCTTTTTGCCCAGCGAGTTGTAATGATCTGGAATGCACTACCTGAAAGGGTGGAGGAAGCAGATTCAATAGTAACTATCAAAAGATAATTAGATTGAAGGGGAAAACTTTCTAGGGCTATGGGGATAGAGCAGGGGAGTGGGACTAATTGGATAGCTCTTTCAAAGAGCCGGCACAGGCATGATAGGCTGAATGGCCTCCTTCTGCACTGCAAGATAGGTCTGATAAGTGGCAAGTAACATTCGCGCCAGACAATGACCATCTCCAACAAGAGAGAATCTAACCACCTCCCCTTGACATTCAATGGCATTACCATCGCCGAATCCCCCACCATCAACATCCTGGGGGTCACCATTGACCAGAAACTTAACTGGACCAGCCACATAAATACTGTGGCTACAAGAGCAGGTCAGAGGCTGGGTATTCTGCAGTGATTGACTCACCTCCTGATTCCCCAAAGTCTTTCCACCATCTACAAGGCACAAGTCAGGAGTGTGAAAGAATACACTCCACTTGCCTGGATGAGTGCAGCTCCAACAACACTGAAGAAGCTCGACACCATCCAGGACAAAGCAGCCGGCTTCATTGGCACCCCATCCACCACCCTAAACATTCACTCCCTCCACCACCAGCGCACAGTGGCTGCAGTGTGTACCATCCACAGGATGCACTGCAGCAACTCGCCAAGGCTTCTTCGACAGCTCCTCCCAAACCCACGATGCCTACCACCTAGAAGGACAAGGGCAGCAGGCACATGGGAACACCACCACCCTGCACGTTCCCCTCCAAGTCACACACCATCCCGATTTGGAAATATATTGCCGTTCCTTCATCGTCGCTGGGTCAAAATCCTGGAACCCCCTTCCTAACAGCACTGTGGGAGAACCTTCACCACACAGACTGCAGCGGTTCAAGAAGGCAGCTCACCACCACCTTCTCAAGGGCAATCAGGGATGGGCAATAAATGCTGGCCTTGCCAGCGATGCCCACATCCCATGAATGAATTTTTAAAAATCCTATGAAACAAGACCATGGATTTTCTTTCATATTATTCGCAGATCATTATCGCTGTTCTGGATCTGTTGTGCAGCAACCATTTTTCTCCGCACGCCCCCTACTCCTGTTTATACACTGTGTATTGATACTTGGTGATTTATGTCACATATCAGTGAGAATTGCCATTAGTAGTTAGAACATAAAAATGATTGCATCAGGAAATAGCATTTGGGTCAAACAAGCCTGGCCATTTTTTCACAGTCCCAGCTACCAATCGTCTCGGGATATTCCTCAATATCTTCTTTCAGCGATACATCTTATCATCTCTTGAACCTTATAACTTGTTCAGCTTTTTAATTTTTTTTTGCAGATCTCACGGAAATGATAATAAACGCATTTTATTTCGGCATCTCAGTTGGGAACAATTTGTTTAAACATTGAAGGGTGGCGATATTGTTAGGGGAGGGGGAGAATCAGTTTTTAAAAAAAAAGAGGACGGGCTCAGGTTCCGGCAATGTCATCTGTATGACCTTGTTTCATGTGGGGGGAGAAAAAACCCTTTTTTAAAAAAAAAACAACCCTAAGTTCTCTCTCTTTATTTTGGTACTAGCACTTGTGCTATTTTTATTAACCTCGTCCCTAGGCGTCCTGTCCAGATTTCTAATTTTATCAAACCTTATTGTGGTATATCTCCTAGGAAAACAGAATTGGACACTTGCTGTAGAATGCAAAGAGCTCTGAGTTACATTAATGTTCAAACTGCCGTGGCAGTTGCCATTGCAGGGATGTTATTACCACATGTATTTACTGAGATACAATTCTCCTCTATCCAGCTGTCATATGCTCTCTAAAGCTGTCCACAGTACACTGCGCTCACTATACTGCAGCTGGCTGTATATAGTTCAATACTGTGTAGAGGACATACTTTCAGACTGATAAAATTCCAAACAAATTTTTTAGCATCCTTCAAATTGAGCATGTTATTTCATTAAGATGTATGTATTTTAAACTAGTTTTTTTTTCCTCCATAGCTGCTCACAGTTTTGTTAAATGAGCTCAAGATGGTGAAAAAGGACACATTTTCTAGTACGTTAAATCGAGGCCCAGCCTGCCCCCTGAGATGAATGTAAAAGATCTCACTGCACTATTCGAAGAAGAGCAGGGGAGTTCTCCCGACGCCCAGGGCAATATATATCCCTCAACCAATATCACTTCAAAACAAATTACCTTGTCATTTATCACATTGCTATTTGTGGGATTTTACTGTGCGAATTGGCTGCTGCATTTCCCTACACCTCAAAAATACCACATTGGCTGTGGAGTCCTTTGGGATGTCCTGAGGTCATATATAAATGCAAGTTCTTTCTTCATTTATTCATTGTGCTGAAGCCCTTTGAAATTTTATGCATCAGAATATTTTTCATTTGCATTCTCCAAAGGGTACAGGAAGTGCCCAAAATCCTGTAGGAACCGTAGATTAATGCATGCTTAAACAAAAAGCATATTACCTGCTAGCTTCCTCCCACCCCTGTTGCCTTCCCTCCTTTCCATGTACTTTCTGCAACCAATGGAAGCGTGGAAACCTGCTCCCAGGCTACGGCCAATGGCACAATATTGAGCCAGCTGCTAGAAGTGCAAAAGAACTGATCCACTGATGAGTCCCTCTGATTTCCACCCCCTCCGCGCCCCCCCACCCACTCAGGAAAATACTTGACCTCCACTCAGCACTTCAGCAAAGGCTAAAGGCAGGAGCTCAGTAGAAGAATCAAACCTGTAATCCGCAGCATCATGTGTTGATGTTCCACTGAGACAGGCTGCTTTGCCATAGCACGTTGTAAGTGCCTTCTTTGGTTGTATCAGTTTAGCAAGCCATAGTTAGTCTGACTTTAGAGTTTCAAAGATGTGAATGGGGTACATTATTAGCTAGGTGCGTCATTAATTTATTAATAAAAGCAAGAAAGGAGGATTCATTGATTATCACCATTAATCGACAATACTATTTAAACATACAGTGCATGATGTATATACTGTTAAGTCAATTTAAGATTAACAAGTACAGTATTTACATTAAGGTTTAGGACCTCTTACAGTGAAAAGGAATATGCAGTGAAGACTCAAACTATATATTGAGACTATTTGATGGTTCTCATGGATACTAATTTCCTACATTACAAAAGTACTACATTGGCAATAGAGTGCTTTGGGACATCCTGAGGCTGTCTGTCTGTCCTTCTTTCTTTCTTTCTTCCACCAAGATGTTGTGTTAGATTAAAGATTGAGTTTGCCACAGTGTACTTTGTAAAGTTTCCAAATTATGCCCAGTTTCTCTTGTGACAGCTCGAGTGAATATATAAAGCATTCCAGCTATGCTCTGGGCCACAGATTTTGGAGCCATTGTTCTGGAGGGTGGGTCATGGTGCTCCTGTTCTGCCAGGATACAGTGACAAACCACCGTGAGCAAATAATTTCCCAGCTTAGATGAGGATATGTTCATAGAGGGAGGTCTGGTTAGAAGGTGCTCCAATGTTTAGTGGGTTTATCCGTTCCTGTTGTTATACAAGTCATCATTTTTGATTCAGTCCTGGACCTGTGAACAGCTCCCCGTGCAGGGCAGATGTGTCCAGATAAGAGACTTGGCCTTCCAGGAGTAACATGTGCTTTGTGACTATTTTATATCAAATATTTTTATGACTGAGCAGGGCAAAGCTCAGGCATCTCCCAAGACACTAATCGGAACTTTTTAATCATTGCTTGATTCAATTATATGCTGAAAATAAATTGGATGATGTTGTTAAAATGATCCATTATGCTTTTAGGTACAAACTCACTATGTCACCAAGAGAAACAAATTTTTGATCAGCAAGGGAGTCAAAGGATATGGGGAAAAGGTGGGAAAGTGGAGTTGAGGTAAAAATCAGATCAACCATGATCTCATTAAATGGCGGAGCAGGCTCGAAGGGCCAAATGTCCTACTTCTGCTCCTATCTCTTATGGTCTTATAGATGGGACGTGGTTTGCATTTACGATCACCTATGATCTCAGCTGTGCTGTTATGGGGAGGTGCTGAGTGGATGGCAGAAAAATCAATGAGAATCCTTAAGGATGTTGTAGGGGAGATTTGTCTGGGTTTGCGCCTGGACGCAGGGAATGTCAGAAAATAGGGCAGGTGGGAGCACAAGCCTGTAAAGGAACCTGCCTGATGTTCCTTTCATTTAAGTCAGAAAAAGAAACCCCTCCCCACAGTTTCATTTTCGAGATTGCAAGCAGGGATCGACTGCTCCCATCAGACTGGCCTTGTGCTTCCACCCTCCATAAACTTGAGCTCATCCAAAACTCTGCCCATATCCTAACTCGCACCGAGTTCCATTTAACTATCACCCCTGTGCTCGCTGACCTACATTGGCTCCCGGTCCACCAATGCCTCCAATTTAAAATTCTCATCCTCGTGTTCAAATCCCTCCGTGGCCTCACACCTCCCTTTATCTAACCTCCTCCAAGAACTCTGTGTTCCTCGATCTCTTGCCTCTTGTGCATCCCTGATTTCCTTTGCCCCTCCATTGGCGGCTATACCTTCAGCTGTCTAGGTCCTAAGCTCTGGAATTCCCTCCCTAAATTTTTCTGGCTCTCTACCTTTCCTTTATGACAGTTCTTAAAACCTACCTCTTTGAATCAAGCTTTTGTTCACCTGTCCTAATATTTCCTTATGTGGCTTGGTGTCAATTTTTGTCTGATAACGGTCCTATGAAACGCCTCGGGATGTTTTACAACATTAAAGATGCAAGTTATTATGTTATGCTGTTGGATTGACTGAAAGCTCACATTCTCTAGTGGGTTATTTATATGGCGGGAGACGGAGTGAAACGCTTTCGCAAGGCTTTCAGAGACTAGAATGCACTTAGGATTTCAATTATGCCAATTGTTTAAAAATAAAGGAGGATTTAGGAGGGAGCATTAAGTTGCAGCATCCATGCAGTTGTGTTCAGATCCAGAATTGCAGGTGTTGCTGTTTATGGTGTGCTTTCACTGCTTCAAACATCTGAAAAGCAGTAACAGAATTTAAAAAGCCAGTCCGTAGTGAGAGCTCTGCTTCTTTGCTGAGTATAAACCTTGTTTTGGCCACACGCATCTTGTAATGTAAAACTACTATTGCAGACAGTCTTAACTTTTCTTAACACTTGCCACAGTGCTGACGGCAGAGTTGCTTTTATAGAAAAACTATTTTCTGCAATGTGTTGGTAGACAAACTGAATCATAAACCTGTTATCTCCTGCTATCGGTACCCTTAGTTTTCCCCCGTTCTGCCCTCCCTTCATTGTTTTGATCAATCTTGTAAAGGGGATTCTTACACCTGCCTACATCATGAAAGGTCTCCAACTGAAACATTAACTTATCTTCTCTCTTGCAGATGCCGACAGGGCTGCTCTGCATTTCCAGCATCTTCTGTCTTTATGTCATGTACACTCAGCTTGGTATTGTAAAGAAAATGGAAGATATCTAACTGATATTTCCCTTTAACTAAAATATTTTCAGAATCTGGAGCAGAACCAAACTATTCCAAAAAATGTCACTCGTTCCAACTTAATTCTAGCCTGTACCATAGGCTTTGTCTCATTTAGGCTAGCTCTTGACTGGAGAGTATTTGTACAATACCAGGCTCTCTCCTTTGTTTCTGTGTTAGGCAGTCCCTTCACAGCGTAATTCTGGCTCAAATTATCCTGTAATTCTTCCAAGCTTCCAGAAGGAATCTTTCGACTACCAGACTGTCATCCTGAAGACCATTGGGCTGGATTTATACTGCGGTCTTCGGAAACTCAAACCGGTGTGAGATGGCGTCCTCGATGGGATCCCGCACCACAGGGCTTTAGTGCGATTGGTAGTCTTCTGAGTTATACTGACACTTTTCTTGATGCACATCCAAAACCAGTTTGCATCAACACAATGAAACAAAGGACCCCAATACCTGAAGCTGATGTACATTCACATTAGGTAAAGCTTGTACCATGACTTCATCACAATCTTGTCCATTAGAGAATTATGACTTCTTGTTTTTGTGGATTCTTCCAATCACAGGATACTTTCCTAGTAGTCTAATTTGGTTTTGTACATATTCACTTGCTAACCTTCCAGTTTCATGCTTTGTGCTTTTTTGGTACCTTGCCCAAGTGGCAATTCTTTGTGTGGTCCATTTACAGCGAATGCCACCAGCCCCTTCAATCATGAGAGTCATGGCACGCAAGCCTCATCCTGTTCTCCACCCCACATCTCCACACATGCAGTTTGCAGCAGGAGTCACTGGATAACAATCAGGAGCAGGAACCCTGGCTGATCATTTTTATTTCATCCCCTCTCAAGTCTGGGGTGTTGAGGCTGAGACACGCTGGTTGAGATCAGCTAGCTTAGTACATAATTGCTACAGAGGATCAGTGCTGTGGTCTTTTTTAATCCATATAGCTAAGGTCCATATTGGTCAGTGGCTGTTTTGGCATAAGGCAGTGTTAAATGCTAAAGCTTTCACTAACATGGCTTATTGGAAGAGAGGGATCTCTGATTTATTACTGCCATTAGATTTTTTTAAAAAAAGAATCCAGTGTACTCATTTACGGATAAAAGACTTTGCAAAGTATGCTCCTCTGTGTATTGATGGTTCAACTATGGAGCGATTGGTTAATCTGCGATGCTTTCAGTGAGTACACCAGGAATTTTACAATTCGTTGATGTCACGGTTTTGAGGTAGGTCTCGCTGTAATCTACTGCTCTACAAAGCATCCAAGGCTGTTGCTGGAGCTCATGCATTACAGCTGACATTCAGTCTTAATTTGAAGTTGGTCTTTATTTTCACCAGAGTAGAACTGTGTGTGTGTCTACATAATATATATATATAAAGATGTATTAATGGCTTTGGATCAATGGGAGTCTACAGTTGCAAAGGGTGAGGATGGATGATCTATATAAAATGACCCATTAGATTTATAAATCAGATTTTGCAGACTACAATATGCTATATCTGCCTGTGTCTGATGAGAGCTCAAAGTATTCAGCGACAGTGGAAGTGGGCAATGTTACAAAGATGCAAGAAGATGGCCTTGGTGACTGAGCGGGTGTAGGATGGAAACTCAAGCAGCAAGCCAGGTTTATTTATCCAAATAAAGTTTTATACAGAAATATTTTGTACCACTTGAAGCGATGCTGATTTACCCAAGTATTGTGGGGTTGCCTGACCCTCTGTTTCCGTGCTGGAAATCACTCGATGCCTTTCCATGTTGATAATGAGTCAAAATCTTCTCCAGCTTAATATAGAAAAAATACAAGCCATTCTATGATTCCTCTTAACTCCATCAGTCTCCCTGCCATCTCAGGCTAAGTCAGGTGGTATAGAACCTGGGCTTGCTGGTTGATCCAGTTGAGTTTTCTTCCCCACATCTGTTCAGTCACCAAAGTCACCACCTTCCATCTTCATACCCCTGCCCACCTCCATCCTCGCAATTCCATTACCCCGTCAGTGCCAGACTGCAGAACCCTGCATGCTCCATGAATCACTTTTAAAGTCTTCATCCTCACCTTCAAATGCCTCCCCTTCCTTGACCCACCTTACCTCAATGAATTCCATCAGTACTACAACTCCACTCACATCCTTGCTGAACTGACACTGATCCTGCTACTTGTTTCCCACCTCTAGTGCGGCACCAATCAGCCACCATGGTTCTCCCCTCTGGAACTGCCTCCCAGAATCTCTGCCTTACCTCCTCCCTCCCTGCTTTCAAAAACCTACTGAAGACTTTGCTCAACTGCTTTTTTGACTTGCCCCAATTCCATTCCACCTATTCTTTTACCTACCGCTCAATATCTGTTTTAGTCTCCGATCTGTGAAATGCTCTGAGACGTCTTTCTGACGTGAGGAGTGCAAGTAGTTGCTGTAATGCTGAACCAAAACCACAGTAAACTAATAAACAAAAGATAAAATGGAATCTGCTCATGAGTTCTGCAGCTGGCCTCAGGAATAAACCTAAAATTGTACTGAAGGCTGGTTTTAAGTCTGGTGGCACTTTCACAACAATGTCAGTGTTGTAGTCAAAGTGTTATGTCCTATGGATGATGTCTAAGCTAATATTGATTAGCTGTGTATGATTTGTCTAAAGCTACATCTTTTTAATTTGTTGCCTGTATAATATTAATGCTGACTTAAGTGGATATTGCATGCTTGCACTTGTAGTAGAGTTGTAATTACTGTTATTCTGCAAGAATGAGGAACACTGAGTAAAGGGCCCTTGACATTGGTCTTTGAAGTCAGATTTCGGGAGCTATGCATGTGAGCTGCTTCCCGTCATTTATGCCGTTAAACCCAGCAGATCTAGTTTTACCTGTTCTCCAATTTCTCTGATTTTTGAATAATTGGACTCTTAGGGTATCAGTTTTTGAATTTTGCATATTCACATTCTTTTCTCCATTTTCGGGATGATGGCGTTGCTGGCAAGGCCAACGTTTATTGCCCATTCCTAGTTGCCTTGACTGAGTGGTTTGCTCTGCCACTTCAGAGGACACTTAAGAGTTGACTATGTTGATGTGAGAATGGAGTGACATACAGGCCAGACCCAGTAAAAACGTTAGGTTTCCTTCCCTAAAGGACATTAGTGAACCAGTTGGATTTCCATGCCAATCCGACAGCTTCATGGTCACTTTTACTGATACCAGATTTTTAAAACTGATTTCAAATTCTGAAATTGCCATGGTGGGATTTGAATTTACGTTCTCTGGATTATTAGTCCAGGCTTCTGGATCACTAGTCCAGTAACATGACCACTACAATTCTACTGTACTTTAATGTCCAGGCCTCAGAGGTGAAGTACAATGTCTAACCCACTATGCGATAAAGTAAAACGTTATGTGAATAAGTAGGCTAATGAAAGGCTACCCTGGGATTTATTTTAGGTATCCTTTAGAAGAGATATTAAAAAGCCTTAATAGAGGACGATTTTTTTTAAAGATAAAAGTATTTGACTAAATTAAAACTTGTAATTAATTTTAGTACAGCCCTCAAGAGTTGATTGTCATCTTCATGTAATGTTCCTCTGTCACTGTCTCTTTTTGTCATCTGCACTAAGTGAATCTGTTCACACTTACATAATTGCTTCCCACAATTGATACTGTAAAGCCATTTGCAAAGTCTCTGTTATCTATTAAGCACTATGTATTGCTCCTCTATTTTTAGTAGCTGTTTAAAGATTAATTTGTGTTTTGTGTAAAGTGATTTGTTGCAAGTCAGGGCAGCAGAGTGCTGACTAACAGAGCAGAAGTACTGAGTGTTTTGTTTTAATTATATATTGCATAGTGTAGTGATATCTGAGCAGGACGGTCTTTGTAGTGTAAACACCAACTTGATGGGAAGGACCTGGTCCTGTGCAATATGGCTCTAATGATCTGTTTCTTTACAGCAATTATACTTGAGCTGTTAACTTCAAGTGACTTGCTGCAGTTGAGTAAAGGCTATTCCACATTTTGTAATCTCCTAAATGATTTCATGTTTTTTAAATCATACATTATAGAATTGTGGGTACAGCGGAACTGGGTGGTGCAAGAATTGCACACTGACCGTTCAGCACTGGTGCCCGAGTTCAAATCCAGTGCAAGCTGTAAAAGGTCCTATGTGAAACAAGGGTAGACTCAATCCAGTTCTTAATGAACATGTATCTACAATACAAAACTGCTCTTAATTCGGCACTGGTGTAGGGAATGGAAAGCCATGTCATCCCGCTGTGATAGGGATACTCTTCTGAGGTTATTGAGCCTAGTACAGGGCGCTCTATTCTGCGTCAGGCTGGGCTCTACCTGATGTGGAAATGCTTGATGCTGACACATTACTGAAAGTTATCGTTCCCCAGCACTAACATCCCTCACCTTGATAATCAGAGAAAGCAGGGAAAGAAAAACTTTGTCAGGTTTTTTGCCAGTTTCCTCCCCCTTTCTCCTCTCCTGAAGGTATTCTTGACTCCTTGTTGGGGTACCCAGAGCATGCTATAGTATTAAGTGGTTATTGTCCATGCATGAGCTTTGATGATTGTGAGAATGGTATTCAACCATAGACTGTATCGTTGAGGAGTCCAATTTGTCCTTGTCTCATGTCCACACACTGACAGAGACCAGAGGCTATGAGACCAATTCCAGCGCACTTATTGTGGTGACCTTGACTGAGATCAGCTCACTCAGCACCAGGCAGGAGTCAAACCTGGTACTTTCTATTCTACACAGTTCGACGACGTGCTGGCTTTTACCATTCGAGGCATTGGAGGAGCTTATTGTCATAAGCTGATTCATAGCTACAATTTGAAAAGCTCTGTGCTATATGAGAATCAAATCCACAATGTGAGATAAATTTGGCACAATGAGCTTGGTTCACAGACATAGACTGTGACTTCCAAAATAGTGACTCTGAAAATGCTTTTTTTTTCTGTTTATAGCTTTAGTTGTGTAGAGCGATTGGATGATTATCTTCTTTATTTTCTTTAGATTTTAGAAACTACTGCTCTGTATAAGCTTCATTCACTTTATCTTTTGTTACCGAGGCTGGTTTTATGAGTTATATCTCCTTCATAGTGGGAAAGTGGACTGTGTTCATCTTGGTCCAACTTCTTATACTGAGTTTCAATAGGCAACATTGTGGGTGAGGCCTACCATGAGGATAGGTCTAACTCTGGAGTCAATTTGGACATGAGGACAGTTAATGGTATAAACTGGACTTTACGTCCAAATCCCAACTAGTAGCATTTTGGTTTTTTTAAAGCGATGGAATAGAATACAAGGGCAAAAAGGTTATAATAAATTTGTACAAGGCAATGGTTAGGCTACAATTAAAGAACTCTTTGTAGTTTTGTTTACTGCTTTATTGAAAGAATGTACATTCTCTATGGCTTAAACATCATAGATTCAACAGAATGATACCAGGATAAAAGAAACTATAGTTACGAGGACAAGCTTGAAATACTAGAGCAGAGAAGGCTAAGAGATTTAATGGAGTTTAAAAAAATTATGAAGAGTTTTAATAGTGAGCAAAGAATTACTATTTCACGTCGTTGGGGAGTCAATGACAAGGGATCATCAATTTAAAATTGCCACAAAGGAAGTGAGAAGAGGTTTGGAGAAATTTCGTTATGCGGTGGGTTGTTGGAGCTTGGAATTCTTTGCCACAGGGAGTGTTTGAGGTAGTGACCATTGCATCATTTAAGGGAAGAGTAGACAAAGGTTTGAAGCAGAGGAAAATACAGAGGTACTTGTGGGTGGGTGGAAGAGGAGATAACATAGGTTTAGTTTTAGATTTCTCCAGGAAAGAGCTGGCACAGACACAATGGGTTGAGTAGCTGGACTGTGCTGTAACTATGGTTCTCTTTTCTCACTGCTATTCTCACTATACTTGTCTTGCATAATGTTCGAGACACAAGTATAATTAAAATTTTATTTTGTTTTTTTCCCTCATTCTGTTCCTTTTTTGGGTTAAAGTACTATAGGATTGTGTGAACTTTCATCATCCATCTGGAAGAAAGAGCGAGTGATGTACATACTAATTGAGAACCAGCTAAAGCTTGGGTTGGGAGAGATCTTTTGATGTTGCACTCAGATCTCAACATGTCAGGGCAATTTGGGAGCAGCTGTTAGGCCCCAGCTGGAGTATTGTGGCCATATCTGGACACCATACTTTAGGAAGGATGTCAAGGCCTTAGAGAGGATGCAGAGGAGATTTACTAGAATGGTACCAGGGATGAAAGACTTCAGTTAAGTGGAGTGTTTAGAGAAACTGGGTGGTTCTCCTTGGAACAGGGAAGGTTACGGGGAGATTTGAGAGAGGTGTTCAAAATCATGAAGGGTTTTGACAGAGTAAATAAGAAGAAACTGTTTCCAGTGGTAGAAGAGTCAGTAATCAGAGGACACAGATTTGAGGTCATTGGCAAAAGAACCAGAGGCGAGATGAGGAGAAATGTTTTTACACAACGAGTTGTTATGATCTGGAATGCACTGCCTGAAAGGATGGTGGAAGCAGATTCAATAACAACTTCCAAAGGGAATTGGATAAATACTTGAAGGGAAAAAATTTGCAGGGCTACAGAGAAAGAGCAAGGGAGTGGGACTAATTGGATAGCTTTCAAAGAGCTGGCACAGGCATGATGAACCGAATGCCGGCCTCCTGCGGTGTATCATTCTAGGTGCTGGCACCCGCAATTACTTCACCCAGGCAACCGTTCATCTTGTGTGAGCCTAAACAGTGAGTGCCACGCAATGCAATTTTAGTGGGGTGGGGGGGGGGAATCATAGCTAAGCCTGATTGTACCTTCACCCAACATTAACGCACCTGCACTTTCCAGCAGGGGTCACTGGAGGAGTGGGAATCCTGGCTGATTTTTCTGCCCGTGCCTCAGCCTTGGGAGAGGGAGCTAATGCTAATTGTAGCTCCCAATTGCTGTCATTATTGAGATTTACTAACAGAACAGATTGGAAATCCACCCTAATCTATATGGCTTGGCTTTGCACAGTGTATTTACCTACTTAGAGCGTCACTATGGGTGGGGTGTTACCACCCAGTGCCTGTAGCGGACAACTGACCAAATCAGGAATTGAAACTAGGACCTATCTGATCTGAATAAATCAGAATTGCAGGTGGTACCTATACTCACTTTTAAAGCATGGATTAATGAGAATCCTGATTGATTCCGTACCTCTTCCCCCTCCAGACTGATGAGGCCTGACTACCTGCGGATCGAAGCTGGAACCTTCCTTATCTGTATGGCTGAGATCCACATTGGGCAATTAATTTATTTACCCAATCATCGAGGAGCAGCTGCAGCACCTTGTTTATAAAACTCCGGGGTTGGACCTGACCCCAAAAGGGAGTTAGCTTATTCTATTGGAAGCATTTACCAGTAACTGTTTTCCATGTTCAACTCGCTAAAAGCAAAAACAATTTTCATTTTCATTAAGAAAAACTTGTGACCTGAAACCTTCAACGGTAGAGAAAGCAATAATAATATTTCTCAAACATAGCTACAACAGCCACTCTGTGTATCGAGCTGATGAAAGAGTTGGGTTGAGAAGTTATTCAAAGTTGAACAGATTCTCTATTGTTCTGCTATCTGATCTGCAATCCAGTATGAGGATAAACCATGTTTATTGCGATGCATTGACTGCCCCACCCCATCCCCGCCTTTTTACAATGTCTGTACAATGCAGCTACACAGGTTGAGGCATTGCGAATTACCCTGTCCACAAAACAGAATAAATTTAGTTCCAAGTGATTAATCCTGGACTCCAAGGGTTAAATTATGAGGCGATTACACAAGCTAGGGTTGTATTCCTTGCAATTTAGAAGATTAAGGGGTGATTTGATTGGGAACTGATAGGGTAGATAGAGAGAAACTATTTCCACTGGTTGGGGAGTCTAGGACTAGGGGATATAATCTAAAAATTAGAGCCAGGACTTTCAGGAGTGAAGTTAGGAAACACTTCTACACGCAAAGGGTGGTAGAAGTTTGGAATTCTCTTCCGCAAACGGCAGCTGATGCTAGCGCAATTAATTTTAAATCTGAGATTGATAGATTTTTGTTAACCAAAGGTATTAGGGATATAGGGAGTCAGGTCACAGATCAGCCATGATCTCATTGAATGGTGGAACAGGCTCAAGGGGCTAAATGGCCGACTCGTGTTCCTATGTTCCTATGCTTGATTATCTAACTGAATTGTAGCATTGACAATAGAGTTTATTTTGAGGAAGAGTTGAGTGGCACTTCACTTCATTCCAGTTTCGCAGAATGGCCCTAAATGCTACCTCCATGTTCAAAAACTGACAAGAGATCATGCAAGCAGTGGCTGAGAGAAGTGCAGTATTGTGGAGGAAGCACTGAGGGTAGCAAGGGCACAGAATGCACTCTGGGGCGGGGGGGGGGGGACTTCAATGTCCATCACCAAGAATGGCTCGGTAGCACCACTACTGACCGAGCTGGCTGAGTCCTGAAGGACATAGCTGCCAGACTGGACCTGCGGCAGGTGGTGAGCGAACCAACACGAGGGAAAAACCTACTTGACCTCGTCCTCACCAATCTACCTGTCGAAGATGCATCTGTCTGTGATAGTATTGGTAGGAGTGACCACTGCACAGTTCTTGTGGAGACGAAGTCCTGTCTTCACACTGACGACACCATCCAACATGTGTGGCACTATCACCGTGCTAAATGGGATAGATTTAGAACAGATCTAGCAACTCAAAACTGGGCATCCATGAGGCACTGTGGGCCATCAGCAGCAGCAGAATTGTATTCCAGCACAATCTGTAACCTCGTGGCCCGGCATATTCCTCACTCTACCATTACCAACAAGCCTGGGGATCAACCCTGGTTCAATGAGGAGTGCAGAAGAGCATGCCAGAAGCAGCACCAGGCGTATCTAAAAATGAGGTGCTAACCTGGTGAAGCTACAACACAGGACTACATGCATGCTAAACAGCGGAAGCAACATGCTATAGACAGAGCTAAGCGATTCCACAACCAACGGATCAGATCAAAGCTCTGCAGTCCTGGCACATCCAGTCATGAATGGTGGTGGACAATTAAACAACTAACGGGAGGAGGAGGAGGAGGCTCTGTAAACATTCCCATCCTCAATGATGGCAGAGTCCAGAATCTGAGTGCAAAAGACAAGGCTGAAGTGTTTGCAACCATCTTCAGCCAGAAGTGCCGAGTGGATGATCCATCTCGGCTTCCTCCCGATAACCCCACCATCACAGAAGCCAGTCTTCAGCCAATTCGATTCACTCCACGTGACATCAAGAAATGGCTGAGTGCACTGGAAACAACAAAGGCTGTTGGCCTGCCAACATCCCGGCTGTAGTGCTGAAGACTTGTGCTCCAGAACTAGCCGCGTCTCTAGCCAACGTATGTCCTGTCCACAAAAAGCAGGACAAATCCAATCCGGCCAATTACCGCCCCATCAGTCCACTCTCAGTCATCAGCAAAGTGATGGAAGGTGTCGTCGACAGTGCTATCAAGCGGCACTTTCTCACCAATAACCTGCTCACCGATGCTCAGTTTGGGTTCCACCAGGACCTCTCTGCTCCAGACCTCATTATAGCCTTGGTCCAAACATGCACAAAAGAGCTGAATTCCAGAGGTGAGGTGAGAGTGACTGCCCTTATCATCAAGGCAGCATTTGACAGAGTGTGGCTTCAAGGACCCCTAGTAAAATTAAGTCAATGGGAATCGGGGAAAACTCTCCAATGGCTGGAGTCATACCTAGCACAAAGGAAGATGAAAGTGGTTGTTGGAGGCCAATCGTTTCAGCCCCAGGATATTGCTGCAGGAGTTCCTCAGGGCAGTGTCTTAGGCTCAACCATCTTCAGCTGCTTCATCAATGACCTTCCCTCCATCATAAGGTCAGAAATGGGGATGTGCGCTGATGATTGCAGTGTTCAGTTCCATTCACAACCCCGCATGCAGCAAGACCTGGACAACATCCAGGCTTGGGCTGATAACTGGCAAGTAACATTCGTGCCAGACAAGTGCCAGGCAATGACCATCTCTAACAAGAGGGAGTCGAACCACCTCTCCTCGACATTCAACAGCATTACCATCGCTGAATCCCCCACCATCAACATCCTGGGGGTCACCATTGACCAGAAACTTAACTGGACCAGCCACATAAATACTGTGGCTACAAGAGCAGGTCAGATGCAGGGTATTCTGCGGTGAGTGACTCATCTCTTGATTCCCCAAAGCCTTTCCACCACCTACAAGGCACAAGTCAGGAGTGTGATGGAATATTCTCCACTTGCCTGGATGAGTGCAGCTCCAACAACACTCAAGAAGCTTGACACTTCCAGGACAAAACAGCCCACTTGATTGGCACCACCCTAAACATTCACTCCCTTCATCACCAGCTCACCGTGGCTGCAGTATGTACCATCTATAGGATGCCCTGCAGCAACTTGCCAAGGCTTCTTCGACAGCACCTCCCAAACCCACAACCTCTGCCACCCCGAAGGACAAGGGCAGCAGGCAGATGGGAACACCACCACCTGCATGTTCACCTCCAAATCACACATCATCCCGACTTGGAAATATATTGTTGTTCCTTCATCGTTGCTGGGTCAAAATCCTGAAACTCCCTACCTAACAGCACTGTGGGAGAACCTTCACCACATGGACTGCAGCGGTTCAAGAAAGCGGCTCACCACCACCTTCTCAAGGGCAATTAGGTTTGGGCAATAAATGCTGGCCTTGCCAGTGACGCCCACATCTCATGAACGAATAAAAAATAATTATAGTTAGATTACAGGGAGAATGCTGACTTTTTTTTGTTATTCATTCTCGGGATATGGCTGTCACTATAAAGGCCAGCATTTATTGCCCATTCCTAGTTGTCCTTGAGAAGGTGGTGGTGAGCCTCCTTCTTGAACCGCTACAGTCCATGTGCCTAAGTTGCTCTCACATTGCGGTTAGGGATTTCCAGGATTTTGGCTCAGCGACCATGAAGGAAGGGCAATATATTTACAAGTCGGGATGATGTGTAACTTGGACAGGTACTTGGAGGTGATGGTGTTCCCATGCAGCTGCTGCCCATCTCCTTCCAAGTGATGAAGTTCGCAAATTTGGGAGGTGCTGCTGAAGAAGCCTTGTTGCTGCAGTGCATCTTATAGGTAGTACACACTGTAGCCAAAGTGAACCGGTGGTGGAGGGAATGGATGCTTTGTCCTGGATGGTGTTGAGCTTCTTGAATGTTGTTGCAGTTGCCCCCATCCAGGCAACTGGGCAGTATTCTATCACTGTCCTGACTTGTACCTTGTTGATGATGGAGAGGCTTTGGGAAGTCAGAAGGTCAGCCACTCGCTGCAGAATACCCAGTCTCTGATCTGCTTTCATAGCTATTTCATTTATGTGGCTGGCCAGGTGAGTTTCAGGTCCCCAGGATGTTGATGGAATTGGCGATGGTAATGCTATTGAATGTCATAGGTTGGTGGTTAGGCACTCTCTTTTTGAAGATGGCACTTGTGTGGCGCGAATGTCGCTTGCCACTTATCAGCCCAAGCCTAGGTGTTGTCCAGGACTTGCTGCATGTTGTCCATGGACTGCTTCATTATCCGAGGAATTGCGAATGGAGCTGAACATTGCAATAATCAGCGAACAGCCCTTAAATATTCCTGAATTGTGCAATTAAACTCTACACTTGTTGCTGTGCTCATGACACCTTTTATACAGCCATTTGTGGCAAGGGAAGGAGGAAAAGTTTACAAATCAAGTTCTATTCCCCCCACACCAAACCTGCTCTTAGAAATATTATGAATGAGATGCCTGTTGATTTCCTGATATTCTGCCGCAATTATCCTTGAATAATTTCTTTTGCATTTTGCAGCACATTGCATTTTCAGTTTTGTCTGGAGATGAACTGTAAAAGTTCTTGTACATAGAATCATAGAAAAGTTACAGCACGGAAGGAGGCCATTCGGCCCATCGAGTCCGTGCCGGCTCTATACAAGAGCAATCCAGCTAGTCCCACACCCTCGCCCTATTCCCGTAGCCCTGCAAATTTTCCTTTTCAAGTACTTATCCAGTTCCCTTTTGAAAGCCACGATTGAATCTGCCTCCACCACTCTCTGTATAAAAAGAGTTTTTCCTTGTGTCATCTTTGGTTCTTTTGCCAATCATCTTAAATCTATGTCCTCTGGTTCTTGACCCTTCTGCCAATGGGAACAATTTCTCTCTCTTTACTCTGTCTAGACCCTTTATGATTTTGAATATCTCTATCAAATCTCCTCTCAATCTTCTCTGTTCCCAGGAGAACAACCCCAGCTTCTCCAGTCGATCCATGTAACTGAAGTCCCTCATCCCTGGAACCATTCTAGTAAATCTCTTCTGCACCCTGCCTAAGGCCTTCACATTTTTCCTAAAATGCGGTGCCCAGAACTGGACACAATACTCCAGTTGTGGTTGAACCAGTGTTTTATAAACGTTTGTTGTGACCTATGCCTCTATTTATAAATTCTGTATGCTTTTTTAATCGCTTTCTCAACCTGCCCTGCCACCTTCAGCAATTTGTGCATATCTACCCCCAGATCTCTCTGTTCCTGTACCTCTTTTAGAATAGTGCCCTCCAGTTTATATTGCCTCTCCTCGTTCTTCCGACCGAAATGCATCACTTTGTATTTTTCTGCGTTAAATTTCACCTGCCAAGTGTCCACCCATGTCACCAGCCTGATTGTAACCTCTTGAAAGTCTATCACTATCCTCCTCACTGTTCATTACACTTCCAAGTTTTGTGTCATCTGCCATAAACCAACAGTTTATTGTGCACAAACATATCTGGATTAAATTACTGTCAGATGATGTACAAATGCCTACCAAAGCGATGTGTCAGGTTTAGTGATGAGCTATGTGATCTGATTTACATTGTAAGCATGAACCCACAGTTATCAGTAACAAATATCTAATGCTATAAACTGTCTTCCTAGCAGCAGATATTACATAGAATTACATAGAAATTACAGCACAGATACAGGTCATTCAGCCCATCTGGTCTATGCTGGTGTTTACGCTCCACACGAGCCTCCTCCCATCCTACTTTATCTAACCCTATCACATAAACTATTCCTTTCTCCCTCATGTACTTATCTAGCTTCACCGTAAAGGCATCTATGCTATTCGCCTCAACTAATCCATGTGGTAGCGAGTTCCACATTCTAACCACTCTTTGGGTAAAGAGGTTTCTCCTGAATTCCTTATTGGATTTATTAGTGACTGTCTTATATTTATGACCCCTAGTTTTGGACTCCCCCACAAGTGGAAACAACATCTCTATGTCTACCCTATCAAACCCCTTCATAATTTTAAAGACCTCTATTACGTCACCCCTCAGCCTTCTCTTTTTTTTAAAAGAGAAAAGAGCCCCAGCCTGTTCAGTCTTTCGTGATTGTTATAACCTCTCTGTTCTGGTATCACCCTTCTAATGTTAAAGAGGATGCTGGTGTTTGAACGAAACTTTGCTTCCAAACTCTTGCTTTCCATGCATTTCATAGCCATGTATCTATCTGCAGCTGCTTATGGTGTAAGATTACACCAGTTCTATGCGACAGCAGAGGACCTTGGAGTGAGTTGAAGTATTGGGTATCGCTGCCTACTTTAATCAGATTTGTGCTGGTACCAATGTTGAATGAGTGCCATTTAGTTAGATCTTGGTGTTTCCAGGTGTTATGATTTTTCAACTCCTGGAATCATTGCTGAGGATCAAGCAACAGTCGTTCATTGTGTCGGTGATGTTCGGACTGCAATCACCAAGTGACTACTTTCCTGCATTCAGCCTGCCTCGCTTCAGTGAGAAGACTACAATTTCTTTTCCTTTTTAACCAAATGTTCCAGCTATGCCATAGAAATCTATCATTACTAGTCTGTCACAGTATAGTGCAAAATAAGCTACTACAGTACTGAAAGCATACAAATACTTTTATCATGGCATCTCGGTTCATTGTGCATTCACTACTACTTGATGTGCTTCCAGTTTAGGGCTGTTGTAAATATAGTTAATGAAAATGTCTCCACTTGTGGAGGAGTCCAAAACTAGGGGTCATAAATATAAGGCAGTCACTGATAAATCCAATAAGGAATTCAGGAGAAACTTCTTTACGTAGAGGTTGGCTAGAATGTGGAACTCGCTACCACATGGAGTGGTTGAGGCGAATAGCATAGATGCCTTTAAGGGGAAGATAGATAAGTACATGAGGGAGAAAGGAATAGAGGGATATGTAGATAGGGTGAGAGGAAGTAAGGTGGGAGGAGGCTCATGTGGAGCATAAACACCAGCATAGATCTGGGCAACATGGCCTGTTTCTGTGCTGTAAATACTACGTAATATTGCCACCATCCCGCCCACACACCATTAAAAAAAAAAGTCTTAAAGTTTTACTGTTCTTTCTCTTTGTGCCATTTCCCTGGACAGGAGGGCAGGCAAGGATACTGTGTGCAGAAGCATGGTGTGCCTATCTATTAGATAGTGTGCTAAAGTCGTTCCATAAGAACATAACATAAGAAATAGGAGCAGGAGCAGGCCATACGGCCCCTCAAGCCTGCTCCGTCATTCAGTAAGATCATGGCTGATCTTTGGCCTCAACTCCACTATCTCACCTGATCCCCATATCCCTTGAATCCCCTTGAGTCCAAAAATCTGTCTATCTCAGTCTTGAACATATTCAACGACTCAGCATCCACAGCCCTCTGGGGTAGAGAATTCCAAAGATTCACAATCCTCTGAGTGAAGAATTTCCTCCTCATCTCAGTTTTAAATAGCTGACCCCTTATCCTGAGACTATGCCCCCAAGTTCTAGACTTGCCAGCCAGGGGAAACAACCTCTCATTATCTACCCTGTCAAGCCCCCTCAGAATCTTATGTTTCAATGAGACCACCTCTCATTCTTCTAAACTCCAGACAGTATAGACCCATTCTACTTAATCTCTCTTCTCATCCTAGGAATCAATGTAGTGAATCTTCGTTGCACCGCCTCTAAGGCAAGTATATCCTTCCTTAGATAAGGAGACCGAAACTGTATACAGTACTCCAAGTGTAGTCTCACCAAAGCCCAGACTGATGCCCTCTCTGAATTGCCCTTCTGTCCCCTTGTGACAGCTGAGTCAAGATAGGGAATTCATTCTGCGGGAAACTGCGTCACAGGCCCACTTTAAACAACGTCCACAGAACAATGTTTGTAACGTAGGGAAACAAGGCAGCCAATTTGTGCACAGCAAGGTCCCGCAACAGCAATGAGATACACGACCAGATAATCTGTTTTAGTAATGTTGGTTGAGGAATAAATATTGGCCCGGACATCAGGGGGATCTGCCCTGCTCTTTGATCTTTTGTGTCCACCTGAGAGGGCAGGCGGGGCTTTGATTTAAGGTTGAATCAGACAGTACGAAAGGAGTTAAAAATCCGTTGCATTCAGAATCATGTCAACAGCCTAACTATGACAGTGACTACACTTCAAAAGTGCTTCATTGGCTTAAATGGTGAAGGTTTACAAGTGTGAATTTTTCCATTTCTCACACCAAACATTCTCATGGCATAAGATTCCTAAGTAATATGAAATTATGGGTTGTTTTGTGCTGTAGGCCTACACCTATTGGATACCATCACAACTCATTTCACAGCAGAGCCTTATGGCCAATAGTGAGAAAGAGACTATATTCAAACACAGACCTCAGAGGTGAAAGGACTATGTGCTGTAAATTGCAGAACTGGTGGGCTCCCCAAGTCCCTCGTTTTAAAATCTAGTATTGAGAAATACCAGTGGTTCCTTTCATAAATCATTAATACTGACTTGTGCAACTTGCATAAGTTGCTTTCCTATGTTTGAGACTTTTTTTTCATTCGTTCATGGGATGTGGGCAATGTTGGCATAGTCAGCATTTATTGCCCATCCCTAAATGCCCTTGATTGCAAATTTAAAGCTGCTTTTATACTGTGTAATACTGGCTAATGACGCACCTTTCTTGCACAGTTGACTGCCAGCCAAAGGTTCAGTAAGGACAGTGTCCGGGTTTAAAAATAAGATGAGCTTTCTAATTAGCCTTAGTGAATCTGGTGGAATCACTTTTGGTCACAGGATCAATCTCTGATTTGTGCTGAGTTACCTGATCTCAGCCAGGGCAGTAGTGGGGGTGCTCCGATTGAGTCATAGAGTTATACAGCACGGATAGAGGCCCTTCAGCCCATCGTGTCCGCGCCGGCCATCAAGCCCAGTCTAATCTAATCCCATATTCCAGCATTTGGTCCGTAGCCTTGTATGCTATGGCATTTCAAGTGCTCATCCAAATGCTTCTTGAATGTTGTGAGGGTTCCTGCCTCCACAACCCTCTCAGGCAGTGAGTTCCAGACTCCAACCACCCTCTGGGTGAAAAAGTTCTTTCTCAAATCCCCTCTAAACCTCCCGCCTTTTACCTTGAATCTATGCCCCCTTGTTATAGAACCCTCAACGAAGGGAAAAAGCTCCTTAGTATCCATCCTATCTATGCCCCTCATAATTTTGTACACCTCAATCATGTCCCCCCTCAGCCTCCTCTGCTCCAAGGAAAACAAACCCAATCTTCCCAGTCTCTCTTCATAGCTGAAGCACTCCAGCCCTGGTAACATCCTGGTGAATCTCCTCTGCACCCTCTCCAAAGCGATCACATCCTTCCTGTAGTGTGGCGACCAGAACTGCACACAGTACTCCAGCTGTGGCCTAACCAGTGTTTTATACAGCTCCATCATAACCTCCTTGCTCTTATATTCTATGCCTCGGCTAATAAAGGCAAGTATCCCATATGCCTTCTTTACCACCTTATCTACCTGTTCCGCCGCCTTCAGGGATCTGTGAACTTGCACACCGAGATCCCTCTGACCCTCTGTCTTGCCTCGGGTCCTCCCATTCATTGTGTATTCCCTTGCCTTGTTAGTCCCTCCAAAGTGCATCACCTCGCACTTTTCCGGGTTAAATTCCATTTGCCACTGTTCCGCCCATCTGACCAACCCATCTATATCGTCCTGCAGACTGAGGCTATCCTCCTCGCTATTTACCACCCTACCAATTTTTGTATCATCAGCGAACTTACTGATCATACCTTTTACATTCATATCCAAGTCGTTAATGTAGACCACAAACAGCAAGGGCCCCAGCACAGATCCCTGTGGTGCCCCACTGGCCACAGGCTTCCAGTCACAAAAACAACCTTCGACCATCACCCTCTGCCTTCTGCCACTAAGCCAGTTTTGTATCCAAAGTGCCAAGGCACCCTGGACTCCATGGGCTCGTACCTTCCTGACCAGTCTCCTGTGCGGGACTTTATCGAAGGCCTTACTGAAATCCATGTATACCACATCCACTGCGTTACCGTCATCCACACGCCTAGTCACCCCCTCAAAAAATTCAATCAAATTAGTCAGACATGATCTTCCCTTGACAAAGCCATGTTGACTATCCCTGATTAATCCTTGCTTCTCCAAGTGGAGACTAATTTTGTCCTTCAGAATTTTTTCCAATAATTTTCCTACCACTGATGTTAGGCTCACTGGCCTGTAGTTCCCCGGTTTTTCCCTACTCCCCTTCTTGAATAATGGTACTACATTAGCGGTTCTCCAGTCCTCTGGCACATCCCCTGTGGCCAGAGAGGTTCTGAATATATGTGTTAGAGCCCCCGCAATCTCCTCCTTTGCCTCACACAGTAGCCTGGGATACATTTCGTCCGGGCCTGGGGATTTATCCATTTTTAGGCCTGCTAAAACCGCCAATACCTCCTCCCGCTCGATGTTAATATGTTCGAGTATATCACAGTCCCCCTGTCGTATTTCTCTGTCCACGTCATCCTTCTCCATAGTGAAAACAGATGCAAAAAATTCATTTAGAACCCCTCCTACATCTTCCGGCTCCACACACACATTGCCATTTTTGTCCCTAATGGGCCCTATTTTTTCCCTAGTTATCCTCTTACCCTTAATATACTTATAAAACATCTTAGGATTTTCCTTTATTTTGCTCGCCAGAGTTTTTTCATGGCCCCTCCTTGATCTCCTAATTTCCTTTTTAAGTATCCCCCTGCACTTTTTGTACTCCTCTAGGGCTTCCTCCGTCCTTAGCCTTTTGTATCTGCCAAAAGCCCTCCTTTTTTTCCTAATCCATTCTCGTATATCTCCTGACATCCAAGGTTCCCTGGAGTTCTTGGAACCACCCTTGACCTTTACGGGAACATGTTGCCATTGTATGGTCTCAATCTCCCTTCTGAAAGACTCCCATTGCTCCGATGCGGATTTTCCTACAAGCAGCTGATCCCAGTCCATTTTGGCCAGATCCTGCCTTATCCTTTTAAAATCGGCCTTCCCCCAATTTAGAACCTTTATTTCCGGCCCCTCCCTGTCCTTTTCCATGACCACCTTAAATCTCACCGAATTATGGTCACTGTCACCAAAGTGCTCACCTACTAGCACTTCTTCCACTTGGCCGGACTCATTCCCTAGAATTAGGTCCAGTACTGCCCCCTCTCTTGTAGACTTTCTACATGCTGGCTCAAAAAGCTCTCCTGGATGCACGTTAAGAATTTTGTACCCTCTAAGCCTTTTACACTCTGAGTATCCCAGTTAATATTGGGGAAGTTGAAATCCCCCACTATTATTACCCTATTATTTGCACAATTTTCTGAGATTTGCCTACATATCTGTTCCTCTATCTCCCCCTGACTGTTTGGGGGTCTATGGTACACTCCCATCAAAGTGCTTGCCCCCTTTTTGTTTTTAAGCTCCACCCATATGGCCTCATTAGAGGAACCTGCTAATATATCATCCCTCCTTATGGCAGTAATTGATTCTTTAATTAATATTGCGACCCCCCCCTCCTCTTATACCTCCCCCTCTGCCTCGCCTGAAGATTCTGTACCCCGGAATATTGCGCTGCCAGTCTTGCCCCTCCCTCAACCATGTCTCTGTGACAGCAACAATGTCATACTCCCATGTGTTTATCAACACCTTCAGTTCATCCACTTTATTTGCAAGACTCCTTGCATTAAAATAGATGCCATCCAGCCTTGCTCTTACATATTTGCCCTGTCTTAAAACCTGACTTGTTTTTTTCTCAATATTTGGCTGCACATCACCCCCTATTGTAGCTCCACTCTGTATCCCATCCCCCTGCCAAGTTAGTTTAAACCCCCCCCAACAGTGCTAGCAAACCTCCCCGCAAGGATATTTGTCCCGCTCTGGTTCAGATGCAACCCGTCCGACTTGTACAAGTCCCACCTTCCCCAGAAGCAGGCCCAGTGATCCAGGAAACTGAAACCCTCCTTCCTGCACCAACTCTTTAGCCACGCATTCATCTGTTCTATCCTCCTATTTCTGTACTCACTAGCCCATGGCACTGGGAGTAATCCAGAGATTACAACCTTTGAGGTCCTGCTCTTTAATCTGCTACCTAGATCCCTAAATTCTTGATGCAGGACCTCATCTCCCTTCCTACCTATGTCGTTGGTCCCAATGTGGACCACGACCTCTGCCTGCTCACCCTCCCCCTTGAGAATGCCCTGAAGCCGCTCAGTGACATCCATGACCCTGGCACCAGGGAGGCAACAAACCATCCTGGAGTCACGTTTACGGCCACAGAAACGCCTGTCTGTTCCCCTTACGATAGAATCCCCTACCACTATAGCTCTTCCACTCTTTTTCCTCCCAGCCTGTGCAGCAGAGCTACCCCTGGTGCCAGGAAGTTGGCTGCTGCTGCCTTCCCCTGATAAGTCATCCCCCTCAACAATATCCAAAGCGGTATATTTGTTTGAGAGGGGGACGGCCACAGAGGACCCCTGCACTGCCTGCCTGCTCCTCTTACTCTGCCTGGAGGTCACCCACTTACTTCCTGCCTGTACAACCTTTACCTGCGGTGTGACCATCTCACTAAACGTGCTGTCCACGACGTTTTCAGCATCGCGAATGCTCCATAATGAATCCATCCGCAGCTCCAGTGCCGCAATGCGGTTTGTCAGTAGCTGCAGCTGGATACATTTCCCGCACACATGGTCGTCAGGGACACCGGAAGGGTCCCTGATTTCCCACATAGAGCAGGAAGAGCATAACACGAGGCTGGGCTGTCCTGACATGACTTACCCTTTAACTAATTAATTCAAATTAAATGAATCCCACCAATTTCACTTCAATTAAAAGGTATACTCAAGGGCCCTTGCTGAACAGCAGTCCCCCACTACACAACAGAGACCCTAGAATCCACAAACTCTAACCTTAGACAAATTCAGCAGGAAAATACTCACCAACCAATCACTTACCTCTTCCTTGGTGACGTCCCACTTTGGATTACTTTTTGCTTCTTATTTATCTTAGGTCCAGGAGTTAAGTCCCTGAAAACAAAATATAAAAACGAACCTACCCTTTAAATTCCCTCTACCCCCCAAAAGGTTAGAGGAGGTGGGAGGGTGGGAGTCACTACTAGTGTAGTGTCTCGGGTTTAGCAACCGCTCCACCTATATACGGGTACCAATGAATTGGCCCCGCCCCCTGCCTTTGAAAAAGCCCGCGAAGCTCCCTCCCCGCTGGGGAAAAAGACTCTCGTAGGTCTCTCCTAGGTCCGCTCCCGCCTGTAGCTCCGCTTCGAGTGTGGGTAGGCCCTCGAGCCTGGGCCTTTAGTAGTCTCCGAGTCCCGCGCTCTCTCCTAGGTCCGCTCCCGCCTGTAGCTCCGCTCCGAGTGCGGGTAGGCCCTCGAGCCTGGGCCTTTAGTAGTCTCCGAGTCCCGCGCTCTCTCCTAGGTCCGCTCCCGCCTGTAGCTCCGCTCCGAGTGCCTGATTGGACTGAGCATTTCTAGAATAAGGAGGGTAAAACTGGCCAGCCTTCCAACCCTGGTCACTACTTAATAGCCCCTACTATGAGTGTATTTATATGACCATATAATTAGGACACAAGCAGGCAGGGCCATGATGCCCTCAGTCCAATAGCCCCCTGACACTTTGTGTATGTTACGCATCAAAAGTGGCCAGTTGGACGCGGCAAAGTGGGCTATCCTACTCTCTGAGATTATGAATCACTGCTTCCAGGCGGAGAGGTAGGGGAGAAAATAGGAACATAAGAATTGCTGGACGAACAAAAGACAATGGTCCATCTGGTTCACCGTCTCCCATCCTGGTAGTCGCATGATACAAAGATAATGGAGTTGTTCACTAATCATAGCAATCAATTTTTATCAATTAGTCTACAAGAGATCTGGACATGAGGTGAGGAAACCCACAGTGGTGGAGAGCTTTGGGAACCAAAGTCACCTGTTCCTCCCAAGCATACTACACTTACCACATGTCATGTCTCAAATTACCCATATACTGTATCCCAAAATATTATTTTCTGAAAGAAATCCATCTAATTTTCAATTTGAATGAATCAATCCTATCTGCTTCCACTGTCTCGCAAGGGAACCTGTTTCATCGATTGATCACTCGCTCACTGAAATACTGTTCCTGCAAATTAGTTTTGAATTTACCTCCCTTCAAGCGCAGGCCATGTCCTCTGGTGCCACTGTTCTGGACAAGGTGACGTCATGGACTATATTATCTAGACCCTTTAGCATCCTAAAAACAGCAATTATATCACCTCTCAACCACCTGTTTTCTAGTGAGAACGTACCCAATTTACATAATCGCTCTTCATAATCCCATCCCTCAATCATTCTGGTTGCTCTCTTCTGTATCCTTTAATATTGGCAATATCCTTTTTGTACTGCAGCGACCAGAACTGTAAAGAGCATTCTAAGTGCTGTTGCACCAATGATTTATAAAGTGGCAGGATTACTTCACTGTTTCAGCTTAATATTGACCTTTTAATATATCCCAACATCTGATTTGTTTTACTCACTGCCACCGAACATTATTGTGGTAGCTTCAAGTTATTGTCAATCAGGATCCTCAGATCTCTCTCCTTTTCCATACACATTATTTTCTTTCCATTTTAAGTGATAGTGATTTCCTGGATTTTTTTTGTCCCCAGTTGAAGCACTTTGCATTTCTCTACATTCAATTTCATCTGTCACTTGTCTGCTCAATTCCCAAGTATATTCAAATCCTCCTGTAGCTTATCCTGTTCAGCTTTGGAGTCAGGCACCATCATTAGCTTTGTAGATAGGAGGAAATTTTTTTTTATGGGTTTGTTGCTTGCTTGAGTGATACCCTTGACAGTGTTGTGTTGATGTGACAGGCATCTTTTATTGAGGGCCCCATTTGTAGTTTTATTACAAAGGATCACTCTCATTTTGATGGCAATTCTTAATCTATTCGTGACCCCTCCCCCTTCCTCATCTACATGCTGTCTCTTTGAGCACATGCCTGTTGACGACGTTACAATTTCCATATTTATGCCAATTTCCAGCACTTCTCTCTGCCCCGTGACAATCTCCATCTGTCTGACTGACACCAAGAAATGGATGTCACAGCTTCCTCCAACTGAATATCAGGAAGAATGAAGCCATTGTATTCAGCCCCCACTACAAACTCTGCACCCTGTCCACTGATTCCATCCCTCTCCCCGGCCACTTGCTCAGGCTAAACCTGACTCTGCAACCTTGGTGTTCTAAGCTTAGTTTCAAATACCATTTCCTATCCATTACTGAGACTGCTTGGTTCCACCTTTCCAACCTTGGTCCCTCTGTGCTTTTGCCATTTCTTGACTTTACTTTTCTAATGTCCTTGCTGGTTTCCATGAGCTTCAACTGGTTTAAAATGCAGCAGTCCGGATCCTGTCCCACACTATATTCCATTTGCCCATCACCCCATTGACCTACATTGGTTCCTAGTTCCTAAAACCATTAAATTAAAAATCTTTGGTCTTCCAATCTTTCCATGGCTGCACCCGCCCCTATTTCTGCAACCTCCTCTAAGCTTATATCCCCTCCCAAACACCATCCATTTGTACATTTTCTGCTCCTCCCCACCATTGGTGGTAGAGGGTTTGTCAATTTCTTTCTCCCTCTCGCTCAGATATTTATCCCTGGGTGCTGAGAGAGACCAAGGTGGAGATTTGTGAGGCATTGACTATCATTATGAGGGAGTTGATGGAGGCTGGGGAGGTACCAGTAGATAGGAAACAGTCTATTGCATTGCCCATATTCATAAAGGAGGGAAAATCAAACATAGGCAACGACAGATCCATTAGCCTCGCTTCCATTCCATGTATGACGTCGTGTACCTCAACTTCGAAAAGGCTTTTGAGGAAGTTTCACACGAAAGGCTATTAATCAAACGTAAAGCTGCGGGGATTCAGGGTAAACCCTGGGAATGGTTAAGAAACTGAACGGTAGGAAGCAACAAGTACTCGCTAGAGGAGAGATGTTGGAGTGGGGGTAGGGGGAGAAGTTCTTCAAGGCTCAGTACTAGAATTACTACTGTTTCTACTTCACATAAATAACCAGGAATCAGAAAGTCGATGCAAAGTGGTCACATCTGCAGATGATATCCAACTAGGAAGTGCAGTGGAATCGGAGAAATCAGTTAAGAAGTTACAGCACGAGTTGATCAAAATATCCAAGGGAGCAGAACAATGGGAGATGAAATTTAAGGCAGACAAGTGTAAAGTGCTCCACATAGGAAGGAAAAATAAACGACCAATATTTATTGTGTCCTGGCCTATATTTATCCCTCAACCAACATCACTAAAACAGATTATTTGGCCATGACCACATTGCTGTTTGTGGGACTACCGCATTTCCTACAACAGTGACTATACTTCAAAAATACTTCATTGGCTGCAAAGTGCTTTGGAACGTCCTGAGGTCATGAAAGGCGTAGTATAAATGCAAGTCGTCTTTCTTCTTTCTTTGATATGCATGCCCCATGAATGGTGTTGCGAAATTTAAGGATGAAGTTGAAAGAGATCTAGGAGTTTTAGTAGACTCAATGGAAAATATGTCCAAGCAATGCAGAGTACCAGTAGGATGTTGAACTACTGTGCTAAAACAGTAGAATATAAGTCAGAGGAGGTAACAATCAAATTGCATCGGACTGTAGTCAAATCGCACCTTGAATATTACATCCAGTTCTGTTCTCCAATTGTTTCTTGTCTCCTGATACATTCAAGTGCAGGAGGCAGTGCAGAGTGGACACCAGGCTGATTCCCAGTGTTAAGAGTCTGTGTTATGAGAAAAAAATGGATAGGCTTGTGCTTTTCAGCTCAGAAAAAGGGCATCAGAGACTTTAGAGGTGTATAAGATTGTTCAGGATATAGAAAAGATTCGCCTGGAATATTGCTTTAAATTAAACTGTGGGAGTAGAACTAGGGAACACAGATTCAAACTAATAAAAGATTATTTTAGGCCTGATATTAGGCTTCTTCACACAGAGGGTGCCCAATGTGTGTTATAAACTTCCAGATAGAGTCATGGAGGCAAAAACCTTAATGATTTATGAAATAACTGGATGCTACAATGGGGGATGTTAGGATCAGTCTGGATAGATGAAGATGGGCCAAATGGCTGCCTTCATCTGTAATTATGTTGTGATCTTGTGAAGTCTCCGATCAGCTCTTCAACGTGCATTACTCTAGTGCAAAAGAAGTTGATTACCTGAATGAAAACGTAATCTAATCTTTAGTAACCAAGAAATCAACATTAGAAACAGCTATAGCAGGGGTAAAGATCATGTTTGAACAGCGCTGTGCATTTCACTATTATGTAAACAGCATTATTTTTACAACAGGAACCTTAAAGAGCAGTCTTGAATGGTGTTTACTTCGTGCAAAACTGAAATGGAGCTGTGCTTGCTTTGTTTTCAAAGTGCAGTATCATAATGGGACTTGTCACTCATTTCTGCTGCGCATGTCCAAAACTATTCAGAGTATGTTTAGTTATAGGCAATATGTTGCTCATTGGTAAAAGAAAGAAAGGACGCAAGACTTGCATTTATATGGCGCCTTTCACAACCTCAGGATATCCCAAAGCACTTTCAAGCCAATGAAGTACTTTTGAAGTGTGGTCACTGTTGTAATATAGGAAATGCGGCAGCCAAATTGCGCACAGCAAGGTCCTCCAAACAGCAATGTAACAATGACCAGACAATCTGTTTTAATGATGTTGGTTGAGGGATAAAGATTGGCCAGGACACCTGGGAGAACTCCCCTCTACTCTTCTTTGAAATAGTGCCATGGGATCTTTTACATGCACCTGAGAGGGCAGATGGCTTAATGCCTCATCCAAAAGACAGCAGTGCCGTACTCCCTCAATACTGCATTGGAGTGTCACCTTAGATTTTGTGCTCAAGACTCTGGAGTGGGACTTGAACCCACAATTTTCTGACTCAGAGGCGAGCGAGCTACCTACTGAGCCACAGCTGGTACCCTGCTGTTTCAGTTTGGGCTCCCCTCCCTCTCCTTTGAGTTAGCCATCTTCACACCTTAGCACACCATGGGAAAATGGCTTGTAATAGTTGCATTTATTTAATTCAGATCTGCATTAATGCATAGACAGCAACAGAAATTACATTTTCATCTGTCAAGCTGCATTCATTAACACAAGCATCCCTAGCCATTCAAAGGGCGTCTCTACTACAGCAAGGCCAATTTAGTGGGATGTCTTGGGCTATTACGTTGTTGAATTTCACTCTGCTGTAATGGAACTTAATGAATTTTTTTAAAAATGATGTTGAGGGAGGGATTTGCATCCTGAACTGTGACCCCATTGTTCACAACAGTTAGCACTGTTGGTCAAATTCTCACAACTAGCAAACCATTATACACAGCAGATTAACACTTTCAAACACCATTTTTGTCTCAATATGAAGAAACGGTAAAAAGATGGTCAGTACTGTAAATTAAAGTAACTGAGTTTGATGTGCTTCTGTATTGTACAGTAGGCAACTTATCAAAACAGCATGTTTGGAAGTAGATGAGAAAATGTATGTTTTGATGCGCCAACATTTCCAGTCCTCTTGTTGCACAGTGAAAACTACACATGCTGCATTGATTCATATAGGATAATGCTTGGGCTGCATTGAGCAATACAGGATAATACATGGCTGCATTGAGCCATACAGGATAATGGATGGACTGCAGTGAGTCACATACAGGTTAATACAGTGAGTTTTAGATAATCGCTGCAATTTTGGACTTTTTAGAACTGCCTTCTCTCTTGAGTGTAACAGCAGTTCCTGTAAGTTGACCATGTTCCCTGAGATCTGGAATCTGTACTTTTTCCCTCCTCTGTTCTTGCCAAGTTGTATACCTGAGGAGCTAGCAATTACCTCTACGTGCCCATTGCAGTAATCTGATTACAGGGTTTATCATTGTCTCCTATGATGTTACTAAACACTCTTGCAAATGGTGGCTATTACCACACAGACGAGGAGGAACGCGATGGACACCTACAGACGCTGAAAGACGCTTTAGTAAGAACGGGATATGATGCTCGACTCATCGATCGACAGTTCCGACGAGCCACAGCGAAAAATCGCGTAGACCTCCTCAGAAGACTAACACGGGACGCAACCAACAGAGTACCCTTCGTCGTCCAGTACTTCCCCGGAGCGGAGAAACTACGCCATGTTCTCCGCAGCCTTCAACATGCCATCAATGATGACGAACACCTCGCTATGGCCATCCCCACACCTCCACTACTCGCCTTTAAACAGCCACCCAACCTCAAACAAACCATCGTTCGCAGCAAATTACCCAGCTTTCAGGAGAACAGCGTTCACGACACCACACAACCCTGCCACGATAACCTCTGCAAGACATGCCAGATCATCGACACAGATACCACCATCACATGAGAGGACACCACCCACCAGGTGCATGGTTCATACTCCTGTGACTCGGCCAACGTTGTCTACCTCATACGTTGCAGGAAAGGATGCCCCAGAGCATGGTACATTGGCGAGACCATGCAGACGCTGCGACAACGGATGAACGGACACTGCACAACAATCGCCAAACAGGAGGGTTCTCTCCCTGTCGGGGAACACTTCAGCAGTCATGGACATTCAGCCACTGACCTTCGGGTAAGCATACTCCAAGGCGGCCTTCGAGACACACGACAACGCAAAATCGTCGAGCAGAAATTGATAGCCAAGTTCCGCACCCATGAGGACGGCCTCAACCGGGATCTTGGGTTCATGCCACACTACACGTAACCCCACCAGCGAACAAATTTTATCTGTTTTTAATATAACGGGTCATTGACTGTCTTCCTTCTCTCTCTCTCTCTCTCTCTCTCTCTCTCTCTCTTTTTTGGGGTTTGTATATTCGGTGGCCTTTTAGGTGACACCTTTCTGTCTGCTCACTGTGATTGCCTTGGCAATGGGCAGTAATCACCAGGCATTGTTCTGTGATTTTCAAATGCGAAGGATTCGAAAATTTCATTTCCACACTGTTCACCTGAGGAAGGAGGAAGCCTCCGAAAGCTTGTGGAATTTAAAATAAATTTGTTGGACTATAACTTGGTGTTGTAAAATTGTTTACAATTGTCAACCCCAGTCCATCACCGGCATCTCCACATCATGATGTTACTAAACACTCTTGCAAATGGTGGCTATTACCACACAGAATAGAGATTAAAACAATTGATACCTTTATTTACAAATAAATGTAATATATGTGCAATAATTGGCAAATACTAATAGTACAATATGCATACATACAATGAACATATATGTACAATGAAAAGGTAGTGTAATAGGACAATTGATATTTACAAGAACAGTTTCAGACTAAGTTTGAGAGGATTTAACTTTTATAAACAAAGTTCTGGTTTCTAGAAATAGGTTGGGTCATTTTGGTAGTACTGTGAGTCGTAAGATTGTGGTTTCGAGCCCCCCTCTGGACCGGAGCAGGAAGTTACAAAGGGACATAGACAGAGTAAGTGAGTACGCAAAATCCTGGCAGATGGAGTTCACTGTTGGAAAGTGTGAGGTCATCCACTTTGGATCCAAGAAAGACAAATTGGAATATTTTCTTAATGGCGAGGGGCTAGAAGCAGTGGAAGAGCAAAGGGATTTGGATGTCCATATGTACAGATCCCTAAAAGCTAGTGCATAGGTTCACAAAATATTCAAAAAGGCTAATGGATTGTTGGCCTTTATCTCGAGAGGGCTGGAATACAAAGGGGAGGAAGTTATGCCTCAGTTGTACAGAACCTTGGTTAGACCCCATTTCGAGTATTGCATTCAGTTTTGGGCACCGTGCCAGGAAGGATATATTGGCCTTGGAGGGGATGCAGAGCAGATTCACCAGAATTATGCCATGACTTAAAGGGCTAAATTATGAGGACAGGTTGCATATTCCCTTGAATTTAGATGGTTGAGGGGTGATCTAATTGAGGTGTTTAAAATGCTAAAAGGATTTGATACATAGATATAGAAAAGCTATTTCATCCATGGGGGAATCCAGAAAAAGGGAACACAATCTTAAAATTAAAGCTCGGCTATTTAGGACCAAAATCAGGAAGCACTTTTTCACACAGAGGGTAGTGGAAATGTGGAATTCTCTGCCCCAAAAGTCTGTGGATGCTGGGTCAATTGTTATTGTCAAGACTTGAGATTGTCAGATTTTTATTAGGCAAGGGTATCTATCAAGCGATATGGATCAAAGGCGGGTAAATGGAGTTGAGGTACAGATCAGCCATGATCTATTGAATGGCGGAACAGGCTCGAGAGGCTGGATGACCTGCTGTTTCTATGACACTTCAGTATAGTACTGATGGAGTGCTGAATTGTCTGAGGTGCTGCCTTTCAGATGAGGTGTTAAACTGAGATCCCGTCTAACTATGAAATCATTACACAATTCGAAGAAGAGTAAGGAGTTCTTCCTGGCTAACATTCTTCCCCCAAACAACACCATCAAAAACAAATTATCTGGTCAGTCACTTATTTGCTGTTTGTGGGACCTTGCTGTGTGCAAATTGTCCACACAACAGTGACTGCACTTGAAAAGTAATTCATGAGTTGCAAAATGCCTTGCAACATCCTGAAGATGTGATAAGGCATTATATGTTCTTTCTATAGAGTAAACTTGACCTGTTTTGTCATTTTATGGGCCTACTGTATTAGTTTGCACCTTAAGTAGGGAGTGAAAGCTGAACTGCTTGTTCTGATCTGATTTTGGAAGAACTATACTGTTGCAGATGCCTACTTTCAACTATTTAGGTGTCAAAGTTTAACACTTCTGTTTACTCCTTGCTGTGGAGATATCCAGGCAACCTCAGCAATGCTTCATGAATATATACAACTAACAATAGTGAACAGATGTCACAAACATCCTGGAAGTTGTGAACATGTCATAAGCCTGTCAAACAAATAACAATTGAACAAACCAGTCCTTTTCACTTTAAAGGAATAATAATGTCACTGAAATCAAGGGAATAAACCATTTCATCCGTTGTTTTCGGATATTTGCACTCTTCCCTTGGAGAATAGTGTGAAGTAATGGAAAGATTTTCAGGCTGATTAACAGTCTGACAGGCCGCAACATCAACACTCCTTCCATGGCCGTAACCATCCTTATGGGAGGATTTTATGAGCTCCCACATCCCATGCGACACGAATATCCTGCTGGATGTAAACCCAGAATTCAAAGCCGGAGCTCTAGTCTCCACTCGCCAGGACTGTGTGGCATGGCATTCGACTCCTGCACCTTCTGACTCCGAGGCGGGAACGCTACCACTAAGCCAAAGGCTCTCTGCATTTCATCTATTAATCAGACACAATTTAATCTTTAAATCCCTTCATGGCCTCACCCCTCCCTATCTCTGCAACTTCTTCCAGCCCTACAAATCCCCCTACCCAAACTGAACATTCTGTTCCTCGGACTCTGTGCATCCTCCCTTCCCTTTGCCCCACAATTGGAGGCCGTGCCTTCAGCCATCTGGGCCCCAAACTCTGGAATTCCCTCCCTAATCTCCACTGCCTCTCTTTCCCCCTCTCTTTTAAGACCATCCTTAAAACCCACCTCTTTACCCTCCTAATATCCTTCTTTGGCTTGGTGTCCATTTTTGTCTGTGAAGCCCTTTGGAATTTTTTTTACATTAAAGGTGTTATATAAATACAAGTAATTGTTTTAATCAAGCAATTCAAACCTTCTACAATACTGTATAATTGTTTATCTGTTAGATGCAAAAGAGTGAACATTTTAAAATTGTGGGTAAAATCCAAGGTATTGTGATTTTGATGGTAGCTGTTGGAAAATGTTTATCTTATTGCCGTGTGCGCTAAATGGGCGGATAGAATCGTAGGCTTTTTTTAACGATGTAACATAGTCATGTTTCTGTACTGCAATATCTATTGCAGTATATATTAGAGATCTGATAAGATAAAGGAACTGATTCTGCTCTTGCCAAATTAACCTAACTGCTTCTCTTTTTTTAATCCCTCTTCTCCTGAATGTGCCAACCCATGCTGGGTCACAATCCCGTAGATGCCAGCAGAAAACATGCCATTCTCCATGCATGATGCTAGGTTAATCAAATATGAGTGGGGTGGGGGAGGGGCATGACAACTGAGCCCGATCCTGTTCATTAATGGTAACTGAATCCAGTGCGGGATTCCTGACTGACTTTTTTTTTTAAACCTTTCTCTTGACCAATTGCAGCACTTCTGCTTCCAGTCAGGCTAAGATCAGTTAACTCGCTCTGGACCAGGGGTGAAACCTGGGACTTTCCTGTACTTGTATGGCTCAGTGCCACATTATGCATTTACTGCCCGACCATTGCAGGTGCTCCATTTGCAGCTTCTAATCATTGGCAAGGAGACTTCAATATAGACAAGTACGAACAAGGGGGTTAGGTGTAAAGAACAGTAACTTTGTTTGAAAGATGAATGGTTGAATCATAACAAAGGTTGGAGGAGGTATGAGGACTTAGGAGTAATTTGTAGACAAGTCCTTAAAAATAACTCCGCAGAGAGTGATAGTGAAAAGGCAGGTGAGAATGTTGTAGTCTATTGTCAGAAGCATGACATCTGAGTCCAAGGATGCCCTTCTGATACTGCGTGTACTGTAATAGTTCAACTGCACTTCCAGCAGCTGCAGTGACTTTTTCTATGCCCTCCTGATATGGATAAGCCAACTTTAGTGTCAGCAGTGGTTCAATGGGAGCACTCTTGCCTCAGAGTCAGAAGGTTGTGGGTTCAAGTCCCACTATAGAAATTGGAGCACAAAATCTAGGCTGACATTTCAGTGCAATACTGAGGGAGAGCTGCACTGTCGGTGCCGTCTTTCAGATGAGACGTTAAACCGAGGCCCCGTCTGTGCGCTCTGGACGTAAAAGATCCCATGGTACTATTTCGAAGAAGAGCAGGGGAGATATTTGGTCATTATCTCATTGCTCTTTGTGGGACCTTGCTGTACGCAAATTGACTACTGCGTTTCCGACATTACAACAGTGACTGTACTTTAAAATGTACTGTATTGGCTTTAAACGCTTTGGAACGTCCTGTGGTGCTATATAAATGCAAGTTATTCCTTTAGATATGTTTTAAGCTGGAATAAAGTTGGAGAAAGCAGATTCTTCTCCAGTGTTTGCCTCTTCATGACTGTATTGATTCCTGTTACATAGTGATGTGAACACAGTCAGAAAATACCTGGTTATCGTACTGTAAGGTTCCCTGCAGTTATATAGGATGTAATCATAGCCATTCTGATGAATGTGGAGATTGTACGTCCATGCGTGTGCTTTTGCAAGGATGATACTTGAGTCCAAGACTTGTGGGCTCAAAGTAGTTCCACATTATGGTGGGGTCTGGGTTTATGTCCATAATTCCTTATATAGTGAGTATCCAATCTTGGCACGACATTAGCAGAGATGTTGAACAAAGGGAAAATAGAAAGCTGTCGCAACTCCCATCGAGAAGCTGTTTCAACAAGAAGATTACCAATGGTCAAAGAGGAGATTGTCTGGCATCCTCTTGGTTGGACACCAGGAAACAAAATGAGGGAAAGATAAGAAAAATCTAACTGGAGATATACAGGGCGTTTTCTAAGTAGGACAATGTAGCAGGAATGTGTGGTATAATGAGATAAAATCATAGTACCGTAGAGATGGAAGGAATTCTTCGAGATCGCCTGAGATGCTTCAAAGTAAAATTAGACATTTTGAAATTCAAAAACTAGCCATATGACACCATGCCCTATCAAAATAGAATGTTGTGGCTGTCATGCATGGTATTATTTTAGGGATATATTGTGCAGCAGTTATGAAAATGATCTTATGCATTATTATGTGATACTGGAGCTAAATATGATTGTTTTTAGATCAGAGTGCCACTCAACACCTGTCTTATATCAATCACAAGTCTTTCTCTTCAAATGCGGTGGTTGGTCAGTTTGACTGCACTGAAATATAACACTGTGTACAGTTGTTGGATTGTTCAAGTCCCAATGAGCTTAATCACAGCAAGTGTAAGACACGAACAAATGACATGGAGGTGAGCCGCCATGTACAGTGAAACTTTATGCAAAATGCAGTCAAAATAGATGGCATTGTTTAGTATTTTAATGCTGTTTTGTGAAATGTGCATGGCAAGCACCCAGTATGTAAAGCCACAGGGTCTGAACAATGAACAGAGTAAGTTCACACTGATTGCATTACCCAGTTTCTGTTCAAAGACCGCTGGTTTGTGAAGGTACAAATTGTGTCATCGCATTGGTGGTGAGAAATGTTCATCAATAATGCATGGGCATCACGAGGGAGCTGCAATGCAGTAGTAGTGGTAGAAAGTGATGAAAACAGAAAATGCTGGAGATACTCAGCAGGTCAGGCAGCATCTGTGGCAAGAGAAACAGGGTTAACGTTTCAGGTCGATAACCTCTCGTCAGAACCGGAAAAAGTTCCGATCCTGCCTGACCTGAGTATTTCCAACATTTTCTGTTTTTATTTCAGATTTCCAGCATCCACAGTGTTTTGCTTTTGAAATATAGAAAGTGTTTGGATATCAAGCAAAATAGCAGTGGGAGCAGCCTATGCATATGAACTGAGATTTATGCCTCTTTCCTACTCCATGTCACAAAACTGTAGGAAATCTGTAAAACTGTGGGAACAAGAGAAGACAGTTCAACACATCTGCTAATGAAGTACTTTTTAATTGTAGTCACTGTTGTAATGTAAGAATTGCGGCAGCCAATTTGCGCACAGCAAGCTCCTACAAACAGCAATGAGATAATGATCAGATCATCTGTTTTAGTGATGTTGGTTGAGGGATAAATATTGGCCTGAACACCAAGGAGAACTCCCCTGCTCTTTTTCGAAATAGTGCCGTGGGTCTTTTACATCCACCTGCGAGAGCAGACGAGGCCTTGCTTTAACGTCTCATCCGAAAGATGGCACCTCCCACAGTGCAGCACTCCCTCAATACTGCGCTGGAGTGTCAGCCTAGATCTTGTGCCCAAGTCACGAGTGGGACTTGAACCCACAACCTTTTGACTCAAAGTCGCAAGTGCTACCAACAACAGATGTAAAATATATACTTGAGTGCCATGTGACCCTCTGCATACCTGGACTTATCTGGGTATTTAAATATTGCAGGTGATAATTATTTATATTCCGTGAACAAGTGCATTTATACATGGCATCATTGCACCATGCAGGGATTCCCATATGGTGAGTTCCTGATCTTGGCCTGTACATGTGGTGACGTCTAGGAGAGATGTGACCCAACTGTGCTAGTCTCATGCACCTCCCAGTGGCAAGATTTGAGATTAAGACTACAGTACCGCTGGGCAACTGACAGCATCAATGATCAAAAATTTAAAAATAATAGAAAACATAATAGAAAAAAATACTTCATTTATCTATATGTAAATGAAAAATAACCATTTGCTAGTATCAAGTGTTTTCCTAACAAACGTAACCATGGAGAAAATGAATAATCATGGAAAAGATTTCCAAGTAGGTAAAACTCCGAAACATCATGCCCCAAAGATAATTGAATAACTGCAAGGTACCAGTTGCCTGTTACTTAAACCTGACTGATCGCATTCCACAGTTTTATGGTTTTAACGTGATTGAAATATAATGTACCCAGAGTATTTGATCATCATATGTCTATACATTAAACCTTCAATTCTATTTATGGATAGGTATTTATTAACTATTAAAAGAGCTGAAAAAACAATAGGTCTATTTGATTTCTTTTTAGTGATAAACCAAGTTCAAAGACCAAAAGCCATAGTGCACTACCAAGGTTGACTTCTCAAAGAATTTTCAACAGATTCATAAAATATAACACCCTTCCCTATCTCTAACTTACTCCAACCCTACAACCCCCAAAATCCTCTCTTCTGACTCTGGCCTTTTATTCATCCCCACTCCCTTCGCCCCACCATTGGCAGCTGGGCCTTCAGCCATCTAGATCTCCCTAAACTCCTCTGCCTCTCACTTCCTGAACCTCCTTTTAAGATCCTCCTTAAAACCAAGATTTTGGTGACCTCTCCTAATATCTCCTCCTTTGGCTCATCAACCATTTTTGTCTGAATACACCTCTGAAGCGCCTTGGGATGATTTTCTGTTAAAGGTGCTATAAAAATGCAAGTTGTTGTTGATTTAGTTAATTTCTCAAAGAATTTTCAGCAGATTTGTAAGACATAACGACCTAGGTTTTCATTGACATCTTAATACTGACCTAACTGGTTCATGTTAATGTGTTAACCATAGGCATCAACCATGGAAAACCTTCCAAAACAATGCTGTCCACTCTTATGGCTTCTTTATATTCTTTAGCTGGGCATTGCTGTGAAGCATTTTATCACTTAGTGCTAACTACCTGGTCTGTAATTCATCTATTCACGTCTCATTCCTTTTTTGGCTATTGGATTATATTGGTTATCCTCCAACCCTTGGGTACTGCTGCTATGAGCTCCTAAAGATATTAACCAGAGCATCACTTGTTTCGTAATTCATATAATCCAAAATACTTTAGGGAATATTTGGCCTGGTCCAGATATCTTTTAGACCCTTACTGTTTGGAGCTTCTCTTAGCACATGCTTTACATACCTTTGCATAGCTTATGGATTTCTGAGGTAGCGACTGGATCTCCAATTTTGTTGACTTCTTACCTCTTTTAGCATTCGCTTTAGTTATTCTCAACTGACTTTTTTTTCTATAATTCCTATTTCTTAATCATCGTATATGTTTTAAAATAGCATCACAAATACGGTGAATCATGAGCAATTGAAATTAAATGTCAAGCAGACTCCATCCTAGGAGATTTGGCAATCAGTAGAAGACTTCAGGGAGAGGTAGACTGGTTAGCAGAATGGGCAAAACAGGTGCAAGATGTAACTTAATGTGGATACGAGTGAGGTAACACATTCTGGGAGAATGATTGAAAGAATAGACTTAATGGAAAGACACTGAAGGACACTGTTGAACAGAGCCACCTAGAGGTTCAAATACATAATCCCCGGCAGTAGAGGTAGATAAAGACATAAAAAAGGCTAATAGAATTTGGGTTTTATAAATGACAGAGTACGAGCAAAGAAGTAATGATGAATTTGTACAAAATATTGGTCTCTAACCACAGTTAGAGACCTTAAGCACATAGAGGATAGGGAAGGGACACTATAGTTATGAGGAGAGACTTGAGATACTGAGACTAAGAGGAGATTTAATAGAGATTTTTAAAATAGATATAGTTTTGATGGAGTGAATAGGGCAAGACTATTTTCTCTGGTGAGTCAAAGAGTCAGTGATGAGAGGTCATCAATTTAAAATTGTCAGTAAGGAAGTAAGAAGAGAGCTTAGGAGAGAATTCTTTATGCAGAGGGTTGTTTTGTTGAACCATGGAATGCTTTGCCTCAGGGAATGGTTGAAGCAGAGACCATTTCATCTTTTAAGGGGAAATTGGATTAATTTTTGAAGCAGAGGAAGAGACAAGGCTATGGGAAGAAAGCAGGACAGTGAAATTAGTTTTAGATTGCTCTAACAAAGAGCTGGCACAGACGGATGAACCGAGTAGCTTTCGACTGTGCTGTTACAGGAACAGGAGTAGGCCATTCAGCCCCTTGCAAGTTCCACCATTCAGTTAGATCATGGCTGATCTTTTATTTATGGTTCTCTATAAATAAATTTAATTGTTCAAAGTACAAAACAGTGGTAATGGGAAAAACGTTATCCTGAAATGTGAGTGTGTCTTCATGTATTTATAACTTAGAATCAAGTCTGTAACATTATTTGTGCTCCGACCTCCCTGTCGAGCAGGCTTCACGAATGAACAAATTGGACAGCTGCCTTTTGTGGTTTGTAAATTCATAGGTTCCCAAAGCAAAAAAGAACCCAGGCTTCAAACAAATGGTCCTAATGAGAAACTAATTGGAGGAGCAGCTTCATTTTTGACAGACCATGTTCCCTCTTTGCAGATTGTATGGAACAATAATGTGAATGGGTGCCCGCGTGTTCTGTGCCACACAGCTGTTTGCTTCCACGGTTTTCGACATGCTGATCCTGACTGTACCTTCAGCAGAAGTGCTGAGTGAGGCCCCGGACACTTCTCCGTAAGGAAAGAGAGGGAATGGGTGGGTGGGTCGGTCACCCCACACAGCCCTCGTGTGCCATCTAGGATTGGCTCAAGGAGTATTGGTCAAAGTTAGGGAGGAGCTTCCTTCCCTACTCTTTCCAATAAGGAGTGGTGTGGGGCATAATGGGGAGAAATAAAATAGACCTTTCCGTCGTCGTACCTTTCTGGTCCCCCCAGGCCATGTGCATCCTGTGGCCTAAATGATACATGAGGCCTTCACTGGCAATTAGAGTGTGGCTCTGTGATGGCTCTCCTTCCCATTTTTTTTATCCATCCTTGTTTGAGATCAGGTACTCCTGACAGTGTCCTGCCACTCTGCAGTAGCGTGTACTCTTGCCATGTGATGCGTTATTTAAAACAAAATAGATTTTAAAAAGAGTGGTTGAAAGAAAAAACAAAAGGCCATATTGGATAAGGGTGCAGTGAAATAGTGAGGCAGCCGTCAAACAGAATATCTGTACCAGAATGTTCATACTGCTGAAGAGAATGATTGTATATCATAGGAACAGGAAGAGGCCGTTTAGCCTCAGGCCTGCGCTGCCATTCAATCAGATCATGGCTGATCTGTACCTCAACTCCATTTATCTGCCTTTGCTCCATATCGCTCGATACCCTTACCTAACAAAACTCTATCGATCTCAGTCTTGAAAGCTCCAATTGTCCCCAAAATCACAGACTTTTAGGGGAGAGAATTCTGGACTTCTTCTACTATGTGTGAAAAAGTGCTTCCTGATTTCCCTCCTAAATGGCCTAGCTTTAATTTTAAGATTATGTCCCCTTGTTCTTGATTCCCCCACCAGAGGAAATAGTTTCTCTGTATCTACCCTATCAAATCCATTATTCTATATATAAACCATCAGAACCCATCCATTAGATTGTAGTCTCTCACTCACTCCAAGGTATCCATTATTCAATATATAAACCATCTGAACCCCTCGGTTAGATTCCAGTTTGTAATTCACTCACAGGTACGAACATACATACGAACACACAAATTAAGCGCAGGAGTAGGCCATTCGGCCCCTTGAGCCTGCTCTGCCATTTGATAAGATCATGGCTGATCTGATTTTGACCTCAACCCTACTTTCCCGTCTACCTGCTATAACCTTTGACTCCCTTGTTAATCAGAAATCTATTTAACTCAGCCTTAAAAATATTCAATGACCCTGTCTCCACCGCTCTCTGGGGAGGGGAGTTCCACAGACTCATGACCCTCGGAGAGAAAAACATTTCTCATCTCCATCTTAAATGGGAGACCGCTTATTTTTAAACTGTCCCCTAGTTCTGGTGTCTCCCACAGGAGCATCCTCTCAGCATCTACCCCTTCAAGTCCCCTCAGGATCTTATATGTTTCAATAAGATCACCTCTCATTCTTCTAAACTCCAATGTATACAGGCCCAACTTGTCCAACCTTTCCTCATAATATAACCCCCTCATGCCAGGAATCAGACGAGTGAACCTTCTCTGAACCGCCTCTAAAGCAAATATGTCCTTTCTTAAATAAGGAGACCAAAACTGCACACAGTATTCTAGATGTGATCTCACCAATGCCCTGTACAACTGTAGCAAAACATCTCTACTTTTATATTCCATTCCCCTTGCAATAAATGACAACATTCCATTTGCCTTCCTAATCACTTGCTGTACCTGCATACTAACTTTTTGTGATTCATGTAATAGGACACCCAGATCCCTCTGTACCTCAGTTCTGCAATCTCTCTCCATTTAAATAATATACTGCTTTTCTATTCCTCTTGCCAAAGTGGACAAGTTCACGTTTTCCCACATTATACTCCATCTGCCAAATTTTTGCCCACTCACTTAACCTATCTATATCCTTTTGCAGACTCTTTATGTCCTCTTCACAACTTACTTTCCTACCTATGTGTCATCAGCGAATTTAGCAACCATAATTTGGTCCCTTCATCCAAGTCATTGTTAGTTTGTAAATAGTTGAGGTCCCAGTACTGATCCCTGTGGCATTCCACTCGTTACATCTTGCCAACCTGAAAATGACACATGTATGCCTACTCTCTGTTTCCTGTTAGCTGACCAATACTTTATCCATGCTAATATGTTACCCCCAACACCGTGAGCTCTTATTTTGTGCAGTAGCCTTTGATGTGGCACCTTGTTAAATACCTTCTGGAAGTCCACGTACACCACATCCACAGGATCCCCTTTATCCACGTTGCTTGTTACTTCCTTAAAGAACTCTAATAAATTAGTCAAACATGATTTCCCGTTCACAAAGCCGTATTGACTTTGCCTGATTGCATTGAAATTTTCAAAGTGCCCTGCTATAACCGTCTTAATAATAGATTCTAGCATTTTCCCTGTGACAGATGTTAAGCTATCTGGCCTGTAGTTTTCTGTTTTCTGTCTCCCTCCTTTCTTGAATAGAGGAGTTACATTCACTATTTTCCAATCTGAAGGGACCCTTCCAGAATCTAGGGAATTTTGGAAAATTAATACCAATGCATCTACTATCCCTGCAGCCACTTCTTTTAAGACCCTAGGATGAAGTCCATCAGGACCTAGGGACTTGTCAGCTTTTAGTTCTAATAATTTTTTTCAGAACCCTTTCCCTGGTGGTTGTAAATGTTTTAAGTTCCTCCCTCCTTTTCACCTCTTGATTCACAATTATTTCTGGCATGTTATTTGTATCCTCTACAGTGAAGACAGATGCAAAATATCAGTTCAATTCATCCACCATTTCCTTGTTCTCCATTATTAATTCCCCAGACTCACATCCATTATTCTATGTATAAACCATCCAGTATGTAAACCGTCTGAATCTGTCAATTAGATTTAAGGTCATCACCAAAAGAATGAAGGGAGAAGTTAGGAGAATTATTTTTTAATACCAAGGATATGGAATGCCAGAAACTGGGGGGGGGAGTAGAATCCAAAACTACTTAAAAAATGTACATGGATGACTATTTGAAAAAGAAACATAGATTTACATAGAATTTACAGCACAGAAACAGGCCATTAAGCCCAACTGTTCAATGTCAATGTTTATGCCCCACATGAGCCTCCTCCCACCCCACTTCATCTAACCCTATCAGCGTAACCTATTCTTTTCTCCCTCTTGTTTATCTAGCTTCCCCTTAAATGTATCTATGCTATTCATCTCAACTATTCCTTGTGGTTTATAGAATCATAGAAGTTACAACATGGAAACAGGCCCTTCGGCCCAACATGTCCATGTCGCCCAGTTTATACCACTAAGCTAGTCCCAATTGCCTGCACTTGGCCCATATCCCTCGATACCCATCTTACCATCTTAAAATGGTATAGGGAAAGGGCTGTGGAATGGGACTAAATGCATAGCACAGGTGCAATGGGTCAGATGGGTTCCTTCTGTATAGTAAATTTCTATGATTTCAGGAAAACACAGTTCATGTCTTTAGTCTGCTGTCCTCTGCTATTTCTCTCTCTAGCCTCGTCAATTGCCATTCTGAAACCAAAGACATTCAGCAGACTGTGTGCACTTCAATATATCATGGTACCCAAGGAATGGAGCTGAGAATGTATAATTAACTTGCAGTCCTCCTTGCTAGCTACAGGTGAGAAGTAATGGTATTGTGGCCACTATTGGGTACTGCAGCTTTCAAATTGCATAGGCTAGTACCTCCCGTCCCTGCTAAATCGGCTACGTGCTGAATACATCCTCTTGTTTATCAAATTCGTCTGGGCTCGTCATTCCCCAGACCATTTATAGATCCAAATGCTGGAAAAACAGAAGATCAATCAACATCTGTGAAGAGAAAAGACAAATTAACGTCAGCTTTGGCTCAGTGGGTAGCACTCTCACCCTGAGTCAGGAGATTGTGGGTTCAAGCCCCACCCCAGAGACTTGAGCACATAATCTAGGCTGACCTTTCAGTGCAATACTGAGGGAGTGCTGCACTGTTGGAGCTGTATTTCGAACGAGATGTTAAACCGTCTGCCGCCTTAGGTGGACGTTCAAGATTCTATTTGAAGACAAGCAGGGGAGCTCTCCCGGTGTCCTGGCCAAATATTTATCCCTCAACCAAGATCACTAAAACAGATTATCTGGCCATGTATCTCATTGCTGTTTGTGGGACCTTGCTGCGTGCTAATTTGCTGCCTCATTTCCTACATTACAACAGTGACTACACTTCAAAAGTACTTCACTGACTGTAAAACGCTTTGGGATGTTCTGAGGTTGTGGAAGACTCTATATAAATGCAAGTTCTTTCCTTTAGAAGAGGGAGGAGAAATATTAGGTACTCCACTAATGTTAATTTGTGTTTTTCTCTTTAGAGATACTGATGGATCTATTTATTTTTAGCATTTCCTGCTTTTGTATCGATCTCCAGCATTTGCAGTTGTTTTTCTTTATATTTGTGTTTCGGGTGACCAGGTTTGCTTCTAAGAAAATGAAAAGTGAATGAAAGTCTGTGAACTACAGTGCAATTTTATTTCGTCTAATGGGTGCACCATACTTGGTCCACCCATTAACAGCATTGCATACATTTGTGTGTGAGTTTTTAAAAAAATGAAAGACCTACATTTATATAACTCCTTCGACGACTTCAGGAATCTCAAAGTGCATTACAGCCTTTGTCGGATGTATTGTCCAGCATCCAGTATTGGTGAGCAGAAATTTCCTCCAATTAAATATTGGGAAGACAGAGTCTTTGTCTTCGGTCCCCGCCACAAACTCTGTTCCTTAGCCACCGACAAATCCCTCTCCCTGGCCAGTGTGTGAGGCTAAACCAAACTGTTCGCAACCTTGGCGTCCTATTTGACCCTGAGCTGAGCTTCCGACCCCATATCCTCTCCATCACCAAGACCGCCTTCTTCCACCTCTGTAACATCTCCCATCTCTGCCCCTGCCTCAGCTCATCTGCTGCTGAAACCATCATCCATGCCTTTGTTACCTCTAGACTCGACTATTTCAATGCTCTCTTGGCCAGCCTCCCACCTTGCACCCTCCGTAAACTTGAGCTCATCCAAAACTCTGCTGCCCGTATCCTAACTCACACCAAGTCCCGTTCACCCCTGTGCTCGCTGACCCGGTCCGGCAAAGCCTCGATTATAAAATTCTCATCCTTGTTTTCAAATCCCCCCATGGCCTCGCCCCTCCCTATCTCAATAACCTATTCCAGCCCTACAACCCTCCAAGATCTTTGCGCTCCTCCAGTTCTTGCCTCTTGCGCATCCCCGATTTTAATCGCTCCACCATTGGCGGCCGTGCCTTCAACTGGCTAGGCCCTGAACTCTGGAATTCTCTCCTTAAACCTGTCTATCCTCTGTACCTCTCTCTCCTTCTTTAAGACACTCCTTAAAACCTATCTCTTTAAGCAAACTTTTGGTCACCTGTCCTAATATCTCCTTATGTGGCTCGGTATCAAATTTTGTTTGATAATTGCTCCTGTGAGACACCTTGGGATGTTTTACTATGTTAAAGGTGTTATATAAATGCAAATCGTTGTTGAAGTAAAATGGAATACTAAGGTGAATTGTAGTGCTTCCCCCTCCCCCATTCAGTCTGAATGTCTACGGGCTTGTTGCAGTAGTTCTCTTCTAAGTATGGATGTCCAGAGGCCTATTGTGCCACCAGCTGGCTGAACAGGTTTTGGAACATACAAGGGTAGAGGCAAGTGACTTGCCCTGTCACTTGGGTCTCTGAATCAAACCTGCTCAGAGCAATGTAATGCCCCTCCTGTCTAGGTACTGAGCTCGTATCCTTCAATTCTGTTGAATGGTGAATGCCCATTCTTGAATATATGTAAACAATTTTACAACACCAAGTTATAGTCCAGCAATTTTATTTTAAATTCACAAGCTTGTGAATTTAAAATAAAATTGCTGGACTATAACTTGGTGTTGTAAAATTGTTTACAATTGTCAACCCCAGTCCATCACCGGCATCTCCACATCTTGAATATATGTGACTACCTTGTCAGAGAATGCAACATAGGAAATGTGTATTCAGGTTTTTGTTACGTTAGAGATGAGTGTCCAACATTATTGACTGGTCCTGATTCCTGGTGGCTCTGCAACTTTCATTTCAGCGTGGATTTAATTCTGTCGAGCAGCCAGAAGATCTGATGCTGCAGCAACAAATTTAAAAAAATGTTTAGTCTAGTTGGGGAGCAAAAAAAAACAATCCATATTAACTGCGTGACTCACTCATTGATAATGACAAAAACAGCCTCTATCTACATATTCCACATATGTATTGCCCGGAGTCTTGGGGACAGTGACTTTGGTTTTGTGAGCTGGGGATTATTGGTAAAATAGGTCCAGTTTCTACAGTTGAATCATTCCGACCTCCAGCTCGTAGAAATGTGAAAAGCAAATCCATTGTTGTTATGGTCACTGTGGGTTATTAAATTTCCAACATTGAGAGTAGTCGTTAATCATCGACAAGAAAATTAATTAGTGTTTCAAAACTCTGTTCACTTGCTTCCAGCACAACCTGTTTATCCATTTTACAAAATGTATCTTTCAAAGTATTCTTCAAAGCAAGTTATTTTGTCGAAGACTTTTCGTTCCCATAACAATATATGTGATACATATGGATATAAACTTGAAAAGGAAAAATTTGCAGGGCTAAGGGGAAAGAGCAAGGTAGTGGGAGTAATTGGGTAGCTTTTTCAAAGAGCTGGCATAGGCACGACGGGCCGAATGGCCTCCTTTTTGCTGTATGGTTCTATAAAATTGTTGATTAATGGTAGGGAACTCAATCAAAGAGATTTACAGCGAGTGATTTTCGATTTATTTAGTACTTCTTGGACTGTCTTACTGTAGAATGGGTTTCCTGCTGTGTAGTGCGCAATGCGCTGGAAGCACAGAATGGAGCCAGAGCATTGATCTGCTGTTTGACAAGTAAATATTGATCTGAGCTGCTAATTCCCTGATTGGTCTATCTATTGGTAAATATTATTGTGTTTGAATATTCAGAGTTCATGTAGTGTTCATTTCAGGAATCCAAACGAACAAATACATTGGAGACTATGGCCAAGGTAACATTTGGTGTTGTAATATGTGTACTAATAATATTTTGTTACAAAAGGTTTGCATAGTTTTTCATTTCATTTAAAAAGAAAGAAAAGAATGATTTGCATTTATGTAACAACTTTCACGATCACAGGACGTCCCAAAGTGCTTTACAACCATTGAATTGTTGAAATGTAAGAAACTCAACAGCCCAATTGTGCACAGCAAGAACCCAGAAACAGCAAAGTAATAATGACCAGATAACCTGTTCTAGTGGTGTTGGTTGAGGGGTAAATATTGGCCAGTTCACCAGGGAGAACTCCCTTGCTCTTCAAAATATTGCCATGGGATTTTTTACGACAAGCTTGGAGGGCAGATGGCGCCTCGGTTTAACATCTCATCCAAAAGGCAGCACCTCCGACAGTGAAGCACTTCCTCAGCCTGGATTACTCGCTCTAGTCTCTGGCGTGGGACTTGAACACCTATTCTTCTGACTCAGGCGAGATTGCTACCACTGAGATGAGGCTGACAAAATTTGAAATGAACCCCTAGGTGATTGGTAGGTTAAATCTACGGTGGTGTGGTACTGAGCCCACAGATACCAGGAATGCCTCAGATTTGATCCCCAGTCTTTGCTAAATTAGCCAATCTATGAACATGTAAAAAGAAAGGTGAGAAAAGACGATGCTCAACCTATCTGTTTGGTGTAATCTCGTGTACCACTCTGTCCACATTCTAGTAACACTAACACCTCGGAGAGGAAAAATATTCGAGGTACAGCAAAAACATTTTGGAGATTCTTCCCGGACTCTCTAGGACAGTCAAGAAGGTTCCAGGAGACCACAGTAACCTCTTATGCATCATCATATATACTTAACCACACCCACATGCCCTCCTCAGATATGTCCCAATATCCTCAAGAACATAGAACTGCACAGAAATATAGAAGACCCAGTCCAAAAATACTTCATTGGCTGGAAAATGCTTTGGGACATTCTGAGGTTGTGAAAGGTGCTACATAAATGCAAATTATTTTCTTTTTCTGTCATTCATCAGGCCAGTACCAAAGATCACTGACTTCCTCCCCAACTTTTTCTCTCATAGCCTCAATTGCCCTGTCTACCAAAAACGTATCTATCAAAATCTTGAAATGTATAGCACCCTCTGCTTGCACTGTTTCCCCAACTGCACAAATTCACCACCCTCCATCAAACTGTGTACTAACACTCACTGTCCGAACTTGAACAAAGAATGACCACTTGTGAGCAAGACAAAGGATGACAGGAGGGAGAAAAGCAGTGGTCTGTATGCGGACGTGGTATTTCTGATGCTAAAATTTAACGCTTGATTGGGAATCTGAATTTAACTCTCGATGAGCATTCCCATTCAAACTTCCGCAATGCAGCTGCAAGGAAAAACTGGGTATAGGAGAATAATTCCAACAGGGAGGGAAGCAATAAATCAGGACAAAGGTTACAAAGGACTTGTATATGTTTTTTGTTAAAATGTTCTTTTATGTATTTTGTGTGGTTTGAAATCCCAGCTCCGCTACAAGATTGTTATGATTACACAATATGGCTTCATTTCTGGAATGCATAAATATTTATGTTTTATTTTAGTTTGCAGACCAACGGTCTGTATTCCTGCAGTTAAGTTTGATACCGTGTCGTCTTAATGCCTTTACCAGACATTGCTCAGTCGGTAGTACTTTCGCCTGAGTCAGAAGGTTGTGGATTGAAGTCCCACTCCATAGACTTGAGCAGGTAATTTAGGCTGACACTCACAGTGCAATACTGAGGAAGTGCTGCACTATCTGAGATGCTGTCTTGCAGAAATTGGCTTCAAATTCCAATTTTGCTGATGTAGGCTGTTGCTTATGTTACAAGCTTCCTGCACTTTTCACAACTGACATCTGTGTTTTCACTAACTCACCGGCAGTGTGCCTACCTCCACCCCCACCCAAGCACACCCATAGATGCTACCTGTGTTGGAACATCCCTAGAAAAGGGACGAAGATTCTGTTTATTCGGATAACAATCTTGCATTGTGCTTAGGTCGAGTTCTATCTGAATTGGGCTTGGCACAATGTTGGTGCACATGACTGAGAAACAATTTGATGCTCAGAAATCTCCCATTCTGAATTGGAGTGGGGAAGAAAACCCGATTAATGTGAATGCTGGGACTGTTGCTGGGACTGTTGCTGGCAGCTGGCTGGCACAAACTGGATAGCACACAATGCAGCAGCTTCTGAGATCGTTGTTTATCTTCTAGAGAAAACTGCAACTGCTAAGTAGTTGTATGGCATCCGTTTTAAATATTTCCAGTCAAATGAGGGCTGTCCTCAAAACTCTCTGTGCACAATAACGGCCCAGATTTTGCTGGAGCGGGCAACTTGTGGTGTGCCCTGTTAGTTAGACTACTTCCTTATCCTTCAGCTCGAAAATCTTTTTGCCCTGCAAGTTGCTGGAAGTGTGAGTTGATAACTGGTCATCTGGGACCATGGTGAACGACTGAACCAACAGTCTATCTCCTTAACCAATGAGATTTAAGGATTGAGAAAGAAACAGAGGAACGATGGATAAGGAAATAGGGTGAATTAGAGTCCAGCCGATTCAGAGAGGGAAAGAAATATTGGATTGAGAGAGAGAAAAAAAGAGATAGAAAGGAAAAGTTTTTTTAAAAATTAAAAATTTGAATTTAAAATTTAAAAAATTGCTAACAACAATTTGCTACCTGTAGGAATGAGACGCCATTGTTTAAATTGTTCCCTTTCTGGGCCATCAATCTCATTTAGAAAGGTACTCACGCTGTTAAGTAGTAGCCCTAACTTTCTGCGGTGATTGGCAATTAATGTGCAAACACAGCAATTTCATGAAACTCACGGGGAGTGGGTTCATGAGGCTAACGGCTGAGCGAAGCAAATCGTCCAGCAGCTGGTGGCGATTCCCAATTCACGGGTTATCTCTTCCCCGCCACAAGTTGCTGGACGATTCACAATAATGGCATGCGCATTAATCTTTATTCCTTACAGCGGTGAAAGTTTCCTCTTATTTTGAAATACTTTAATCTTGTCTTTCCTTTAAATTTGCTGACACAATGTTTCCAAAGTTACTCACCATTTTGTTGAGTCAAAGTTTTTCAGAACTTATCCAAATTATATTTTTCCTCAACTGAAAGCTGTGCCTGGAACTTCTCCGGACTAAGTTGATACTGAAAAGGAATTTAAAGAGCAACTTTGATCATGATAGGAAGCTGATCATTGAGATTTGAGAGAACCAGAACAGAAAACAAAAGATCACGGGCAACAAGGAAGGGCAGAAGAAAATTGGCAACTGAAGATTGGGGTTGGATAAACTGATACGGAAGCGGAGGGGGCGGGGATTGTTGGGGGTAGAGAGCAGGATGTCTATCCTTCCAAACAATTGTTTGTTTATGGATGTCTGGTGTGGACAGTATAGGACTTAGTTGTGATGCCTTCTACAGTAAAATAGCTGACCAATATTCATGATCTAGGCTCACGTGAGGAATGACCAGTTGGCTGATGTATCAGATGACTGCCTATGAAATTGTATCCCAATAGTGGGAGGGAGAGAGACAGAGAAAATAAGAACAATTATCGTCGGCAGTATAAGATGTTCCACAGTATGGGAAAATTAACATTATTGTCATAACGTTAATAGACATTAACCTGGTAGAGGAGTGAAATATGGGTCACAGTATTTGGCTTTAGTTCTAAGCCAAAATAGTCATCTTACCTCTGCGTCATCTATCCCTCAGCATTTTAAAGAGCTGCATCAACCTTGATTTGTTTTTCTCCACTGCGTCTTGTCATAATTTAGATCCCTAAATCGTAGAATCATCCTTCTTGCAAGGCTTTTACAAGGCATTAATGTTCTTTGGCTGTGAAGAGCCTCACCAATGATCTATACACAGTTAAAATAACTTGTTTTCAAACATAGTCTGAAGCTGTTGCAATGTGTTGTAGTATTTGATCAACTTTGGTGTTAGTGGACTGCCAATGACTGTCTCTTTTGTTTCCTCTCTCCTTGGGGAGGCCAAAAGCCTCCAACAGAAGCCCAATTTAGATTAGGAAATCAACGGAACAGGAGTAGGCCATTCAGCCCCTTGAACATGTTCCGCCATTCATTTAGATCATTGCTGAACTGTATCTTAACTACATCTACTTACCTTGGTTCCGTAACCCCTAATACCCTTACTGAACAAAAGTCTATCCATCTCAGTTTTGAATTTTTTAATTGACCCCCAGCCTCAACAGTTTTTTTGCGCGGGGGTGGGGGGGGGGGGGATTTCCAGATTTCCACAACCATTTGTGTGAACAAGTGCTTCCTGACATCACCCCTGAATGGCCGAGCTCTAATTTTAAGGTTATGCCCCCTTGTTCTGGACTCATCCACCAAAGGAAATAGTTTCTCTCTATCTACCCTATCAACTCCTTTAATCATCTTACACACCTCAATTAGATCACTCCTTAAACTTCTAGAATCAACAGAATACAAATCTAGCCTATGCAACCTATCCTCCTAACTTAACCTGTTTAGCCCAGCTATCAATCTGGTGAATGTGCGCTGCACCCCCTCCAAGGCCAACAGGAGACAAAAATCTGTGCCCCTCCATTCCTGACTGTACATTTTGGCACTCTAAATGCAATGTGCAATATTTATTAAAGAAAAAGCTTTTTCTTTGCACCCATTGTATAAATTAGGGACACATTTCTTCGGTACACATTAGATATGATATTTATCTGATAGGCAGACCTAGCATCCAATTATTTAAATATTCCATCCAGTAGTAAGCCAGCAACTATTTTCAATATCAGCAAAAGGCTGATAATTCTAATCAGCATTGGTGCTAGTACAAGGATTAAGCTTTTTTCATCAAGGCAGAATAACAATGGGACAGAAATTGTTTGCGAAATAATGGAGAGCTCAATAGCGCTCTCCGTTATTAGTGGTGAAACGGAGGAGCAAGGGGTTCGCACATGCGCAGTGAAATGCAGAAATCCAGAACTTGCACCTAATGGTTCACTGGCGATATGACAGCTTCGAATTAAAGGGACATCGCATGCTGCAATCAGAGATATCATTGAAAAAGTGCAAACTTGCTTATCTGCCCATTTTGAAAGTAACTAATTATGCCACCAAACAGGTACACTTAAAAATACAGATCTAAACTAAGTTTTAACAGCGCGGTAAGTCTTAATGATTGCCAAACAACTAAAAATCAACTTTAAAAAATGTGGAGTCTCATTACTCCTTATTTTAACGGTTTTTGGTCATTACATTTTTTTTTAAATTAGTCTTTTTTTACTTTTCCCTTCTGTCTCTTATTTAATTCAATTATTTCTTACCTTCTCTTTCTCTGTCTGCAACCATTTTTACATTGATTTAAAATGTTGTATCTTTCACTTCCTGGTTTAACGTACTAAGCCAGCAGAGACAGTGAACGCAGCGGTCAAAAATGCTGCGATCCGATTGGTTGAGGGGAGAAATCAATCCCCACAATTCTCCTAGGATCCTAGCTTTGCTTGAACTGGCTCTGAGCTCTTCGCAACTTCCTATTCGAGGAAGTGCCCGAAGAAATCACCGTGGTAGGTTTGTGGGTTAGTATAAATATATGGAGTAGCGAGGAGTGTTGGTTTGCCATTCCGAGCGATTTCTACCCTAATGCCTTTGGGTGGCACATCTGCTTGGAGATGATCGAGAAGACTTCCTCCATCTATGTAGGGATTCCTGGGTATGAAGCAATATTGTGCCACTCTGTGCAGTAGCTGCAGCCCTGAGTCACTTAAGTTGTTTGGTTATTAAAGGCATTAGTTAATCAGGAATAATGTTTATAGGAGAAATTTGACTTGTAACGTTCAGCTCCTTTAGTAGCAGAACTCTGAATTAACTTTTAACAGATCTGGTGAACACTACTTCACAATGTCAGTAGAGCTGAAAATCTCTCTTCCCTCCCACCCTAGTTATCTTCCCCTTCCTGCACTCCATTCCGTGCTGGTACAGTTCCAGGGGTGCTAGCTGCTGTCTGGTACCTCGGCACTGTGACCATTCTTTATGTATAAATCTGGACCTGAAAGCATAACAGGTGAGTTCAGTACTGCCCTCACCAGATGTGCACCCTTTTCTAGCAGAGGTCATTGGATAGTGATCGGGAATAGGAACTCTGGCTGTTGTTTTCTTTTCCTTCCCCACCATGTTAATTGTATCCATGTAACTTATATGAATTCGTGTTAATTATATTCAGGTGGTGTGTATCAATTGGGGCTCTCTTGTATCCATATATGAGAACGCTTATCTAGGCTGTGGTGTGTATAACGTGGAGCTCTGTGAATAAAGGCTTGGAAGCAACTGAAGACCAGGCTCTAGTATTCTATCCTTTACCGGGCAATCCATCTTATAACACCCCTGCCCCCCCCCAACACCGCTACCTCACAACTCGGGGCACTGAAGCCTATTGTAATACCCTCACCACAACCTTGGTTCTGAACGAAATTTGAACCATGGATCTTCCAGATTTGTATGCCCCGACCCGGTTTCATTTACTCATTCAGCAAGTTTTGACACTCTATTTACTACCAGTATTCAACTGACTTCCTGTAATAAGTACAAGGGCATTATGTACTGACAGGAATGTCACCATCAGAAAATGTTAGGACTGGGATTTATGATCCCAGCAAATGAGGCAGATTGTAATCCCATTGAAATAAATGGAGCCGCGTTTATTTTTTAAGAATGATGTGCAATAAAATAAGTTACATTTTTAATGTGCCGTTCACAATGAGTAGGTCTTGGCAGATCTTCATACTGCATAACCGAGAGATTTATTTGTTCTCTTACACATGACTAAGATTAAAGTAAGACATGATATTTCTGTGGGGAGCAAATGCAGTTCTATAAATATATTTACTATCATCATTTTTTAATTACCATGACCTAATGTACAGTATTGCAATCACCTAATGTATACAGTAGGTGCAATAGGAAACCGGTAATGTACTATACAATCTAGAGTGAGATTGAAGGACTTGAGTTTATTAGTTACATATCTTGAGTCACCTCTGATAAAGACCTCACAGTTTCCCACATTGAACTCCATTTGTCACAGTTTTGCCCACTCACTACTTCTGTCAATGTCCTTTTGCAACTTTCTGCTCCCGCCTACACTGTTAACTGTGCCACCTAACTTAGTGTCGTCTGCAAACTTAAATATCTCTATTCCTTCATCCAAGTTATTTGTAAATATAGTGAAAAGCTGATCACTGGGGGACACCACTAGTCACATCCTGCCAATTTTGAGTACACACCCATTATCCCTGCTCTCTGTTTCTGCCAAGATGAGTACATACCAATTATCCCTACTCTCTATTTCTGCCAAGTTGAGTACATACCCATTTTCCTTACTCTTTCATTCTTCATGTGTGAATCAAGACAGTGGCATATCTCACATAAAATCTTGCTGTGTATTCTCAAATTTAAAACTGGTATGGGATAGAAATTAAATCATAGTTAAAGGAGTACACATATAAAATAAAAGCAATTTGTTTACCGTTTTCACAAAATAATGGAAGGAGTCATGGAATGCATTCTTCAAAACATATAAGCAAAAATCCCAGAATGCTATTTAAAACATGTGGAACTTGACTTAAACATTCATTGTTAATCAGTAGCCCTGATGTTGTTCCCTACGTGGCATAACCACCCCTATAAACAGCATATCCTCCAAGCTACTGTGAGAAATGCCAGGGGAGAGCTGTTAGTATATAATTAAGATTAAATACAAAAAAAAGTGTGTTTTTAATCTTATTTCCCTGAGTGACTTATTGCCTTATCCTAATCCGTACTTAATCACTTCAATGAATATTTTGAAACTTCAGGACAGTGGCCTGCTACAGGACTGTAGGTTAAGCTCACCAGTGTTAAAATTATGGCGAAGGTGATTGTGACTCCTCAAATTAACTATGCCATCATTGTCCACCTGTTCTTTAAGTCTGACTTCTACACACCCCTCTCTACCTACTGAAGTCCCATTTGAATGGGGAATGGTACATGATGTCACAACAGTGAAGGTTCTTACACAAAATGGTAGCCCCCATGCTCCTTCAGGCCAGTTGTTTTGATATAATTTTTGATGACACTACTTCCATGTAGAAAGCTAAACGACAGCACTCGGTGGGGGTACAGCTATAAAAATGTTTACACGTTGTTTTAAATGTAGATCAATTTGTCCAGTAAGGTGTTCATTAATTTTTTTAAACAAACAACACCCTTGAAGAACCAATATTCTCACCAAACAGAATTAAATACCCAAGCTTAATTACCCATGGGGCCAAGTGTTTATTATATTTGTTGTTAGTTCACTATTAGTTTAGAGAATATAAAAATTGTCCAAGATGTAAATTGAAATGGACAATTGGGCTAATCTTAATATGAATAAAATATTCCTCAAAATTGGACGGCAGATTTCTGGGGTGGGGACAAGCAGGTCCCAGAGGTGAAAGGACTGAACATTATACAGCGGTTCTTTCTGGTTTTTAACCAACATTGAAGAGTATTTTATTAACGTTAAACAGGATTAATCTCATTTGCCCTTTCCACTTTCTACCTCACATTAGGTTTCACAAAAACTAATGAAACCAAATAAATTAGTAAGGATTGACTAACGACCGTTTTGAAAATCTTTTTTATGTCTTGATAACCTGACTTAATGTAGATATCACCGGTTGAGAAATAATTTCCAGATTAATATTTTAATTGGAACAGAGCAGTGTGTGGTCTTGATATCTCTCCCTTGCTTGACAGTGAAAGGGAAGTTGAATTCTGAACAAACTTCTGTGCTCATGCAGGGGGCTGCTTGGTGCAGTATGTTAAGAGATGGGCTTTTCACCACAGTCCTGCTTGTTTCCACCCCTGTAATCTGCCTTCTGATATTGAAGAATATTTTCATCATAAACAAGATCAACCTTACTTGTCCATTCTGAGCATGATACTGCAGTATGTGCATGGTTGAGTCAGACAGGTCACAGAGGTGAAAGGGTTACATCCTTGCACGCTGCGCCAACCTACTGCCTAGTGGTTTGTGACTCTTGTTTGTGCATGGCATTGTAGCTCAGAATTTGACCTCTCTCCTTGCTCACTTTGTTCTGCTGCGGCAGAAGGAAGAAACGCTGAAGAGCGTTGACAAGGCAGGAGAGGGCACAGAGGGAGTATCTATATTGGCTATAAATAGAAAAGCTGCCTCGGCTGAAAAGCTGAAATAAAAACTGAAAATGCTAAAAGTACACAGCAGGTCACTATCTGAAAAGAGCCAGGCTAGGTATTGGGTGAAGACCTGTGTTAGAATGACCATCACTTGCAACATTCTGACGAATGGTTTCTACCTGAAAATGTCTTTTCTCTTCCATCTGCTAATGGATCTGTAGGATACTTCCAGTGTTTTTTGTTTTTATATGTCTGCGCTATGGCTAACTTCTGACAGAATTCCTCTGGCCATTCCAGGAAATCTCATTTCTTCCTCCCCGTCCAACCTCGCACAACTAAACCACTGAGAGTTGATATCAAACATGAACTTCGCAGGAAGCTCGTTATGAGAAAGATGCTGAAACTCATGCCCTCATCCAGTGCCATTCTCCTTCTGGAACCTCAGTGCTTGTTTCCTGGCAAGGAATGTTTGAATCCGATCTGTGTAATGAAGAGTTTTCATTACTGTCCGTTTATTATTGTTCACTCAACTGAATTTACAACCGTTTGATTTCTTCTAAATTGTATGATTTCTTTTTCTTCTCAACCATTAAAAAAGAGAACTTGGTGAGAATGACTATCAATAAAAATCAATTCAGTTGAAGATAACAAAATCTATTATCAAGCCTAAAGAGAAATGGAACAGAGGATTGCAGATAGGTGTGTAGTGATAGTAAGATCTATTTTTAGTTATGCTAAGAGACGGAGATCGATTGAGGATTGCATAGGGCCTTTGAGAGATTTCACTGGGCAGATTTGGGTGGAGTCCTGAGACATGTTTGAGGAGTTAAGAGGTTACTTTGCACCTGTTTTCATGACTGAAGATGATGTTGCATTGCTGGTGGCGATAGAGGTGCTTCTGAAATTGAATCAATGAAAGTTGATGCAGAAGTTGTCCTTCCTAGGATCTTGAGGCAGATCAAGCTGACGGTATTGACCCTGGAATACAGAAGGAAATGGAGGTTGCATGATGCAAGCTGTGGCTCATATATTTAACAGCTTTTTGAGGCCTGGGAATGATTCCACGGACTGCAGAGAGGCTCGTGTGCTAACTAAATGTTAGTAAGTCAGAACCTGGGAATTAAAGGCCAGTTTGACTTCAGTTATAGGCAAGTCGGTAGAAAGAATTATTAGAAATGTGCTGTATGATTACTGGGTAAGAGAAGAGGTTACGAAGGAATCCTAACATGACTTGTGGAAACTTGGAATCCCAATATGACATTTGGAATCCCAAAATGACTTGTTTTGAATTTGACAAAGTTGGTGGATGATGATAACCTGGCAGAGTGTGTGTTTAGATTTTTAAAAAGCCTTCAATAATGTGCTACAAAGAAAGCTGTTGAGTAATCCTGCGGGTAAAAGCAGAAAATGTTGGAAAAGCTCGGCAAGTGAGGCAGCATCTGTGGAGAAAGAAACAGAGTTGACGTTTCAGGCCGAAGACCTTTCGTCAGAACTGGAAGATGGTAGAATTAAGGTTTTTAAGCAAGTACAGAGCCAGGGGAAGGGAAGGGAGGAAAGAACAAAAGGGAAGGTCTGTGATGGGGTAGAGGGCAAGAGAGATTAAATAACAAATGATGTTCTTGCCCCACAGAACTTATTTCCACTTATCTCGTCTCTTTTTTCTCCTCTTGTCCAGGCTCTTCCGACCTACATCCACGACTCTTCTGATGCCCTTCGCCACTTTAACAGTTCCCTGGCCCTAACCTTCTCCTTTTCACCATGGAATCCAGTCCCTCTACACCTCCATCCCCCACCAGGATGGTCTGCGGGCCCTCCACTTCTTCCTTGAACGGAGGCCCAACAATCCCCATCCACCACCACCCTCCTCCGCCTGGCTGAACTTGTTCTTATGTTAGACAACTCCTTTGACTCCACTCACTTCCTCCAAATAAAAGGTTTTGCTATGGGAACCCGAATGGGTCCCAGCTATGTCTGCTTTTTTGTGGGATACGTGGAACATTCCTTGTTCCGGTCTTACTCGGGTCCCCTCCCTCACCTCTTTCTCCAGTACATTGATGACTGTATCGGTGCTGCTTCTTGTTCTCGCCCCAAACTGGAAAATTTGATCAACTTTGCTTCCAATTTCCACCCTTCCATCGCCTTCACATGGTCCATCTAGAATCATAGAAAATTTATGGCACAGAAGGAGGCCATTCGGCCCTCGTGTCCGCGCCAGCTGAAAATCAACCACCCAGCCAAATCCCACTTTCCAGCACTTGGTCCGTAGCCTTGTAGGTCACGACATTTCAGGTGCACATCCAGGTACTTTTTAAATGAGGCACTGAGTTCCAGACCCCCCACCACCCTCTGGGTAAAAAAATATTTCCTCAGCTCCCCTCTAATCCTTCTACCAATCACTTTGAATCTATGCCCCCTGGTTATTGACCTCTCTGCTAAGGGAAATTGGTCCTTCCTATCCACTCTATCTAGACCCCTCATAATTTTGTACACATCAATTAAATCACCCCTCTGCCTCCTCTGTTCCAAAGAGAACAACCCCAGCATATCCAATCTTTCCTCATAGCTAAAATTCTCCAGTCCTGGCAACAATCTCCTCTGTACCCTCTCTAATGCAATTACATCCTTCCTGTAATGTGGTGACCAGAACTGTACACAGTACTCAAGCTGTGGCCTTACCAGTGTTTTGTACAATTCCAGCATAACCCCCCTGTTCTTATATTCTGTGCCTCAGCTAATAATGGAAAGTATTCCATATGTCGTCTTAACTACTCTATCTATTTGTCCTGCTACCTTCAGGGATCTGTGGACATGCACTCCAAGGTCCCTCACTTACACCTTTCAGTATCCTCCCATTTATTGTATACTCCCTTGCCTTGTTTGCCTTCCCCAAATGCATTACCTCACACTTCTTCGGATTGAATTCCATTTGCCACTTTTCTGCCCACCTGACCAGTCCATTGATATCCTCCTACAGTCTACAGCTTTCCTCCTCACTAGCAACCACATGGCCAATTTTTGTATCATCTGCAAACTTCTTAATCATGCCCCCTACGTTTAAGTCCAAATCATCAAAATATCACAAAAAAACGAAGGACCTAGTACTGAGCCCTGCAGAACCCCACTGGAAATAGCCTTCCAGTCACAAAAACACCTGTCGACCATTACCCTTTGCTTCCTGCCACTGTGCCAGTTTTGAATCCAACTTGCCACTCTCCCTTGGATCCCATGGGCTTCTACTTTTTTGAGCAATCTGCCATGTGGGACCTTGTCAAAAGCCTTGCTAAAATCCATGTAAACTACATCAAATGCACTACCCTCATTGACCCTCCTTGTTACCTCCTCAAAAAATTCAATCAAGTTAGTCAGACACGACCTTCCCTTAACAAATCCACGCTGACTGTCCTTGATTACTCCGTGCCTTTCTAAGTGATGATTTAACCTGTCCCTCAGAATTGATTCCAATAATTTTGCACACCTTTGACTCTTCCCTTCCCTTTCTCCATTTCTGGGGATAGGCTGTCAACCAATATCTATTATAAGCCAACCGACTCCCACAGCTACCTTGATTACACTTCCTCCCACCCGCTTCCTGTAAGGACTCCATTCCCTTCTCCCAGTGTCTCCGTCGCACCTGTTCTGGATGCCACCTTCCACACTGTTATGTCTTCCTTTTTCCTCAACCGAGGATTCCCCTCCACTGTAGTTGACAGGGCCCTCGACCGTGTCCATCCTATTTCCCGCAGTTCTGCCCTCACTCCTTCCTTTCCGTTCCAGAACCAAGATAAGATCCCCCTTGTCCTCGCCTTCCACCCCACCAGCCTCCATATTCAATGTATTATCCTCCGCCATTTCCGCCACCTCCAGCATGATCCCGCCACCAAATACATCCTCCCCTCCCCTCCCCTTTCAGCATTCCAAAGGGTCCACTCTTCCATCACTCTCAACACCCGCTGTCCTCCCCACTGCACCTTCCCCTTCACCTCCTCCCTTCCCACCGTCTAGGACCCCAAACACTCCTTTCAGGTGAAACAGCGGTTTACTTGTACTACTTTCAATTTAGTATACTGTATTCGCTGCTTACAAATGCGGTCTCCTCTACAATGGGAAGACCAAACACAGATTGGTTGATCGCTTTGCTGAACATTTCCGCTCTGTCTGCAAGCGTGACGCTGACCTTCCAGTTGCTTGCCATTTTAATTCCCTGTCCCACTCCCACTCTGACCTCTCAGCCTTTTACACTGTTCCAATGAAGCTCAAAGTAAGCTTGAGGAACAGCACCTCATCTTTCGTTTAGGCACTTCACAACCTTCCGGGCTCAACGTTGATTTCAATAACTTCAGATCATAACCACTGCTCCCATTTTCTCGGACAGCAAGTGCTGGTAATGGTTCTGCTATTGCTGTTCACAGCTGCTCTAGACTGATCTTTTGTTTCTTTACCTGTCCCATTACCACCCTCCTTGCCTTGCACCGTCATCTCTTTTGTCATTTAGTCTCTCTTGCCCTCTACCCTATCACAGACTTTGCGTTTTGTTCTTCCCTCCCTCCCCTTTCCCTGGCTCTGTACTTGCTTAAAAACTTTAACTCTTTAACATCTTCCCGTTCTGATGAAAGGTCTTCAACCTGAAATGTTAACTGTTTCTTTCTCCACAGATGCTGCCTCACTTGCTGAGCTTTTCCAATAATTTCAGTTTTTATTTCAGATTTCCAGCATCCGCAGTATTTTGCTTTTGATTTGAAGTAATCCTGTGGGATTGGAGAGCAGATTTTAAGCTGGATAGCAAATTAATTACATTCGTGTCGGTAGAAGGTAGTTATTAATGGTAGCAGCTGTGCTTGAGGTCCAGCCTCTAGTTGAGTCCTGCACGTGTCTGTTTTAGGACCATTGCTTCTCCCTAACTTTGATCAGTGATTTTGATGAAGACATTGGGAACAATTTATTTGCTGATGATACCATATCATCAGGTAGGTGTTAGGACTTTAGATCAGTCCTCAATTTATTTATTTCATCCAGCTTCTGTGGCAAAATGGGTTAGTGTGTGGATTATGTCCTTCAGAGTGGATAAATGCAGTGATGCATTTGGGCAGGAGTAGTTCCAGGTATATGGAAACCAAGAAGGATTACCTGCTTAAGGCTGCAGGTCAGGAGAGGGAGTCATAGTTCTTGAAATATTGAAAGTCCAGCGAAGCTGTAGGGAAAGCGAATAGGTTGTATAAGGAGGACCATTAAATATCAAATTAGAAATATGTTACTTGCCTTATACAAGACCTTGGTATCCAGAATACTGTGACCAGCTTTGGTTCCCACACATGGGGGACATTGAAGCCAATATCCAATCTTAGGGCTCTTCGTTGCAAGGGCAGACTCAGGGAACCGGGACTTTTTTCATTGGTGAAGCTTAGACATTGTGGTGATATGATTGAGGTCTTCAAAAATGTTGAGGGAAATAGATTCCATTTGGTTTGATAGGTTATTTGAGCTAGGTAGGGAGGGGAAGACTGGGGGGACATCAATACAAAATACGACAACCTAAAGAAGCCGGGAGGTCATCTGAAATAAATTGCCAGAATGTGCAGCGAGTATGGATTTGCTTCAGACCCTTAAAAGGGAACTGAACAGTGGAAGACATCACGAGTTGTGGAAGATAGGTGGGTTAACTGGGACTAGTATTATCAGTTAATTCAATCTCCTCGAACTTGACCTCAGGGTTCAGAGAAATTTGAATTTTTCCTAAATTGACCTAAGGATATCTCTTTTTGCCTCTCCCAGGAGATTGCATGACTGGGGGTGGGGGCTTGATGGTGTGTTGTCTGCACCATGCCTGGATGGAGCAGGCTAGATACCAGTTGGTCCTTTCCTGTCTCCACCTCTATCTCTCTCTCTCTCCTCCTTTAGGACACTCCTTAAAACCTACCTCTTTGACCAAGCTTTTGGTCACCTGTCCTAACATCTCTTTTTGTGGCTCGGTGTCTAATATTGTCTGATTACACTCCTGTGAAGTGTTAATGTTTTGCTACATTAAAGGTGCCCAGTAAATGCACGTTGTTGTTGTTGTGAGATTCTGTCTTTTTGCTTTGAGTTTAATCAGAAGAGGCGGATGTGATTTAAATTTCTTTGTGGTTCAGAAATATAACACCACTGGAGGCAAAAGTTATATTTAAACATTACTGTTTAAAAAGGTCTCCAGCGCTAGTTTGTTGACATCTGCACGTTTTGTCGAACTATGTTACTGTGCAAGGTATGCCATGCCAGTTTTAGGAGAAAGTTCAGCAGTTTGCACACTGTGGATGATGGACTAGTCCAGGAAAACATGACCCTTATAGAGCTCTGTAAATCAATATGCTTCAGGTTGCAAGCTGCATACTGTACAGCTTCCTTTGTTGTAAGTTAAGGGATCATATTGTACCCTTGTAAATTGACCAGCCCCATGAGACTGAGTAGGTTTAATTGCTGCATTTTTGGATGTTATTTTTCAGAAGTGCTTTAAATTTTAAAAACATGTTCGAATGCAGGTTTAAGATAATAGTTAAGTGGGGCTACTGATGTGTGTGCCAGTTAATAAATATAGTCCTGTCTGAACTGTGTTTCTAGTTTGGATATGGAGATGGACTGGGGTTGACAATTGTAAACAATTTTACAACACCAAGTTATAGTCCAACGATTTTATTTGAAATTTACAAGCTTTCGGAGGCTTCCTCCTTCCTCAGGTAAATGTCAGGAACTCCTCGAAGCCTACGCATTTATAAATCACAGAACAATACATGGTGATTACAGATAGTCTTTGCAACTGCCCGTTGCCAAGGCAATCACCGTGTTAGACAGAGAGGTGTTACCTACAGAGCCCCCGACAGTCAACAAAAAAAAACAAACAGAAAAAAAAGAGAGGGAGGCGCAGAAACACCCAGAAGGCAGAGAAAGCCAGCAAATGACCCGTTATATTGAAAACGCTGAAAGACGCCCTAGTAAGAACGGGATATGACGCTTGACTCATCAATCGACAGTTCCGACGGGCCACAGCGAAAAATCGCATATTCCTCCTCAGAAGACTAACACGGGACGCAACCAACAGAGTACCCTTCGTCGTCCAGTACTTCCCCGGAGTGGAGAAACTACGCCATGTTCTCCGCAGCCTTCAACATATCATCAATGACGACGAACACCTCGCTATGGCCATCCCCACAACTCCACTACTCGCCTTTTAACAGCCACCCAACCACAAACAGACTATCGTTTGCAGCAAATTACCCAGCTTTCAGGAGAACAGCGTCCACGACACCACACAACCCTGCCACGGTAACCTCTGCAAGACATGCCAGATCATCGACACAGATACCACCATCACACGAGAGGACACCACCCACCAGGTGCATGGTTCATACTCCTGTGACTCGGCCAACGTTGTCTACCTCATATGTTGCAGGAAAGGATGCCCCAGAGCATGGTACATTGGCGAGACCATGCAGACGCTGCGACAACGGATGAACGGACACCGCGCAACAATCGCCAGACAGGAGGGTTCCCTCCCAGTCGGGGAACACTTCAGCAGTCAGGGACATTCAGCCACCGACCTTCGGATAAGCGTACTCCAAGGCGGCCTTCGAGACACACAACAACGCAAAATCGTCGAGCAGAAATTGATAGCCAAGTTCCGCACCCATGAGGACGGCCTCAACCGGGATCTTGGGTTCATGTCACGCTACACGTAAGCCCACCAGCGAACAAAAGCTATCTTTTTAATATAATGGGTCATTTGCTGGCTTTCTCTGCCTTCCGGATGTTTCTGCCTCTCTCTCTCTTTTTTCTGTTTGTTTTTTTTTGTTGACTGTATATTCGGGGGCTCTGTAGGTAACACCTCTCTGTCTGAACACGGTGATTGCCTTGGCAACGGGCAGTTGCAAAGACTATCTGTAATCACCATGTATTGTTCTGTGATTTATAAATGCGTAGGCTTCGAGGAGTTCCTGACATTTACCTGAGGAAGGAGGAAGCCTCCGAAAGCTTGTAAATTTCAAATAAAATCGTTGGACTATAACTTGGTGTTGTAAAATTGTTTACAATTTCTAGTTTGGGGAAGAAAGCCCACCTAATCAGAGCAACTGTACTGTAACTAAGGCACATGAAATCCAAAGCATTCCCTTATCCTTCCTACAAAAATCGAGCATTATCCAATTTCAGGAAGTCAAGTCATTTATAGAAAATGGAAACAATGTATAGTCCCTTTGGGGGTTTTGTACTGTAGCGGTCATCCTGATTTGAATCAATGCGGATTCAACCCGTCACAATGTTATGACATAGTACAAGCTCATTAATGGGGACTGTCTGCCTAAAATGAGCATTTACTCAGGTATTGATTAATAAAATCCTGCCTCATTTGTTCATCCTTCACATGAAAAAGGAATAAGCTGTTATCTAAATGGCAAAATAGCCCAGCACTTTTTGTTTGAGCTGCTGCTGCTGGAAAGCTGTGCTAAAAGTGTTTTTTTTTTCTTTTTGTTGGAACCAGTTGAAGGGCCAAGGCTAGAAATGTAGGACACCACCGAAAAAACACCAATCTTGGGTTCGAAAAAACTGTAGAAGAAAGACTGAGGGTGGGAAAGGTTTCAAGCTTTAAGATCTTGGGAACACATAACAGTAGATGGTGCGATGATTCTTGAACTCAGGCAACAAGGAGGAGGAATAGCTATATGACAGCGAAATTGGAGCTTAGGAGAAAAAAGAAAGGGAATTTCGGAGGTACATTGACCTCAGCACTATCTCTTAAAATTAATCGGTGGTAAAATAGATGGCATCGCTTGATTCTTGACATTGTGAGTGCAGTTCACATTCAAAGCAACAAGAGCTCCAAATGAGAGTTCAGGAAACTCTCCAAAGTGCCTGTTGGAATATGTTAAGGATTTAGGAGAAAGTGTGAGGATCGTGGTTAGCTCTTGAACCACGTCTTTTATCCAGAATCTTTGATGCTATGGATTTCAAAGTAACCTTAGCATCATTTGGCAGTAGTTAAATGACCAGCGAGTCCAAACATCTGTATTTTGTTGATCCTATATTAGGGTCCAATCAGGGGCTTTAACTTACTTCAAGCACAAGATTGTCATTTGAAACAATCCTTGCTTTGGCTCCAGTCCCTGCTCACACCTAATAGCTGCAAGGTATTGATATGATCTCAGGCAGTGTTCAGAAGTTTCTTTATCCCTTCTTCTCCCAAGTATATACATTGCTGTTGACCGACATACCAATAAAGACCCCAACCAGTTTTGCTTTGAACGCCAAATAAGGGGTCATCTCCTTTCTATTTCAAAACTAGTCTAAATCAGAGAAAGTAGCTGTGATGTAATTCAGACATTAATGACCTCCTCAGCCATTCGACCCTGAGGAAAGAGAAGGACACTATTCTCGCACTGCACTCCAGATTTGGATGTATTTCTTTTGAATATTGTAGGAAAATGAGTGTTACTATCCTTCCTAGCTTTGCCATGGGCTGAGTCTCTGCTTATCTCTCATCTGCAGGTTTCTTGGTATTCGTTGTCACACTTCCTATGCAGAACATCACCAAATTGATGTAAGAATACCTAAATCAGTTTTCCTTGGGTGTGGTGCAGATGTTGACGCACCGCTTCCATAAAGAAGGTTGATTGTCTGGAGTGGTATTTCTGTTTCCAATACTGATATGCAATAGGTCCAAATTCTAAGGAGCTCATTGGCCATCCGAACAGAGAGGATTCTGGGTTATATTGCAAAATCAATTGAGATCGAATCCCATAGATCATGCTGGAGCTGTACATGAACAACGGTGTACTGTTCTGGTCAATGCAGCATAAGGTGGTGTGGATTAGTAGAAGTGGAGGGGAGTGCCTTGAAACTGATCCTCAGTCATAGGAAAGAGCTATCCAATTGGTTCCACTCCCCTGTTCTTTCCCCATAGCCCTGCAATTTTTTCCTTATCCACTATATATCCAATTCCCTTTTGAAAATTATTATCGAATTTGCTTCCACCACCCATTCAGGCAGTGCATTCCAGATAATCATAATTCGCTGCGTAAAAACAATTCTCCTCATCTCCCCTTTGGTTCTTTTGCCAATTACCTTAAATCTGTTTCCTCTGGTTACCGACCCTCCTACCAGTGGAAACAGTTTCTTCTTATTTACCCTATCCAAATCCCTCATAATTTTGAACACCTCTATTAAATCTCCCCTTAACAGTCTCTGCATTAAGCAGAACAATCCCAGCTTCTCTTCTCTCTCCACCTAACTGAAGTCCCTCATCCCTGACAAACTAATGTTAGTCATATTTTCATTTAAACTTGAACAACAAACTACTCAAGCCATATTGATATCTTGTTACTGTGCTACATTACAATTCCAGGAAACACATGTAGGGTGAATGCAGTGTTGTAATTATTGATTAATGGTAATACTTTTTTTGAAAAAAAAATCCTGCTCTAAAATTGATCCAGAGGTTCCTGTAAACGTACAATTTAATCCAGCTGGCTTTGCTAGGACACTTTCCCTCTCACATTGATTTATAATCTGTGGTGCAGTAAATGTCAGCTTCATCTGCTGTGGGTGGAAAATGAGCAACAGCTCTTGACTCTAGCTGCTACTACTGATTGGAGGCCTATAGCTCCTTTTTGAGCTTCAAAACAGCTTAAAACAATTCCACCTTGAAACATTTTTACAGTTCAGAGAGAAGTACGTTTAATTTGGAGTTGGAGTATGCTGTGCGTTGTGATCTCAGTGCAGAAATAAATCACAAGGTCACAGACAATAGTGTAGCACTTGTCTGGCTTTTTGTGGTGGTCTGTGCAAATGCAGTGCCAAATGCACCCTCAGTGGTTCTACATTGTGTATGTTGCTGAAGCATATTATTTATATACCATTCATGGGGACTGAAGTGAACTGAAGCCGAGGCTTCCCATGTCTCTGTCTGTAGTAGTTACAGTGACTGAATGAAGTCTGTATGAGTTTTGAAGCTGAATTTCAGTTTATACAGTAATAGCTAAAACTTATACTAAAGTAAGGACACGCACTACCTTCTATTGATCCTTACTAACATGAATTATTTATAATGTAGCGCTCAAAATATTCATGAATGTTCTTATAAAAGAATCTGAATGTGAAACTGGAATGTCTTCCCATGTGATGGTGGGCATTAGGATGAACTGATAATACTCATCTTACATTGAAATGTACACATTGTTCCGAAATGCTTAACCTGCTCCCCATAATGCAACACTGGCCATCTATCCAAACAAATGAAATTTGCTGTGTGTAAGTGGAAAGAAAGACTTGCATTTATACAGTACCTTTCTTGACCTCAGGATGTCATAAGCGTCAAGGCCAATAAAGTACTTCTGAAGTACGGTCACTGTTGCAATGTAGGAAACGTGGCAGCCAATTTGCACACAGCAAGATCCCACAAACAGCAATGTGATAATGACCAGATAATCTGTTCTAGTGGTGTTGGTTGAGGGATAAATATTGGCCAGAACACAGGGGAGAGCTCTCCCCTGTTCTTCTTCAAAATAGTGCCAGAGGATCTTGTGCGTTCACCTGAGAGGGCAGACGGGATCTCGGTTTAAAGACTCATCCGAAAGACGGCCCCTCTGACAGTGCAGTACTGCACTGGGAGTGTCGGCCTGGATTATGTGCTCAAGGCTCTAGAGTGGTGCTTGAACCCACAACCTTCTGACTCAGAGGAGAGTGCACTACCATTGAAATGGTTGGTTGGTCGGTCAGGTTGCTTTGGTTTCAGAGCTTATGCACGATAGGTCCGAATGCAAACACGAGACTCTACTGATATTTGTACCTTGTCTCATCCATATTCTTCCTCGCCCCCTCCCCCCACCTTTTGCCCCCCAAGAAATCAAAGGTTAAGTATTTCCAAGTCGTGTGGATAGACAACTGGAATTTCTTGTGTGGGAGGAAATTTTGGCGATGGATCATCCTTTGCTACTCAAATGCAGTTCTGATGAGTCAGTTGAAAAGCAATATTGATGGTATTGCCCACATAGAATTATCTGCAACCTTGATTGTCCAAACCCTCACTGTGTGGATAGTGGCATGAAAATAATAAAAGACAGTCAACGCCATATCAAAGATGCCAAACTCATGGGCTGTTTTGGGGGAGCTATCCTTCCACACTAACTTAGGGGTGGGGGTAAGAAGCCCAGGTTGACTCTAGTGTCCTTAAGACATCCAAAAGGCTTTTTTGTAAAGTACCACGGTCAGTGGGTATCAAAGATATTTTGGAAAAAGAAAAAAAAATTAAAAGGATATGGGGCAGAAGGCAGGAGAATGGAACTGAGTGCTTAACTCTTTCAGAAATCTGGCACAGGCATAATGGGCCTGATGGTGGTCTCTTGTGCTGTAAAATTCCATGATTCTAGGAGATGGACGTAACTGGTTGAAGGGAAGGCAGCAGAGGGTAGTTGTAAGGGAAGCTATATGCAATGTGCTATTGAGTGAGATGCCTCACCCTGTAGTTCCCCTATTGCAAGGTAATTACATTTGCAAATCACACCAAGCTTGGGGAACTCAGGAGGCAGTAGGATCTTATAAAATGAGAGTGGCAGGTTTTGCACTTAGGCTACTGGTGAGGTATTGCATATTGAAAGTAGTCAGCTGTACGTATTAGGTGTCAGCCGTGGCTCAGTAGTAACACTCTCGACTCTGAGCCAGAAAGTTGTGGGTCAAGTCCCACTCCAGAGACTTGAGCACAAAATCTAGGCTGATACTCCAGTGCAGTACTGAGGAAGTGCTACACTGCCCAGAGGTGCAGTCTTTCGGATGAGACTTTAAACCAAGGCCCCATCTGCCTTCTCAGGTGGAGTTAAAAGATCCTGCAGCAATATTTCGAAGAAGAGCATGGGAGTTATCCTGGCCAATATATATACCTCAACCAACATATTAATAAAAAATTATCTGGTCATTATAACATTTGTTTGTGGGAGCTTGCTGTGCACAAATTGGCTACCGTGTTTCCTGCATTACAACAGTGACTACACTTCAAAAGTACTTCATTGGCTGTAAAGTGCTTTGAGACGTCCTGAGGTCATGAAAGGTGCTAAATAAATGCAAGTCTTTCTTTTGCTCGTTCTATAAATGGGCAAATATATTCCATAGGTGGGATAGAACTTGCCAGCAGAGCAGTTAGAAAGAAATCAAGAGGTGGTACTTAACTTGTTATTCACCATTTCTAAACAGTGAGGTGGCAGTAAACAAAGCAGATGGGATGCTAGGTTATATTGCGACATCAGTTGAGATCAAATCCCAAATGTCATGCCTTGAGCTGTACATGGAGAGCGGTATACTGTTCTGGTTAATGCATTCTAAGGGGGTCTTGCGTTGGTGGAAATGGAGGGGAATGCACTGAAATTGATCCTCTGTCATAGGAAAGAGCTGTGAGTTCTGACTTGAGCTGAGGTTCTTCAGCCTCACCAACAGAGGTCATTGAGAGATCCATAAAGACACTTCATAGAATAGAGAAAGTGAGCTTAAAACATTACTTTCAGATACAACAAAGCAATAGGATAAAAGTCAGAGTTGTGAAAGGCAGGTCCAAGATGAGCATCAGGAAGTATTTCTTTAGAGAGGGTGATCCAACAACTGGGACAGCGAGGATGATTGGGAACAGAAACCACTAGGTGCTGTAATGGAAAGTTGCTGATGTTGCTATACTGGAATAAGATGATTAAAATCCGCCTGAACTGACTTCATCATCTGGGCCCGTTGTGAAAGGCAGAGAGGGGTGATGTGATTACTAAGAGGTAAATGGGCCTTGATATATTCCATAGCCAAATCCAGTCAAGGATGCCTTTCCAGCAGTGCATCCATTCTATGTTTAAGACCCAGTGTCCTTTTAATGATTGGTTGCTGCTGTGAATTCCAACGAGGCCTGGCAGACATCTCATCTCTCAGTGGGATCTTAAATATTGCACATAATATTACACTGCAGAGCATCAGAAACAAATGTAAGCCAGGCAGGGTAAGCTGAAGTTGATGTTTAATGAAAAGCAAACACTTTTTATATCAGGAGTACTTGGCGAAAGAGTGCAGTAGGACATATCCAGTTCTGAGGTTAAAAATAACCCTCACTATGCTCAAGAATTAGCAGCTTCATACAGTTTTTGAGAGCAGACAGAAGCAGAAATTTGTCTAGTTCTTTAGTTTACTTATAAATTATTTTAAAAGTACTCTACAAGACATAATACGCACAACTCTAAGCTTCTCTAAGCAAGTTACACCTGTATGGCAGAAAGGAAAGGATTGACATTTATATAGTGCCTTCATGACCTTGGGACATCCCAAAGCGCTTTACAGCCAATTAAGTACTTTTGAAGTGTCGTCAGTGTTATAATCTAGGAAAACAGGACAGCCAATTTAAGCACAGCAAGGTCCCACAAACAGCAATGAGATATTGACCAGATAATCTTTTTTTAGTGATGTTGGTTGAGGGATAAATGTTGACCTGGACAACGGGAGAATTCCCCTGCTCTTCGAATAGTGCCATTGGATCTATTACATTCACCTGAGACCAGATGGGGCCTCAGTTTAATGTCTCATCCCAAAGACAGCACCTCCGACAGTGCAGCACAACCTCAGTACTGTACTGAAGTGTCAACCTGGATTATGTGCTCAAGTCTCTGGAGTGGGTCTTGAACCCTCTGACTCAAACAAAACTGCTACCACTGAGCCACGTATGACACCTCAGACCAAGCTGTAGTCAAAGGTTGTGTGCCAAGCACTTTGCAAATGACAGCGCAATGTTTGTGTGACCAGTGACGTTCTATAATGATGAAGCAGCTGGCATTTCCCTTTACTGAACGTATTCACAAGTCAAATGTGAAAATTTGAGGCAAAGTAACTTGCCTGTCTTGATATTGCTTTATGGCTCAGTAGTAAGCAATGGAAATCTTTTTGATTAACATTAAACCAGATGAAGATAAAATGTCAGTGGTATCCAGTGAAGAATGGCAAATATTCTTTCTAATCCATAAATTGCATTGTGCTTTCAAGCCAATCTTAAAGGACAGTTTTCAGGAACTACGAGTCTAGGACAGCAATGTTATTCAAAGTAAGTTTTGTGGCATTAATGTAACTGAAAGAAAATATTTCTGGTGAATTGTGCCTGTGCAATGGTAGCTTTCTCAAGTATTGGCAGCATGTGTGTGAGGCCAAAAACAGCTACCTTGTCATACTACTGGGTGCAGGGCTGAATGACCTCACACTGGCCACCTGCTATGTACTCTAGGTTATGGCATCTGACGCATGACAGTGAGGCTGCAGCTGTGTATCATCTCCTGAAAAAATTTTCTGTAAGCTGATTTTAAACAGAGACTTTGCAATACATGCTGCACACCCCTGGGAGGACTGCAATGAAAGTGCATCATAACTTTAAAAACTAACTTTTAATTTTGTTATCCAAGAACAATTTAGGTTCTTATTTCCTGTTTCTATACTCTAACCTACTTAGAATGTCCCTCACTAGAAATGCACTAAAAATGTTTTTCTGACTATTGCATGAAGGGCTAACCATACAGATCAGGAAAGTTCTAAGTTCAAATACCATTCTTTGCTGTTAGCTGATCTCAGCTACTACAGTGGAAGGTGCTACAATTGGTCTCGTTATTCCCAGAATTGAGAGGGAGAAAAATCAGCCAGAATTCCTGTTCCTGATCACCATCCACTGGAGGTTTTTCCTTTTGATCCCCCATTGACCTTGAGGAGTCTGAGCAAAACTAAGATCAATGGTAGTTAAAGAGAAAATCGTCCATTGGCTAGAGCCATATCTGACACACAGGAAGATGGCCATGGTTGTTGGAGGCCAGTCACTGCTTCCTCAATGACTTTCCCTCAATCATAAGGTCAGGAGTGATTCTGTCTGCTGATGATTCCACAATGTTCAGCTCCATTCACAACTCCAATCATCATAAAGCAGCCACTACCACCCTAGCAAGACCTGGATACCATCCAGACTTGGGCTGACAAGTGGCAGATAACATTCAGGACCATCTTCAACCAGAAAAAACTCAACCCACCTGCCCCTGACCTTCAATGGCACGACTATCTGTGTTCCCCCAACATCAACATATTGAGGGTCACCATTTCATAACTGGACCAGCCATGACAGCACCCTGGCTACAAGAGCAGGGCAGAGGCTGGGTACTCTGTGACATGTGGCTAACGTAATCCCTCAAAATGCCTCCACCATCTGCAAGACTTAAATCAGGAGTGTGATGGAATACTCACCATTTGCCTGGCTGGACGGAGCCGCAACAACACATAAGCTTGACACGATCCAGGACACAGCAGATCACATGATTGGCACCTTGCCACTGATCTGAGTATCCACCACCGGTGCACTGTGGTTGCAATATGTACTATCTATGGAATGCATTGCAGGAACTCACTAAGTTTACTTGAACAGCACCTCGCGATCTCTACCATCTTGAAGGATCAGAGACGCACCATCATCTTCAAGCTCTCTTTCAAGTCACAAAACATCCTGACTTGGACATCTGTCATCGTTCCTTCGTCGTCACCAGGTCAAAATCCTGGGATTCCAGACCGAACGCCCAATGGGAGCACCATCACTATAGGGATTGCAACAGTTCAAGGAGAAGGCCCACCTCCACCTGATCAGGGCAACTAGGGATGCGCTATAAATGCAGTCTTGCCAGTATCGCACACCCCAAGACCAAATAAAAACACTAACCACTGCTGGAATATGCATATTTGTGCATATATATTGTGAAGCCTCCTAAGAAGAATAGCCTGCTAACGATCACTGATTAGTCTCACACATGAAGAAAGACCACCTGAATGAAGTTTCTGTTCCAGTAAGAGTCAGAGCTTCAGGGGGAGGAGAAAAGAAAAGAGCTGAAAGGTCAGGTAATACTCAGGATAAACTAGATGTGACTTTTTCAGATTTTTCAGATACATTTATCTGGGATATAATGCTTTACGTTGAGATCTCCATCCGACATTCTATGGCAAATTGGAAAAATCTTGAATGTATAAACCTATAATATAGCAGGTAGTGGTGGGCGAAGGGATTGTTACAAGGCAGTAATTCCATCTCTGTTTAGATACATAAACTAAGAGACTGAAGCTTGAGAGGTTAATGAATGTGATTTGAATTATGAGATGAAATTGTTGCTATTAACTTATATTCTTAATTGTTTTACAGTTTGTATTCTATAGACTGTGTATGTGTTCATTTGTTGAAGTTGCTTTCTTTATTAAGGCTGAGGATGGTAACACACTTACCTCTGTCAGAAGATTGTGGGTTCAAGCCCCATTTCAGGACTTGAACACATAATCAAGGGTGACACTTCATGGTTGACAGTGCCATTTTTCAGATGCCCCTGTCTGCCCATTCAAGTGGATGTTAAAGATCCCATGGCAATTTTTGAAGAGAAGCAAGGAGTTCTCCTGGTGTTCTGGCCAGCTTTCCTCCCTCAACCAACACCACCAAAAACAGACTAACTGGCCAAACTTCTAATTTGCTGTTTGTTGGATATTACTGTGCACAAATTGGTTGCCACATTTGCCTGCAAAAGTGACTTCACTTCAAAAATAAATCATTGGATGTCTAGTGCCTTGGAATGTATTGAGGGCATGATGAGGTGCTATATATAAATGCAAGTGCTTTCTTTCTTACTGTTATATGCCAGGGAAAAACATTGCACTAAAACTAATAATTGTGCAATATGCTTCTTATGTAATGCCCTTATTCATCATTTCAAATCCCTCCTACCACTACCGGTGACAAATCTGTAATCGGCAGCACTTCTTCCTATATGTGTGGTTTAACATACTTTCCCCAGGCACCATCCAAGTTTGGAAGAACGACATCCGTAAATGTACTGCTCGATGCTGATTTCACACTTCAATTGGATATATTGCGAAAGTCTCACATGCCCACCATGGTGCTTCACTAAAATCCTAGCAACAGCTCTGTTGCAGTCTACTCCGTGTGGTTCCCCAAGTTGTTAGACCTTTTATTGTTCAGTTGATTTGAACACCCTTTTCTTCCCATGACCTTCCTGTGTGGTTGGCTTGTTCCTGTTCTTTCTCAGAGTTGTAATCACTGCTGTAAATAATTTTTCTTTTGGAACATTGCCTTCTTTCTAGCCCAGCCAGGAAAACGGCTCAACTGGTTTCTGCAAGAGTGGAGAATGCTTTTCCGAGCTGTTGCTACAGGGTTGCCTCGACCCCTATGTCCTTGTGTCATGAGATTCGTCGCTAACAGGATGAACAATTTGAACGATCAAGGTCACTGCCTGGATTTTGTTTGGAAGGCATTCCCCCAGCTTAACTCCAGCATGTCGCCTGAGTCTTCCACCCCAGGGTCATCACAGCTGTTTGAAGTGTGAGGGGGGGAATCATTACCTTGTTGCAGTCATCTCGGGAGCAATCGAACTATAACCATTTCAGAGCACTATAGAATGCTGGGCTTGTGGGAATTTGTATTCCACTCCCTTACTTGTTTCTTTTTACTTATGTTTCACTGGTCACTATTGGGTCCGTTGGAGGGCAAATAGGATGGGCATCTACATTTTGGGCTGCTTCGAATGGCAGTTGGGTTTTTAACACCATCAAAGGTATGGAGCTCAGGACATTCCTATTGGCAGAAAATTATCATTGTAAAATTACCTTAAAAGGTTGCTCATGAACCTGTGTTCCAATTTCAAATATTGAAAAGGCAAAATTAAAGGCACTTTATCTGAATGCATGCAGCATTCGCAACAAGATAGATGAATTGACGGCACAAATAGAAGTAAATGGGTATGATCTAATTGTTGTTATGGAGACGTGGCTGCAGGGTGACCAAGGCTGGTAACTGAATATTCAAGGATATTCGACATTTAGGAAGAACAGGCAAAAAGGAAAAGGAGGTGGGGTAGTGCTGTTAATAAAGGATCTGGTCAGTACAATGGTGAAAAAGGATCTTGGCTCAGAAGATCAAGATGTAGAATCAGTTTGGGTGGAGCTAAGAAACAGCAAGGAGCAGAAAACATTGGTGGCCTATAAACAACTCCCACCAAACAGTAGTGGTAATGTAGGGCATGGTATAAAGCATGTAACAAGGGTAATACAGTAATTATGGGGAACTTTAATCTACATATAGATTGGGCAAACCAAATTAGCACTAATAATGTGGAGGATGAATTCCTGGAATGTATACGAGATGGTTTTCTAGATCAGTATGTTGAGGAACCAACTAGGCAACAGGCTATTTTAGATCTAGTATTGTGCAATGAGAAAGGGTTAATTAATAATCTTGTTGTAAGGGGGCCCTTAGGGAAGTGTGACAATAATATGATAGAATTCTTCGTTAAGTTTGAAAGTGATGTAGTTCAATCTGAAATTAGGGTCTTAAATCTAAACAAAGGAAACTACGAAGGTATGAGGTGCAAGTTGGCTGTGGTTGATTGGGGAACTACATTAAAAGGTATGATGGTAGACAGGCAATGGCTAGCATTTAAAGAATTAATATATAATTTGCAACAAATATATATTCCTTTAAGGCACAAAAACCCAACAGGAAAAGTGGTCCAACCGTGGCTATTGAGAAATTAAAGGTAATATTAAATCAAAGGAAGAGGCATATAATTGCCAGAAAAAGCAGTAAACCTGAGGATTGGGAGCATTTTAGAATTCAGCAAAGGAGGACCAAGAAATTGATAAAGGGAAAATAGAATATGAGAGTAAACTGGCGAGAAACATAAAAACAGACTGTAAAAGCTTCTATAGGTACGTAAAAAGGAAAAGACTGGTGAAGGCATATGTAGGTCCCTTACAGACAGAGACAGAAGAATTTATAATGGGGAATAAGGAAATGGCAGAGAAATTAAACAAATACTTTTCACGGAAGAAGACACAATAAACCTCCCAGAAATACTAAAGAACCAAGGGTCTGGCAAGAATGAGGAACTGAAAGAAATTAGTATCAGTAAAAAAAAATGGTACTTGATAAATTAATGGGACTGAAAGTCGATAAATCCTAAGGACCTGATGATCTACATTCCGGGGTTTTGAAAGAGGTGGCTATAGAGATTGTGGATGCATTGGTTGTCATCTTCCAAAATTCTATAGATTCTGGAATGGTTCCTGCAGATTGGAGAGTAGCAAATGTAACCGCACTATTTAAGAAAGGAGGGAGAGAAAAAACAGCGAACTTACAGACCTGTTAGCCTGACATCAGTAGGGAAAATGCTAGAATCTATTATAAAGGATGTGACAACAGGACACCTAGAAAATAATAAGATTTGGCAGAGTCAACATGGATTTATGAAAGGGAAATCATGTTGAACAAACCTATTGGAGTTCTTTTGAGGATGTAACTAGTAGAGTAGATAAGGGGGAACCAGTGGATGGTGGTCTATTTGGATTTTCAGAAGGCTTTTGATAAGGTCCCACACAGGAGGTTGGTGAACAAAGTTAGAGCACATGGAATTTGGGATAATATACTGGCATGGATTGAGAATTGATTAACAGACAGAAAACAAAGAGTAGGAATAAATGGGTCTTTTTCAGGTTGGCAGACTGTGACTAGTGGGGTACCGCAGGGATCGGTGCTTGAGCCCCAGCTATTCACAATCTATAACAATGATTTGGATGAGGGGACCAAATGTAATATTTCTAAGTTTGCTGATGACACAAAACTAGGTGGGAATGTGAGTTGTGAGGAGGATGCAAAGAGGCTTCAAGGGGATATAGACAGGCTAAGTGAGTGGGCAAGAACATGGTAGATGGAATTTAATGTGGAAAAATGTGAAGTTATCCACTTTGGTAGGAAAAACAGAAACGCAGAGTATTTTTTAAATGGTGAGAGATTGGGGAATGTTGATGTTCAAAGGGACCTGGGTGTCCTTGTACATGAGTCACTGAAAGCTAACATGCAGGTGCAGCAAGCAATTAGGAAGGCAAATGGTATGTTGGCCTTTTACAAGAGGATTTGGGTACTGGAGTAAAGATGTCTTACTGCAATTATATAGGGCCTTGGTGAGACCGCATCTGGAGTATTGCGTACAATTTTGGCCTCCTTACCTAAGAAAGGATATACTTGCCATAGAGGGAGTGCAGCGAAGGTTCACCATACTGATTCCTGGGATGGCGGGATTGTCTTATGAGGAGAGATTGAATAGACTAGGCCTGTATTCTCTAGAGTTTAGAAGAATGAGAGGTGATCTCATTGAAACATACAAAATTCTTACAGGGCTCGACAGGGTAGATGCAGGGAGGATATTTCCCTGGAGACTAGAACCAGGGGTCACAGTCTCAGAATAAGGAGTAGGCCATTTAGGACTGAGATGAGGAGAAATTTCTTCACTGAGGGTGGTGAATGTTTGGAATTCTCTACCTCGGGGCTGTGGAGGCTCAGTCATTGAGTACATTCAAAACAGAGATCAATAGATTTCTAGATATTAAAGGCATCAAGGGATAGTGCAGGAAAATGGCGTTGAGGTAGAAGATTAGCCATGATCTTGTTGGTGGCCGAGCAGGCTCGAGAGGCCGGATGGCCTACACTTGCTCCTATATCTTATGTTCTCGTGTTCAGTCATTGCAGCTGCAGTGAGGCAAATGATGACATGGGCAAAGTGACTATGTTTGATTAATTCACTTGAGTGCGTGTGTATTGAGGGGAGTTCTTCTTTTCCTCTGACTTGCACACATTTCAAATCTCATGGAAGGATGTACAAACTATGTCCAGTGGGCTACATGTAGAGCCTGAGTCCAGGCATGCCAGCCCACAAAGTCAAGGCAGCTTGGTCTGAATTGTGCTTATATATCTTATTTGCTGGTTTTAATTTTGTGACCAGAAGGTTTGGAAAGGGCTGCTCTTAGTCTTATTGCCTCACCTGATGGATAAATCCTAAGTCAGAACACCAAGATTTGTTAGTATCAGCAACTTTGGTATAATGAGAACACTGATTCAAATGTTCTGTATGGGCCCAAGGCTCTATGGTATACATGTATGTAGCTTACAAAGACAAAAAGCTCGGAACTCCTGCCCTAATGGCTGTTTGGCAAGGCTCCTCTCCTAATTGAGCACAACTCTCTTGCTACTATAGTGCTGCAGTGACTGTACTGTGTTTACACAATATCCGCTATCAGATAAAGGCAATGTTTTGCTCACTTATAGGGGTGTCCTTGTCAAGATCCTCAACCGTGTTTACATTGCAGACGCGGCATATTATCTGAACACTGTGTGCCAGCATAAAAATGATCAGTGAGTCTCGCCATCTGTAATGCTTCAACACTATCAAATCATTGAAAAGAATTCTGATCCGGCTCCTTTGATAGTGGAGTGGGTAAATGCACTACTGAGCAATATAGTTCAGGAAAGTCCCAGGTTTTATTCCAGATCTGTCCTGAGCTAGCTGATCTGAGTTGAGGCAGCTGTATGTATGCTACAATCGGGCCTCAGTACCCCTGGACTAGGGGGAGAGAGGGAAAATCAGTTGCTATCCGATGACCCCTGCTGAAAAGTGCATGTATAGGCGACGGGCAAGGATAGGATTGGGAATTGTCATCATACACCCCACAGTGGAATAACCTGCCGACACTCACTGACTAGACTCTCACGTGAACGATGGCGATTAGAATGGATACTGGAGGGTGTTTGGCCTCCATAGTGAGCCATATTTTAGAATGAGTCAGCATCTCTAAGAGGGAAGGGAGAAAAAGGTTGATGTGGTTTTGTTATATGACTGTGTCTCTCTCTGTCACTTCTCTTGTCATTATGAGGAAGGTAAATAAAAAAAAAAGAAAGACTTGCATTTATATAGCGTCTTTCACGACCCCAAAGCGCTTTACAACCATTGAAGTACTTTTGAAGTGTAGTCACTGTTGTCATATAGGAAACGCGACAGATAATTTGCGCACAGCAAGATCCCACAAACAGCAGTGCGCTAATGATCAGATAATCCTGTTTTAGTGATGTTGGTTGATGGTTAAATATTGGCTAGGGCACTGGAGAGAATTCCTGTGCCCTTCGAACAGTGCCATGGGATTTTTTACATCCACCTGAAAGGGCAGACAGGGCCTCGTTTAACATCTCATCCGAAGGACCGCACCTCCGATAGTGCAACACTCGCTGGAGGGTCAGCCTAGATTACGAGCTCAGGTCTCTGGAGCGGGACTTGATCCCACAACCTTCTTACCAAGAGGTTAGAGTGCTGCCACTGAGCCATGGTTGACGCTTCAAATATGCACATACATGAAAGGACTCAATTACAGAAACACTTTGGGGTTAATGACACTGCCTCACTTGCTTCATAATGGACCCAAGTAACTCCTCCAACCTGGTCCTTGTGATGTAATCACTTCTCATTGTTAAAAATGTTTTTTTTAACCCCAAAATTAAATATGCTGATTATTCTTTTAAACTTTATTTTTAAAAGGCACTTGACAGATTCTGGTTATATTACTGTAGAATGTATATAAATTTATTTAAAAATTGCCCTGTAACAGCAACTGTAAATGGTTATCACTGAATGAAAGTGGTGGTTGCACTGGGAAGCAGGGTAAGAGCAGGAAAGGTGAGGGAATTGAAAGATATCCATTCTTGTCCATGTGTCACTATATGTATTTGTGTAGTCTATAATTCAGCACAGTCTACACTGTTGTCCTCTATCTGCTTTTCACTGAGAACTAACTCTTTGTGATTCACAATCTGTTTCTAATGGCTGGTAAAGTGCCCTGTGTGTTTTAAAATGCAGCATCGGACATCTGGATAAATGCTTACCCTGTGCACATTTTAAGGTTTTGTCTGCAGTATGGAAATGCATCCCTTTACACAGTGCTGTAATGTTGCAGTGACATTCCAGCAGTGTACTACTAGTCAGCAGTTTGGGGTTGGCGCGACACATTATGCCTGCTGTAGGGGAGGTCAGCGGTGTTTGTCTATATTGTGACGGCTGTCCCAAGTATACCGAATGAAAGAGAAAAGCCTCCGTGAGATGTATGCAAAACAAGGCAAGTCTACAGCAGACCCTGACTTGAGCCATCGATTAAGAGGGCTGTGGTTTCTGTGATTTTGCAAGCTGAATTTATTTCATTATTGACAATAGTGCAACCTAAATTTGACACTATAGCTACTCCAGCTCACCGACTTTAACTAACGGAATTATTGTTAAGCAGATTTAGAGGCAGGGCGTGAAAGGTCCTGAAATGGTATCTGACAAAAAATAACACAGGTGATGTAGGAGATCTTGAACACCAATGTTTTAATTGTAAACAATTTTACAACACCAAGTTATAGTCCAACGATTTTTATTTGAAATCTACAAGCTTTCGGAGGCTTCCTCCTTCCTCAGGTAAATGTGAGGAAGGAGGAAGCCTCCGAAAGCTTGTAGATTTCAAATAAAAATCGTTGGACTATAACTTGGTGTTGTAAAATTGTTTACAATTGTCAACCCCAGTCCATCACCGGCATCTCCACATCATGACCAATGTTTTAAGATATACAAGATGGGACATGGGCAAGGAATATAATACCTGTGTAGTGAGTTCCTGATCTTGGCCCATGTCATTGGGAGGGGATGATGAGGGAAACACATAAACATCCCAAAATAATCTACCCTTGGAACTCTTCTAAGAAGAGAGTCACTGATTTGTTGATGCTCTGGTTATTAATCATTTCCAGTTTAATGCACGACAGGTGAAGGTCTTTTCTGTGTGCTAAGTACAATGAAATTGTAAACTTTTTTATAAGGAATGATTCACATAGACCACAGAGGAAATCTTTCTCGAAAGTAAAAACAAACTTAAGGGTTTACGCAGTCTTAGTAGTGAAATATTTCAGACATGTCACTAGTTGATCTCCCATGGCATTGCACATGAGTAGTGAAGACCAAGAGCTGTCTTTAGGTGAAGCAGAGTTAAAGATAATTGGACGAAGGCAGGGAGTAAAGAAGAGGAGAATAAGGAAGGGGGAGGGATGGGAATGACTAAGAGGGGGGGCGAGCGAGGGAGGAGGGGAGAGAAAAGGAGGAGGAGGGAAGATGCTGGGAGAGGGATGAGGAGAATGTATCTTTTTTGTGGGGAGAATAGGAAAATTACCTTAACAGGGTTAGTGGTTGCAAAGTGCCTCAGTTAGTGAAGAGAGGTTGCCTCAGTCCGGGGGAGGGGTATTGTGCGAGGGGAACTAGAGTGCCACAGTGGTGGATGGCGGGGCTAGAGAGTGCATTAATGGAGAGAGGGTCAGATAATGTCTTCGTGTGGAGGGGGAGTTGATGGGGTTCATCTTAGGGTGGGAGAATGCAGCTGTTTTTTGTTTCTAATAGTTAAAATTTTCCAATTTACTCCCTCAATCCAGATGCTCCCTGACCAGCTGAGAATTTCCAGCATTTTCCAGTTTTACTTAATATGCAATTATTTGGTTTACAATTTGAGTAGTCCCACTTATTTGAAAAAGCTTTTGGGCCCCAATTGTTCAAGTTCAGTGTAAGGCCACCTGTGCTGGCCCCTAATATTGACACTCAGACCTCAATGTAAAACAGTCAGTCACGTAACATTTCCTAAACTCCATTGTAGCTAACCAGTCACATAACATTATCTCACAGTGCCAACTACAGGTGCAATTCCATTGGAATGTTGTAATCGGAGCAGTAATTTTAATATGTATAAGATAAGAGTAGCACAATCTCATTGTTAGAAATGAAAATGTTTAATGTTGATAAATATCAACAAAATAAGGATATTCTAAAAGTTTTAACTTTAAAATTTCTCTCCATTGATGCACTCTCTAGCCCCCCATCCACCACCGTGGCACTTTGGCTCCCCTCACACCACTCCCCTCCCCTGAACTGAAGCAACCTCTCTTCACCAACTGAGGCACTTTGCAACCGCCAACCCCGCTAAGGTACCTTTCCTATTCTCCCCACAAAAAGATACATTCTCCTCACCTCTCTCACAGCATCTTCCCTCCTCCTCCTCCTTTTCGCTCTTCTTTCATTTTTTTGGTGAAAGGGAGGTCAAGCCCGAGAACTTCGAGAAATTCTCTCAACCTCCCAGTACATCAGTGCTCCCATATACTCGACAGAATCAAACTGCTGTAAATCTCTCCCACAGTTACAACACTGTGTCTGAATTTGTCCAAGCACATCTGTTAAGACACACAAAGTCCATTTCTAGATTCCTGAAATGTAACGTGAGATATTTGGCCAAATCACAGACCCTGCATCTTAATTTTATAAACTTCATTCTGGATCTTTTGCAAGTGGTGATGTCTGGATACCTGGCAAATGACTGCTTGTTCTGAGTCAGCAGCTTGTAGTTCAGAGTTGATAGCTATTATCAGGAGAAAAGTGCTCCCTTGTTTTTGATGCAAAAACGCCTTGTAGTTTCCAGAGATTATTCCATGTTTGGACTTGTTGCATTCAAATAAAATCTAGGCATGAAACATAAAATTTGGAAGATTGGCATCAGCATGCTTGTGTCTGTCTGGTGTAGTCTCTTCAGTTTCTCAGTGGAAAGTTTATCATGACTGCCTGCTTTTGGGAGGGATAGAGTTTTTAAAAAAAAAATTGTCATCAATGGCATTTCTATGAAACATGAGCATTATTTTAGTGCACTAAAAGAAAACATTCTGCAGCTATAAGTGGCTGCTCCTCATTGCAGCTCAGGAAGGATATATTGGCCTTTGAGGGGGGTGCAATGCAGATTCATCGCAATGATACTGGGGCTAAAAGGGTAAATTATGAGACTAGGTTGCAGACTAGGCTTGTATTCCCTTGAGTATAGATGATTAATGGATGATCTAATTGAGATATTTAAGATGATCAAAGGGTTTAATAGGAAAGAGAAAGAAACAATTTCTTCTGGTGGGGGAGTCCAGAAAAAGGCATCATAACGTTAAAGTTAGGGCTAGGCCTTTCAGGGATGGTGTCGAATCACTTCTTCACACAGAGTAGTGGAAATCTGAAACTCTCTCCCCCAAAAAGCTGCTGAGGCTGGGGGTCAATTGAAAATTTCAAAACTGAGATTGATAGATTTTTGTTAGGCATGGGTATTAAGGGTTATGGAACCAAGGCGGGTAGATGGGATTAATGTACAGATCAGCCACAATCTAATTGAATGGCGGAACAGGCTCGAAGGGCTATATGGCCTACTCATGCTTCTATTGCAGATGATCGGGGACCCCTTGTCTCACAGCAAAGTACAAACTGCAGCATTTGCTGTGTTCCAGTGTTTGAACTTTTTTTTCCATGCCAATTTTCTGCCCTACTTCTCTCCTGACGCCGTTGACTCCTTGCTGCAGTACAGTTCCGGTGGGTCTCATTTGGCCAGTGCTACCTTGTCTGATTGACTATTCGTGTGAGACTCCTCTGTGTGTGTGTCGACAGGCTACTCAACTTGAGGGCATTACAGCCAAACTAATACTGTTCTTGTCTGACAGGCGCTCATAGAAGCACACACACACTCTCTTACCTGGAATCAATGGTTGGCCATCAGGAATAGGGGTACCTGACCAATTTTCTTCTCACTAATCCAGGGGTTTTGAAGTGAATTGTGGTTGCAACTACTATCGTCCTGGTTGAAATCAGCTAACTTAGCACAGACTGATGATTGAACTGTGATCTTCCTGGTCTGTATGACTGCTGCTTGCTGAGCCATCTGGATTACAAATTTGAACTGTAATTTATCCGAGGAGTCAGATTCGTGACCTGGACTAGACTGTTCCCACTCTGAGAAAGGAGTAGGAAGGGTTACAACAATATCGCTGAAAGGGTTACAACAATAGACGCTGAAAGACGCCCTAGTAAGAACGGGATATGACGCTCGACTCATCGATCGACAGTTCCGACGGGCCACAGCAAAAAATCGCATAGACCTCCTCAGGAGACTAACACGGGACGCAACCAACAGAGTACCCTTTGTCGTCCAGTACTTCCCCGGAGCGGAGAAACTACGCCATGTTCTCCGCAGCCTTCAACATGTCATCAATGAGGACAAACACCTCGCTATGGCCATCCCCACACCTCCACTACTCGCCTTTAAACAGCCACCCAACCTCAAACAGACCATCGTTCGCAGCAAACTACCCAGCTTTCAAGAGAACAGCGTCCACGACGCCACACAACCCTGCCACGGTAACCTCTGCAAGACATGCCAGATCATCGACACAGATACCACCATCACACGAGATGACACCACCCACCAGGTGCATGGTTCATACTCCTGTGACTCGGCCAACGTTGTCTACCTCATACGTTGCAGGAAAGGATGCCCCAGAGCATGGTACATTGGCGAGACCATGCAGACGCTGCGACAACGGATGAACGGACACCGCGCAACAATCGCCAAACAGGAGGGTTCCCTCCCAGTCGGGGAACACTTCAGCAGTCATGGACATTCATCCACCGACCTTCGGGTAAGCGTACTCCAAGGCGGCCTTCGAGACACACGACAACGCAAAATCGTCGAGCAGAAATTGATAGCCAAGTTCCGCACCCATGAGGACGGCCTCAACCGGGATCTTGGGTTCATGTCACGCTACACGTTACCCCACCAGCGAACAAATGTTATCTGTTTTTAATATAATGGGTCATTTGCTGGCTCTCTCTGCCTTCCGGATGTTTCTGCCTCTCTCTGTTTTTTTTTCTCTGTTTTTTTTCCCTGTTTGTTTTTTTGTTGAATGTGTATTCGGGGGTTCTGCAGATGACACCTCTCTGTCTGAACACGGTGATTGCCTTGGCAACGGGCAGTTGCAGGGGCAGTCTGTAAACACCATGTATTATTCAATATGTATAAATGCGTAGGCTTCAAGGAGATCTTGAAACATTTACCTGAGGAAGGAGAAAATCTCCGAAAGCTTGTGAATTTAAAATAAAATTGCTGGACTATAACTTGGTGTTGTAAAATTGTTTACAATTTACAACAATATCAGCTAATCTACAGGGGGTTGAAGTTGGGATCTTCTTGGAGTGTATGCCTTAGTTCTGAACTAGATTCTGTACATGACAGCTGAGGCATGTGGGAGCCCCAGGGATTAGTTCTAAACCAGAAACGAATTTCTGTCATTTAATTAAACGTCACCCGTGGCTCAGTTGGAAGTGCACTCACCACTGGGTCAGACGGTTGTGGGTTCAAGCCCCACTCCAGAGACTTGCGGACATAATCTAGCTTGCAATAGTTGGAAGCATTGAAATGTGTGCTTTTTGTGGTGAAGTGCATTAGATTGTCACTAATGCAGTGGTTCAAGATTGTTATTTTTTTGTGCATTTTGGCAAAGTGGCTTGAAGGAGTTATTGAGTGTGATTGTGTGAGGGAGATGAATTAATATGCACCTAATATCAAGCTGAATCATCAGGAATTTCTTCTAATTGTTCAACTCTCAGCTCTTTTTTGCTTATCAAGATGAAGAATGTTAGCTGGAAAAATGGAACTTTTCCATCACACAGTCATCATCAAGCACTCTCCATGTCAAGTATATCATAAACAGATTCAGAGTAAAGCTCCCTCTACTCTCTTCAAACCTCAGAGCACCACCTGTTGCACCAATGTGATATTTTGTGACAGCTGTGGCTCAGCGGGTAGCACTCTAGCCTCTGAGTCAGAAAGTCGTGGGTTCAAGTCCCACTCCGGCGAATTGAGCATAAAATTTAGGCTGACACTCAAATATGGTACTGATGGAGTGCTGCAATGTCGGAGGTACCACCTTTCAAGTGAGCTGTTAAACCAAGGCCCTGTCTGCCCCCTTAGGTGGACGTAAAAGGTTTCATGGCACTATTTCGAAGAAGAGCAGGGGAGTTCTTCCCAGTGTCGTGGCCAATATTTTTCCTGTGTACAAATTGACTGCTGCGTTTCCTACGTTACAACCAGTGACTACACTTCAAAAGCACTTAATTGGCTGTAAAGCGCTTTGGGACGTCCTGAGGTCGTGAAAGGCGCTATAGAAATGCAAGTTTTTAAAAATTTTCTCATTAGACACTAGGCATTCCATGAACTCTGAGTGAGATTGCCAGTTGGTGCTGAATTAGGGATAGATTTGTGCTGCCCACTGGGAACTGGATTAAGACTGCACAAACTCATTTCACATAGGACCCTTACAACGTTCAGACTGAGGGGACTTTTATCCCATCAGTTTGGCTGGATTTGAACCAAGGACCCAGAAGTGAAAAGCCAGTGTCTCACCTATACTGCGCCACCTAAAACCCTTAGAGTTATTTAATAGGGAAGGAAAATGAATGAATGATTTGGGACTATCTAGCCATGTAGTCTGTCAATTTCAGCACTTCCAACAATTCCCAAATAAGCTTATATATTGTAGAAATCTGTGCTTTTAAATATGAGCCTGAATTAATCCTGTGATCTTGTATAAAGAATTGTAGTTCGTGTTCCCAGGTTTAAATAAGGCTTCTCCTGTAGAGTGCAAGTTATATCTTTTATTTGCTCAGATGTTTTCTTGTATTTTCTCCCTCAGTGCCCTGGAGCAAAAACACATGAAGAGCATTAGACAGCTGGTATCAGTAAAAGGGACAATGGAGCTGTTGGATTCTCGTATAAACACTCAACCGATTCACTAATGTCCTTTAGGGAGGGGAAGCTTGCTGTCCTTACCCGGTTTGACAATACGTTACTCCAATTCCACAATAACATGGTTGACTCTTTACTGCCCTTTGAAGTGGCTTAACAAGCCACTTCGTTGTATCAAACCACCAGCAGTTCAAGAAGAAGGCCCTCCACCACTCCCTTGGCACCTAGGGATTGGCAATAAATGCCAGCATTGCCAGCAATGCCCACAAGCTGAGTGAATTTTTTTTAAATGAAATTGTTCGCCCGCAGCAGCGATGCCAGAGATCAATTCATAAGTTGTTAACCAGCTTTGTGCCACATCACTTTTGGGCATTAACACACAGCACTACCAGCTTATTCAAATGTTTCCCTGTAACCCTAAAGTGAGGCACTATTGAAGAACTGTTTGGTGGGGGGTGGTGGTGGGTTAACCTTGAGACTGGACCATGGAGATGGGGGTAGGGTGGAAATCAGCATTGAAAGTTTCTAGACCTCCCTTTATTTATTTAACTGTATTGCACTGAATTACCAGCTTAAATGGCAAAATTATCAGCTTAAAAAAAGTTACAGTAGCTACAGTGTCCAAGTGTGTTTGATTTTTTTTTTCCTGTCATTTTGGAATCACAGTCTTTCCCTGATGTTGTTTGAGATCTCCTTGCACTTAGAAGAAGTGGGCATCAACACGTTACTGAGTGCAGCAAAATAGTTGGCTGGATTTTGAATCTGTGAATCAGGTCTGAAATTGGCCTACAGTATGGTTCTTGATATAGTGTTACTCTAGATATAGTGATGATGTTTGGGTCTGCCAGTAGCACTGTAAGGAACATTGTCCCTTTTTGGACACTTCTCTGCAGCTGGTTCACCCTTTAGAATTATTTGGCTGGCTAGTCAGCTATGATTTGAAATTTAGTGGAATAAAAAAAACTATTGATAGTGCCTGCAGTGTGAATTGAAAAGTACCATGAATTGTGCAAATGCTTTAAATAGGATAGTGAATTCAGACCTTTCCTCCTTCTGAACCACTTGCAGAATCGTTGTGGGGGAGAAGCAGCAAAGGGGATCAATTCATCTCCAACATCTCTTTCAAACTTCAGTGAAAATGAGAGTAAATGCTTTATTTTTTTTAATTGTGTGGTAAAAGTGACCATTGTGTGTTCAGATGGGGGAACATTTATTCCAGTTACTCCGTATGTGACATGAAAAGTGTTCCTTTTAATTCCATACCTTGCAAGGTGCTGGAAGCCAGTTTTGGGGTTTTTTTTGTACAAATTCAATGAAATGAAATTGACATCTCTCCAATATTGTAACTGGTTAGATTTTAATTTCAGGGGTATTGTCAGAAATTCCATAACACTTGCATTAGAGCACTACTTAGTGTCCTGCTCCAGCCAAAGCATTCTGGAACAATTAGAAAGGTGCTGTTAAGTTAGAATGTTGTATTGTTTTGGGAGAGTAATAAACAGCAAATAATTCAGGATAACTTTTGTTTTAAATCTTTACTTGTTTCAGTATCTGTCTACTTTGCCGCATAGCACTTCAGACAGTCTGACAGGGAACCAATTTTCACTCTTTGTTTACTTAACGCTATAAGGCACTCTAACAAAGGTTGTGGGTTCAAGTCCCGCTCCAGAGACTTGAGCACATGATCTAGGTTGACACACAAGTGTGAGGTGGTGCATTTTGGTGGAAAGAATAAGGAGGCTACATACTGCTTGGATAATAAGAGTCTAATCAGGATAGAGGAGAAAAAAATACAGGGTACAGATACACAAATCACTAAAAGTAGTGACGCAAGTTGATAAGGCCATTAAAAAGACAAATCAAGCACAAGGGTTCATTTCTAGAGGGATAGAACTGAAAAGCAAAGAAGTTATGTTAAACTTGTATAGAATCTTGGTTAGACTACACTTGGAGTACTATGTACAGTTCTGGTCTCCATATTATGAAAATGATATAGAAGCAAGGAGAGGGTGCAAAAAAGATTCATAAGGATGATACGAGAACGGAGAGGATAAACTTATCAAGAAAGGCTGAACAGGCTGGGGCTCTTTTCTCTAGAAAAGTGAAGGCTGAGGGGTGAGCTGATATAGGCCTTTAAGATAATAGGGTTTGAAAGGGTAGGCGTAGAGAAAATGTTTCTACTTGTGGGAGAGTCCAAAACTAGGGGTCATAAATATAAAATAGTTGCTAATAAATCAAATAGGGAATTCAGGAGAAACCTCTTTACCCAAAGGGTAGTAAGAATGTAGACTGTAGTAGTGGAGGCAAAAGCATAGATGCATTTAAGGGGAAGCTAGATAAGCACATGAGGGAGAAAGAAATAGAAGGTTGCCCTGATAGGGTGAGATGAAGTAGGGAGGGAGGAGGTTCATGTGGAGCATAAATGCTGGCATTGACCAGTTGGGCTGAATGGCCTGTTTCTGTGCTGTAATTTCGATGTAACTCAGTGCAGCACTCCCTGGCGTTACATCGTCAGAGGTGCCATCTTTCAGATGAGACACCAAACCAAGGCCTTGTTAGGTGGATGTAAAAGATCCCATGACCTTATTCGAAGAAGATCAGGGGAGTTCTTCCGATGTCCTGGCCAACATTTATCCCTCAACCAACATCACTAAAACAGATTGTGGTACCTTACTGTGCGCAAATTGTCTGCCATGTTTCCCTACATTATAACAGTGACTACACTTCAAAAGTATTTAATTGGCTGTAAAACGCTTTGGGACGTCCTGAGGTCATGAAAGGCGCAATATGATGACCTCCATGTTTAGAGTACTTTCTATAGACCCCATTTTTGGAGCTGTTAGATGTTAGCTGAGTCAGGAGAGATAATTGCATCAATGAGAGGTTGTAATATTAATAACCTGAGCACGCATTTCTTGCACCTTTCTGCTCACTGAGGGCATCATCTGAGGTCAAGAAGTGACCATGCTGATTTTTATATAGCTGTAGCGAGAGGTTGTATCAAGGCCAGCCCGACCTCTCTCTACCAGTGATTCACGAATGAATAATGGTGTCCTGAAACTCATGAGTGCTTGGAACTGCAATGCCAAAACTGGAGTAAATTTATAATAAGAAACTGGATACATGGGAATGGTTTTGAGGAAGTAATGTCATCACAGGGTTCAAATGGTGATTATAAACTCCTCATGCAGATTGCAGTGTCCAAACCCAGTGATGGAATTACCGTCTTGAATTGCTCCAGGGTTTCTGTCATACTGTTACCATAAGCTGGCTGGATATTCCAAATTTTCTTGTTTATGCTCCCAGTGCCCTGATAGTTTTGGGAGAGTTTGGTGTCCTGATTTTAATTCACTGTGTATAGCAGTCCACCAAAAGAGGTTTTTTTTGTTCTTCGTAAGACACAATGGGCTCGATTTTAAAAGTACAAAACAGATGGGTTAGGGGCGGGATGGCATTGAAAATTGCCACCATTTCAGACCCACCTCCAACCTGACCATTTCCGGTTTTCACTGGGGTGGGATGAGGGGCGGGTGGCCAATCTGCTCCCAGGAGACATGTTGGGCCTTAAAAACTTTCAAGGAGGCTTCATGCCTCCATTTTTAACTAATTCCCGATTTCAACCCCGGGGGGCTGGGATTCCTGGGCCTTCTGAGCTACATCTCGTAAAAGGAGGAGAGAAGGCCCAGGACTACAGGTAAGTACCTAGAATGCCAAATTTTGTGATCCGGAGAAGCAGGAGTGCTTCCCTCAGGTCCAACAAACCTACCTGCCCCGGCCCCCCCCCCCCCACCCCGATTGCGGGCCTCTGACCCTGATCCCCCCGACCCTCCCTCTCAACAATCGCGAACCCCCACGACCTGATCCTGACCCCCGATCCTATCCCCAATGACTCGTGACCCCTATGCCCGCCTCTGTCCCCCGTTCGTTACCCCCCCCCCACACCATGCAAACAAAGACTTACCTGCAGACGTCTTCTCCCTAGCGAGTCTCCCGTCTGACAGACCAGCCTGTTAATCAGCCGGATGGGAAACCGACAAAAAAAAATAAGACGTCCTTACGTCAAAATTGTAAGGACATCCTGGAAACCCGTACTAATGGGTTTCCTGACCTCAAATTGACCCCCGCCCTTTTCCCAGCTCCATTTCAAAATTGAGCCCATTGACTTGTGATGTGAACTTGGGCATCTTTACCTGTCTGTACCCAAGGAAGTCGAAGGAATTCGCAATTATATACCCCTTTGGGCCCAAATACATACACATTCCTGTTCCTACGCTGGTTCTGACTTCTTCCCTTTGTTTATTTCAGATTGATTTCTGAGAAGTGACCTGTCCACTTGTGGGTTTTTTTTCATTTAGTATTTGGCCAGCTTGCTTCGCTAGTTCTAAAATTAACATTAAGCCCATTGTACACTGTATGGCACCTAACTGAGAAAAGGAATGGTTGTTTTTAGGGAGATTGCTTTGTCTGGATGTGTTGATCTGTTAGACATTTTTAAAAAATTGTCTTTTGATTATCTAACTGATGCTTTTTGTGATGGACTGTCAATATTGAATGCATTTATTATTATCCAGGCAACCATGGGTAGTTCTTTTTATCGATTTTAAATGGACTACACAGTGTGGTAGCAGCAAATCCCATTGTAAAACTGCTTGGTCTAAATTATGGAGAGAAACTCTGTTAGGCGGATATTAAAGCAGCCGTTTATATGTGAATGGCTGTGTTCTGGTGCTGTATGGCATATTCAATCGAGTACATTTTTTATCAAATACTTTATTTACATGTAAGTTGAGATGATTTTTGAAATCATAAGTTCTCTGTTGAAGCACTTTATAGGATGATCAAAATTGCACAGTCCAATATGGAAGAACATTAGGGGCCCAGCACACCAAAGGGTGTACAGATTTTGTTAACAAGACCCTTTTGGTTGCGATTTATATTCCATGAGTGAGATGTTCTGATCTTATGAGTAATAAAAGCTTTGGCCAATGGAAGTGGATTATCTGCCATGCCCTATGGATCTTCATAATGTACATGGTATAAAAAATGTGAAGGATTCTGAAAAGGGTTGATTTTGTGTTAAACTCTATTGTAGTTTGGTACCAGGACTGCTGGAAACAGAGTGAGGATTGTCCCTCCACTAATTTTTCCAAGGAAAACTCGTTCCTCAATCAGGCTATGATATGAAGTCACCTCAGTGAAATGGAAAATATTTCCTGGGAATGGTTATGCATGATACCATCTAAGTCATAATTGGTACAAGTGCATGAAGTAGTTTTTAAAAAATCTTCACAGGATTCCTAGCCAATTGGGAGTGCTATTGTGTGACTGCTGATGTTCATGTATACCTGGAACGTACACTCGAAACCAGTGAGAGCTGTGTTTCGGTGTAGGTGCTCTTCTGAGTGCTTGTGAATATTTTAGGTCTTCAGTTCTTCTGTTAAATTCTTTCCAACATTAAAAATTGTTTTTGAATGATTATCGGGGCCACTGATTTACAGTGACTGAATAAGTTGCAGTCCATATTTATTACATGGAATTCTGGGATGGTTGGGGGATCAAATTCCACAATTCCATCCATTTATTTCTGTGAAAACTGTAAATCAATGGCCATGGCGATTATACATGGTTTTAGACAATAGTTCTAGGGTTCAGAGGAAATCTCAAGGACATGCTCAACATGGTGGTGAAATGTCTGTAAGTGTCTTGTAGAATTGCAGCAGAAATTGCCTGAGGTGTTATCAGGAGGGACATGTAAACAAGAATTTTGATTTCAGTGTGTTGGAGGCTAAGGAGCCAGTGATGGTGAAGACAAGGTGATGGACTTGGCATGTGACAGGATGTAGGTGGTGGAATGTTGCAAATGTTGGGAGTTTTTTGTAGGATGGAGAACAGGAGGTTGGCCAGGAGGGAATTGAAGGAGGCGAATCTTGAGGTGCCAGAAGCATGAATAAGGCTTTCAATGGGGATGACGTAAGGGCTATGGTGGAAGTAAATGGATATGGGGTTTGAAGGTCAGTTGAGTGAGAAGTTGTGGAGAGATAGAGTTGGAGACCAGAAATTTGTCATGAGCTGAACAAGGTGAGTTTTATTTCCCTAGTGTTCAACTGGTGAAAATTCTGGCTCATCCACAACCTGATATCACTCAATCTTCAGAATGGAGGTGGTCATGGAATCAGGGGTGATGTTGGAGAGGTAAGGTTGGATGTCTTCTGGATGTATATGGAAACTGACCGTGTGCCTGCAGGTAATGCCCCAGTGGGGCCGAATGTAAATGAGTAAAAGGAGGAGGTCAAGGATGGAACCTTGAAGTCACAATGCAGGGACAGGATAAGAATCCGTTGCTGGGGATGTGTTGGCTATGCTGATATTGAAAGGAGTCGAATAAACAAGGGCAGTCCCTGGAGGTGGACTACACAGGAGAGACGAGGGAAAAGGATTCAGAGGTCGGCTGTATTGAGTGTGAATGAGAAGTCGAATGGGACAAGAGGATAGTGTATCACCATTTGACAGTGGGCTTTTGAGGAGGTGGATGATGGCAGTTTTGAAGGAGAAGGGGACTTTGCCTGTGCTATGGATGCTGTTTATAATATCAACAATTATTGAGGCAAAGCTAGTTAAGCGTTTAGTTGAGGTTAGCAGGAGGGAGATCTCAGTGTGTGCAGTCGAGGTTAGCAGGAGGGAGATCTCGGTGAAGAAATGGGCTGGTGAGGACAGAGGGAGAGTCACTTAGAGAGTGATATGGGCTAGGCTCTGAGGTGAAGGAAAAGCTGGGGGGACAAACTCTTGATTCAACAGAAAGCAGAGGGATGCAGGCCCAAGCCTAAAGCATGACTGAGAGGATCAAGGATTTTGAAATGTGACTGGTCTATGCAACTGAGCTGAGTGGCCTCTTTATTTATTTTTTTATTTGTTCACAGGATGTGGGCGTTGCTGGCGAGGCCAGCATTTATTGCCCATCCCTAATTGCCCTCGAGAAGGTGGTGGTGAGCCGCCTTCTTGAACCGCTGCAGTCCGTGTGGTGAAGGTTCTCCCACAGTGCTGTTAGGAAGGGAGTTCCAGGATTTTGACCCAGCGACGATGAAGGAACGGCGATATATTTCCAAGTCGGGATGGTGTGTGACTTGGAGGGGAACGTGCAGGTGGTGTTGTTCCCATGTGCCTGCTGCTCTTGTCCTTCTAGGTGGTAGAGGTCGCGGGTTTGGGAGGTGCTGTTGAAGAAGCCTTGGCGAGTTGCTGCAGTGCATCCTGTGGATGGTACACACTGCAGCCTCTGTGCGCCGGTGGTGAAGGGAGTGAATGTTTAGGGTGGTGCATGGGGTGCCAATTAAGCGGGTTGCTTTATCTTGGATGGTGTCGAGCTTCTTGAGTGTTGTTGGAGCTGCACTCATCCCAGCTGCCTTATGTTTTTGCATATATTGCTTTTTTACTATATTACATATTAGATGATAACTGCAGGGAGTTACTTGGTCGTATTCAAATCAGAAGTTTTGGAGCTTCATAAACATCAGGATTAGACATCCTGTATCTAGCAGCTTGAATTTTATTATTCATAGTTATGATTTTATATTTATAACGAGCTGATTTGAATTTGTTTTAGTACCTGTGGAAAACTGTGCGCGCAGAAATATAAAAATGCTGAGCTTAACATGATTGTTGAGGTGTGGTGCATCACTTTTAAATGGCTAAAAATACATTGGTAGCTGTTTGAATAGGAATTGGAAGCTACATTCAGAATAAATTCACATCAAAAGGCAAGCGATGTCGTGGAAGAGACTGGGCTCCTTCCAATGCAAAGTCTCCTGTTCCTCTGCAGAGAAAGAAAGAACTTGCATTTATAGCACCTTTCATGACCTCGGGATGTCCAAAACCACTTCACAGTCAATGAAGTACTTTTGAAAGGTAGGAAATGTGGCAGCCAATTTCCACACAGCAAGGTCCCAGAAACAACAAAGTAGTAATGACCAGATAATCTGTTTTGGTGATGTTGGTTGAGGGATAAATATTGGAGAACTCCCTTGCTCTCCGCAGTAGTGCCATGGGATCTTCTACGTCCACCTGAGAGGGCAGACGATACCTAACGTCTCATCTGAAAGACTGCACCTCAGACAGTGCAGCACTCCCTCAGTACTACACTGAAGTGTCAGCTTAGATTTTGTGCTCTAGTCTCGAGTGGGACTTGAACCTACAATCTTCTGACTCAGAGACAACAGTGCTACCAACTGAGCCACGACTGACATGCAGGGAGCTGATGTTCGGTATGGAAGCTTGAGCATCAGGCTTCACGGGGAAACCCTAAGGTCAAGACATGGAAAAGGAAGTGGCTGTTGATCAGGTGTCTGAGCCGGAAAATGTCAATGCCACTTATCATATAGTAGGTACAGCACAGGAGGAAGTCATTCGGCCCATCATGCCTGTGCCAGCTCTTTGAAAGAGCTATCCAATTAGTCCCATTCCCCTTTTCTTTCCCCATAGCCCTATAAATTTTTTCCCTTCAAGTATTTATCTAATTCCCTTTCGAAAGTTACTATTGAATCTGCTTCCACCACCCTTTCAGGCAGTGCATTCCAGATCATTACAACTCACTGCGTAAAAAATGTTTTCTCATGTCGCCTCTGGCTCTGACAATCATCTTAAATCTGTGTCCTCTGGTTACCGAGCCATCTGCCACTGGAAACAGTTCATAAGAACATAAGAAATAGGAGCAGGAGTAGGCCATACGGCACCTCAAGCCTGCCCTGCCATTCAGTAAGATCATGACTGATCTTCGACCTCAACTCCATTTTCCCACCTGATCCCCATATCCCTTGATTTCCTTAGATTCCAAAAATCTGTTCATCTCAGCCTTGAATATACTCAACGACTGAGCTTCCACAGCCCTCTGGGGTAGAGAATTCCAAAGACTCATAACCGTCTGAAGAAATTTCTACTCATCTCAGTCCTAAATGGCCGACCTCTTATCCTGAGACTATGCCCCCTAGTTCTAGACACTCCAGCCAGGGGAAACAGCCTCTCAGAATCTTATATGTTTCAGTGAGATCAGTTCTCATTCTCCTAAACTCCAGAGAGTATAGGCCCATTCTACTCAACCTTTCCTCATAGAACAACCCTCTCACCCAGGAATCAATCTAGTGAACCTTCGTTGTACCGCCTCTGAGGCAAGTATATCCTTCCTTTGGTAAGAAGACCAAAACTGTACACAGTACTCCAGATGTGGTCTCATCAAAGCCCTGTACAATTGCAGCAAGACTTCCTTACTCTTGTACTCCAACCCCCTTGCAATACAGGCCACCATACTATTTGCCTTCCTAATTGCTTGCTATACCTGCATGTTAACTTTGTGTTTCGTGTACAAGGACACCCAAGTCCCTCTGAACACCAACATTTAATAGTTTCTCATCATTTAAATTTTTTTTCTGTTTTTTTTTATTCTTCCTACCAAAGTGAATAACCTTACATTTCCCCACATTGTACTCCATCTGCTATCTTCTTGCCCACTCACTTTAACCTGTCTATATCCCTTTGCAGACTCTGTGTCCTCCTTACAACTTACTTTCCACCTAGCTCTGTATCGTCAGCAAACTTGGGTACATTACACTTGGTCCCTTCATCTAAGTCATTACTATAGATTGTAAATAGCTGAGGCCCAAGCACTGATCCTTGCGGCACCCCACTAGTTACAGCCTGCCAACCTGAAAATGACCAATTTATCCTTACTCTGTTTTCTGTCCGTTAAACAATCCTCTATCCATGGTAATATGTTACCCCCAACCCTATGAGCCCTTATCTTGCGTAACAACCTTTTGTGTGGCATCTTATCTAATGCCTTTTGAAAATCCAAGTATACGACATCCACTAGTTCCCCTTTTATCTACCCTGCTAGTTACATCCTCAAAAAAAAACTCTAATAGATTCGTCAAACACGATTTCCCTTTCATATAACCATGTTGACTCTGCCTAATCACATTATGATTTTCTAAGTGCCCTGTTACCACATCCTTAATAATGAATTCCAGCATTTTCCCGACTACTGATGTCAGGCTAACTGGCCTGTAGTTCCCTGTTATCTCTCCCCTTCCTTTCTTGAATAGCGGTGTTATATTTGCCAACTTCCAATCCATTGGGATCGTTCTGAAATCTAGGGAATTTTGGAGATCACAACCAATGCATCCACTATCTCTGCAGCCACCTTTTTTTAGAACCCTCGGATGTAGGCCATCAGGTCCAGGGGATTTGTCGGCTTTTAGTCCCATTAATTTCTCCAGTACTTTTTCTTTACTAATATTAATTACTTTAAGTTCCTCACTCTCAACTAAATAACTTTGTTGTTTTTGTACTCTATGCCTCTATTAATAAAGCCCAGGGTCCCATATGCTTTTTTAACAGTCTTCTCAACTTGTCCTGCCATCTTCAAAGATTTGTGTACATACATCCCCTGGTCTCTCTGTTCCTGCACCCTGTTTAAAATTGTCCCATTTAGTTTATATTGCCTCTCTTCGTTCTTCCTACCAAAATGCATTACTTCACACATCTCTACTTTAAATTTCATCTGCCATGTCTATCCCCATTTCACCAGTCTGTCTATGTCCTCCTGAAGTCTGTTACTATCCTCCACATTGTTTACTGCATTTCCGAGCTTCGTGTCATCTGCAAACTTTTAAATTACACCCTCAAGACCCAAGTCCAGGTCATTAATATATATCAAAAAGAGCAGTGGTCCTAATACTGACCCCTAGGGAACACCACTGTATACTTTCCTCCAGTCTGAAAAACAACGTTCACCACTACTCACTGCTTTCTGTTCCCTAGCCAATTTTGTATCCATGTTGCTACTATCCCTTTCATGCCTGGGGCTTTAATTTTGCTAACAAGTCTATTATGTGACTTATCAAATGCTTTATCAAATGCCTTTTGAAAGTCCTTGCATTAACCGCACTACCCCTATCAACCCTCTCCGTTACTTCATCAGAGAACTCAATCAAGTTAGTCAAACGTGATTTTCCTTTAACAAAAATCCATGCTGACTTTCATTTATTAGCCCATACTTTTCCAAGTGCCAATTAATTTTATCCCGGATTATTGTGTGTCAAAGTTTCCCCACCACCATCGTTAGACTGACTGGCCTATAATTGCCGGGTTTATCCCTCTCCCCTTTTTTGAACACGGGTGTAACATTTGCAGTCCTCGCACTGACCCCATACTGAAGAAGGATTGGAAGATTATGGCCAGAGCCACGGCAATTTCCACCCTTAGTAACCTAGGGTGCATCCCATTTGAACCAGGTGACTTTTCTACTTTGAGTACTGCCAATCTTTTAAGTACCTTGTCTTTATTTTTATCCTATCCAATATCGCTACTACCTCCTCCTTTACTGTAGAGTATGAAGCAGTACAAAGCTGGTACTGACTGTTCCTGGCTCAGATGCCTCCGTTCAGCACTGTGGAGCAGCCTGGAAGATGATCACTGGTGCTATTCACTGGTACTTCTGCAGCTAATTTTTAAACTTGCTACAGGTTACAGTATGAACTCAGCTGAGCCAAAAGAGCCTTTGATTTTTATACTCACATTTATCAAATGTATACTTTTAGCTAAACTATTATTTTTAGTTGGACCTTGCAGATACAAATTGATATACAGCGGGGGACATGCGAGCCGCCTAACAGATTATTACAGCAAAACCAACCTGACTCTCTCCAGTCAGTGCTTGCAGCAACAACAACTATTTGTATTTATATAGTGCCTTTAATGTAGTAAAACTTACCAAGGTGCTTCTTAGGAGCGTATTAAACTAAATTTGATTCCAAGCCACGTAAGGAGATGTTAGGACAGGTGACCAAAAGCTTGATCAAAGAGTTAGGTTTTAAGGAGCCTCTTAAAGAGGGGAGAGAGGCGTAGAGGTTTGGAGAGGGAATTCCAGACCAAACTTATCTGTGTAGGAGACCTCTTGCAAATCGTGTTGCACTTCCGGGAATGAAAGGGGGAGTCAGGCTGTTCTATTTCTGAAAGACCGTGTCAAAGGAAAATAATGCCATCATTGCAGAAAATATACACAGAAATAAAATGCTAGTGAATCAACAAATCCAGAAAAATTCAGAAATCTGATGACAACTTACATTTAAAAAGTGCCTTTAATTTAGGTAAAACTTCCCATGGCACTTCACAGAGGAAGAAAAAATGGGCACCGAGCCTTACTGAGAAATAGGAGAGGTGGCTGATAACCTGCCTCTTGAACCGAGCTATCAGAAGGCTTTGGAAGGGGAGCAGTGTAGGCAGAGTGTTCCAAAGGATAGGGCTGCAGTAACTAAAGGCTCTGCCACCATTGGGGGATTGGAGGGAGGGTTGGATGCTCTGAAGTCCAGAGTTGGAGCATTGGAAGACGCAGGATTGGATGTAACACTGGAGGAGGTTGCCATGGTAGAGTGGGGCAAAGCCATGGAGGGATTTGCGAATGAGAGCAAGGAATTTCAATGCAGTATGTTGGGGGGACAGGGAGCCAGTGTCGGTCAGTGAGGATGGAGGGTTATGGTCAAGCAGGACTTGGTGTAGGACGGGATACTTGCAGCAGAGTTTTAGATAGAGTTTATGGTGGAGGTCAACGAAAGCATTAGAGAAATTGGCCTAGGCTTTTAGTTCAGTCTTTCAGTTCAGTCTTTCATCAGCAGAAATTAAGAGGGCACTTCTGCCTACCGTGAGATGTCCTCCTGATCAAGGGCATATTTCCAGCTCCAAGGTCATTAACGTACAGGAAACAGGCTCTCTGGCCTCTGCTTGGGGCGGAACGTATGCAGCAGAAAAAAGAGGTGGCCAGTGTGCTGTTTGTAAAAGCAAAAAAATTTGATTTAAGAAGCTGTCTTGGTATCTGATCAGGCCTGTGCAGGATCGCGCTCAGAGAGTGCTTGCACAGGCCCGCCTTTCACTTTTGCCCCAACTCAGTGCCCTCCACTGACCTCTGAGGATTGGCCAAGAATTAGCTGGGGGGAGACGGAAAGCCTAATCCATCAAGTCTAGAGGTGATGAAGGTGTGAGTAAGGTTTTCGGCAGTTGTGGGATCAGAGCCAAGCTAGGTTGTGAAGATAGAAGTGAGCAGGCTTTGTGATAGGTTATGGGGTTTGAAGCTCAACTCTAGGCCTAAAACAATCCTTGTCTTGAAATGTTTTGAACTTGATTGGAGCTAAAGAAATGCTCGTATATATTTTTACTTTAAGGTTCCACTTGCTTTCCCATCTTGCTCTTCGCTTCCTAATTTTTAACTTGTATCCTTCGGTATTTGAGACATTCACAAATTGCCTAGTTCAGTTTGGTCAATTCCTTTCATATTCTTGAAAACTTCAGCTGTGTCACCTTAAAGTCTCTTTTTCTAAAGAATACAAGCCCGGAAAAGGATATGGAGAGTCGGCATGGTCACAGCTCAATAAATTTTCCTCCATTGTTGGAACTATGATTTGAGCTACCTAAGATGGTGAATTTTCACTGAAGAGATTCTTGCATTGTTTCAGTAGAGGGTCTGTTGGACAGAAGTATAAGTGAGTATACAATCATCCAAATGGCCACTGGTCCACGAGTGGTGTAACTGCCCATGTTCTACATTTGTAGGTGGCAAAACCTATGAAGCTGTCAGTCTGTTGCTGCAGCTGTGACCCAGATCCAAGCTGTTGGGTCACCAGCACAATGAGTCACTGTGCCCTACTGTGCTTTCCTGAAGATACATGTAATCATTTGCAGTTCCAACCCACTGGGAAATCTCGGTTTCCAGCTGTTGTTTCTCTTAGCGCACACTCCTTGGTCGAACCTGTTCCATTGATTTGTGTGTGCAAATTGACTTGTGTTTTTTCCTCCCTGGACGGTGAAACTCCATATGCACAATTTGAGGCACGAGCACCTGCCAGGATTTGAAAACTTGTTTTAAAAATGAAAGGCTTTTTTTGAAAATGAAAGATTTTTTAAAGCCAGTAAATGAATGAAGTATAGATATATTTTTCATGTAAAGTGTTGGTCAGACTGTACGGCAAAAACTGTAGAGTTGGTGTCTTCTGTTAACATGTTGAAACTGACCTTGTTCTTAGGGATAATATCGGCAAAGAGTACTGTTGAGATGAAGAATAGGAGGATGGAGCAGTGAGGCACACCAGAGCTTATTGTGTGGGCACAGGAGGCGGAGGAAAGATTGGAGGAGGTGTGGTGATTGCACAGGGATATGGTGATGTATTGCTGTGCTATGGAGGTAAACCATGCTGAAGACAGCAGAGGCCAAGGAAGGACAGCAATCCAATCACACAGCCATGAAGAATGGTCTTGGTGCTGTGTACAAATTGGAAAACTGATTGGAGGGACTTGAAAATGGAGTTGATGAGAGGGGTGAGTATGGGGTTGAACAACGGCAATATGTCCAATGAGCATGGAGAGAGAGAGCAAGTTAGAGACGGTGGTAGTTTGAAAAGATAGAGAGGCAGGCTTTTTTTTAAAAGGAGGAATGTGATGGCATCTCTGAATAGGGTGGGCACGAGTCTGCACATGAAGGCAAGGATGGGACCATTAAGGGAAAGTTGGGTAGTCAGGAGCTGGGTCAGAAGAGGGTGTAAGGAGTACCTGGTGCATTTGAGAGAGGAGATGAGTTCTGATAAAGTCTGGAGACAGTGTGTTTGTACACTAAAACACTGTGTCACCATGCTGTCTCTGGTTGTCTATTCCGATTGGTTTACCTTTATTTTAGTCTTTCTGGCAATAGTTACATTGCAGTGAGGAAGTGATCTTTTATTTTTACAGTTTTGGAATTGTACCGTCAAGCATATTGTGCTCAATTCTCATGCTTAACGCAACATTTGGTGCTGATTTAGATATGAATGTGACCACCTTTCCTGGTTTTGATGAGTTGTGAAACACTGACCACAAGCAGCTGTTTCTGTTTTTCATCTCTAGTTACATTGGTGAGCAAGTCAACCATCAGATGCTGGTATAGCTACCTGAGGACACTGGCTTAGACAAGTATGGAAGTGAGTGCATTTTTTTTCCTGGTGGATGAGGGAGTTTGAAAGGAGCTGTTTCAGTGAGCTTACACTGCAATAGCTGACGCGTTCCTTCTTTACTTGTGTCCCCTTCCTTGAGTGGAGGTGTGACGAGGCTCAGAGTGGGTGGCTTCACATTCTATTGAACAGCAGTTCTTAACCTGTGGTCATGACCACTCTGCTCCTTGGCATAGAAGTGGGGGTCACTGCTGCTCCACTCCATGTGGAGCTCCTCAATGCTGGTCTTGGCTCTAGCTTCTACCCTATGTTGTTGCTTCACTCCGGAATTTGGCACTGCGGTTACAGGCTGCGAGCAGGAATTCCTGACCTCATGGTAGTTTGTGCCAGATCTGGAATTCCCACTGCAGCGTGGGGCTGAGTCTGCTTCTAGAGCAAAGTGTGCGATACAAAATGTAGCCAGGTCTGACAATGAAGAGCGTGTCAGGGGTAGGTAAACTTCTGTGGGAGTAGGGAGAGAGATTGCTTCTTTTGGAGAGCGGAGAGGATTCGCACTGCAGAGGGGACAGATTTGAGAGGAGAAGAGATCTAAAGGGAAACGCAGGGTAAAATGGTAAAGATCTGAAAGCCTGCCTGTAATAAGGAGCAAGACGAATTTAGTGATTAACCTTGCAAAAAATCACTCTCAGTCCCAGGTGATGACTACTCAGGGTCTCTTTTAGGGGAGTGATAATCAGGTTGGACTGTTGAATATATATTAAAACAATTGTAATTTATTTTTCCTATAGTTTACAAAATTATCAATTGTAAAATAAAGGAATGTACAGAAATTAATCATAATGCACCATTTTTAATGTAAAATTCAAAGCTTTCCAGGGAACATGCTCTCGTGCATGTTAACTTGTACAGAGTGGTGGTGGGTGTGGTGTTTGAGGCGGCGGGGGTGGGGGGCAGCGTTTATAAGAATCATGCGCAAATCTCAATTTGGTGCCAAGATCCCTATCGGAGCACAACTTTCCTGCAAAGTGGATGCTTTCTTTTCCTGAGTAAAGCTATTCTGCATAAAATGCAGCATCTTTCAAATTTGGTACCTGCACTGTTTGCATTGGTGTTTTCCTTTTGAGTCGATCAGCTTCTTTTGTTGCCCCAGAGGTTGTGTGGTGAGTATTTCACAATAGGAGATAGTGCTATAGTGCTTTATGGTTGCAAGGGAACCTATTTTGGTCCAAGTAGCTTTGTAGAGAAGTATAGAATCATACAGCATAGAAGGAGGCCATTCGGCCCATCGTGCCTGTGCCAGCACTCTGAAAGAGCTATCCAATTAGTTTCACTCCCCTGCTCTTTCCCCATAGCCCTGAAAATTTTTCCTTTTTAAGTAGAGATCCAATTCCCCTTTGAAAGTTACTGCTGAATCTGCTTTCTTCTGCTTTCAGGCAGTGCATTCCAGATCTTCACTTGCTGAGTAAAAGACGTTCTCTTCTCCCCTCTGGCTTTTTTTGCCAACTATTTTAAACCTGTGTCATCTGGTTACCTTTGTGTTGGGTTTCTGGAATTTCTGTTTGATAGTTTCACTCTCAAAGTTCATATACCTTCCAGTTTAATCTATCTTCTGTCAACTGTGATCCACAATCCCTTCTTTCCACCAAATCAGTTTAAAGGTACTGATATAGCGCTTGTAAGCCTGGGAATGCTGCATTTTGAGGCTCATGTATTGACTTATTGACTTTGAAAGCCACTAGATGTGTGAACCTGGGTCACTGTGTCTGATCAAGCAGAAAGCATAGATGAAGGCATCTCTGCAATGATGGATAAGCACAGTAAACTGATGAGGCTAAATGAAGTGAGTTTGGACAGCCTTGACTGACCTTTCAGTGAACATAGGTCCTCAGTGCAGTGTTCTTTAATTCTATGACTACTAGATCAATCCCAATACTGGAATTTCTGTTGTCTGTCTCTCCTCTCCCATCCAGATCTCTCCCCTCTCTTCCCAAAGGCACTGGTCCATTTTTGTCCAAGTGCACATTCTTTATATACAAGTCTGGACAGTGAAGGTTGGTGGGTCATTTAATTGGTGGGTGCAGGGGGGATTTATGACTGTGCCACATCCTGTTTTCACCTGACTTACCCATATGCACTACTTTCCAGGAGCAGTTGCTGGTTAGCAATCAGGAGTGTGATCCCACTATGATTTTTGAATTGTCTTCACCCTGTTGGAGTCCAGCTTACTTGGTAAAGACCAGGGATCAAATCTGGCATTCTTCCTGATCCATATGATTTGGTCAACTGCAATCCAAAATCTCTTCCTTCCACCAATGTGAGGGCAACAGGGCAGTTAGAGTAAGAGGTGATCACTTTTATCTTTTACATCAGTACTTTCTGAAGTTATGGAGGCTGCTGTTGACTCTCAAATTATCCATGACCTTGAAAGTTCTTGCCTAATCCATGATCCCTGCTGTGGTGTTCAGCTTGACCATTGCGCTGATGATCATCTTGTCCATGTTACCAACCTATTGGATTTTGCTCTTGAGCATTTTGATGAATTATTTGGTACACATCTCCAAAGCCTTTCACAGCTCTGGCACCATGTAGTTAATGACAAGTTACAATCATTTGGTTTCCAACCAAACCAATGTTTATCTAGTTTCCTCTCAAGGAACTCTATCTGCACTATAGCTGATGGCTCATCATCTGACTCTTTTTCCATCAATTTAAGATTTCCTAGACTCTGTCCTCTCGAACACTCTGTTCCACCTTCATATCGATAATCACTTTTCACCATCTAATCTTATCCACTCTTCTGTTAACACTTCCACTCTACATTCATCAACTTCCTTCGGATCGCATGCCCTCAGTGCTCACAACCTCTTGCAGAGTCACTGTAGCCTGATGATCTCTATGTTCATCACCGCAGCCATGAAGTCTTGTTTCTTTCAATTACATAGAATTTTACAGCACAGAAATGGGCCATTGGGCCCAATGGATCTGTGCTGGTGTTAATGCTCCACATGAGCTTCCTCCCACCCCTCTTCATCTCCCCCATCAGCATATCCTTCTTTTCCTTTCTCCCTCATTTTCTTATCTAGCTTCCCCTTAAATGCATCTATATTCAAAGACAGCTTTGAGTCTCAACATCTCTTCTGACCTCAAGCAGAACACCTATGCTTGGTGTAATCATAGTAAGCACTTCCTTTCCTCTATAAAGTTGAAGTCTGTCCGAGATTTGAATACTGCTCCCTTATCTGGCGATGACCTTGTAGCACCTTTTTGCATCCCTCAATTGAACCCAAAAATAAGCTTACCATCTGATAGCTAATCCCTCTCTCACTTTTAAGCTTGGCTAACACTTGCTGTCTCGCACCCTCCTCATCACCTTGGCAGCACTCACCTTTGTCAGAGGTAGGTTCAAGCCCCACCACAGATCAGTACTGAGGGAATGCTGCATTTTCAGAGATCTGCCCTTCAAGTGACATTAATTTGGGATCCCATCTGCTGTTCGGTGGTTCAGATGCAGGTTAAAGGTCCTTGGTACTATTCAAAGAAAAGCAGGAAATTCTTTGGTATCTAAGCAGACACCACCAAAAACATATTCACTGCTCATTTGGCTCTGCTATTTATGGGACCTGGGTTTGTGCAAAATGGCTGCCATGTTTGCCTACATAGCAAGAACTAATGCCATTCAAAGTAATTCATTATATGAGACACACTGAGACATTTCTGAGACATGTTAAGATACTATGTAAATGCAAGACTCTTTTCCTCTATTTTATCAATAATTGCAGTGAGCTTTGCTCCATCTAAGCCAAAAAAGGCACCATCCTGCCTTTCCTGCATTGAAATCAAGACTTTAACTTATTCTTTCCATCCATTCTCCTTTTTAAAAAAAGAGGAATGTAGTATGAGTACATTCAACATTCGTATGTGAAGTTCACCAACTTGAAAATTTACAGCAATTTGATAATGTGAAATCTGCTCAATTTAATTACTGCCCTTTGATTCACTACAATCCTCTATGTAGCCTATCCCAGTAAAATAGAACATTATTTTTGGATAATGCAGACTGCTCTGTCAGCTGACGCTATTACGATTATGGCCCAGCATTACATTCTTAGCAAAATTGAAATTGTTCTGACACGTGGTGAAAAACCCAGCGGCTGCAATGGCAGTTAAGGAAAAGCTGGTAGACTTCAAAAACACACCAATAAATTAATACTAGCCTCATGGTTTATCAATTCAGGTGAACCCATCCCTTTAATGCACATCCAGTGAGCTGTTGTCCTGAATGCAATTGATCTGGAATTGTCATTTCAGTCCCACCTTTCAGATAGAAGTTGTGGCACGCTGAAATGTACAAATACAAGGATGCCTGTGTAGATTTAAATCTGGTGTGCTGCAACTAGACTTCCACAGTGGAAAGGCAACGTGCCAATTGATCCAACTTTCATGGCTGCAAAATGCAAGTCCCCACCACTTAAAACGTCCATATTTAAAATAGGCAGTCGCTTGCTTATATTGGCCAAAAAGCGATAACCATTAGCTAATTGCTATAACGTCAAATTCAAAGTTGCCGGTTACAGCATCTTAAGTGCTCCGTTTATTTTGGGTAGAAATTGCTGTGTTTACTCATTTTTCACATTAAATTTAAAAGGAAGGATCAATTTCTGCTTCCCAACTGGGCTCTATTTATTGGGTTATTTTTGTGGCAATATTTTCATGTCAGGCTGCTTTTTGAGAAGATTATTTACCCACTGAGCCCACTGTGTGATAGAGACCTGACTGCAAGACATACTGAACCTGCTCCCCCGCATTAAACTTGAGTGACGAGACTCCCATGATCTGATGGCAGACTCTCAGACCTCATTTTCCTTGGTCTAGGTGCAGTCTGTGCTCTGCAGGTTGTTTGATTATTTACTGTGCACTTGTATGTGGGGCAAGCTAATGTGTGTACTCTGGGTTACAGTCCTTTGTCAAAGATATCCACTTCATGGCTCAATGCATTAGTATTTTTTTTAATTCGTTCATGGGATGTGGGCTTTGCTGGCGAGGCCGGCATTTATTGCCCATCCCTAATTGCCCTTGAGAAGGTGGTGGTGAGCCACTTAACTGGACCAGCCATATAAATACTGTGGCTACGAGAGCAGGTCAGAGGCTGGGTATTCTGCGGCGAGTGACTCACCTGACGAAGGAGATAATCTCCGAAAGCTTGTGATTTTCAAATAAAACTGTTGGAGTCTAACCTGGTGTTGTAAGATTCCTTACATTTGTCCACCCCAGTCCATCACCGGCATCTCCACATCATTGTTGGAGATGGTCATTGCCTGGCACTTATCTGGCGCGAATGTTACTTGCCACTTATGAGCCCAAGCCTGGATGTTGTCAAGGTCTTGCTGCATGCGGGCTCGGACTGCTTCATTATTTGAGGGGTTGTGAATGGAACTGAGCACTGTGCAATCATCAGCGACCATCCCCATTTCTAACCTTATGATGGAGGGAAGGTCATTGATGAAGCAGCTGAAGATGGTTGGGCCTAGGACACTGCCCTGAGGAACTCAACAAACCTGGGAAGTTTCCAAGAAATATTATACTGGCCATTGCGTATAGCGGGCAAATTGTGTTCGCAAGAAAGCGCCCGCTATAAGTAGTGGGGACTGTATTGATTTCACATTTACTTTGTAATGTCTACTGGCAATGATATGGAATGACTTAGGCTATTGTATTGGTGGGAATCAGGCACTCTAAGGCCTTTGAAATGATGGTCTAGTAGTCTGCATTATCAGTGTTAAAGCACTTTATGTAAAGAATAATTCCTGTCTGATGATAGATGGATAATTAAGAGAATTAAAAAATATATTTTTATGCAATCGCGGCACTTTGTTGTAGAATGGCTCTCCAGAATGAAATGCTGGTCACAGTTGCCTGAATTGAAGTACAAGTTCGTGCCAAAGGCATCTATTTTATTCCCCCGTTCTTCTTCTAAGTGCAAACACTGGGTCTCTGGGTCAGCTTCTCAAAGCCTGCCTGTTATTTTTAGCTGAGTGAATACTGTAGTGAGTCACTGCTGAGCTGCACTCACTGTCGCGGCATGAATGCCTTTCTGTTGCACGAAGTGGAGAAACATTCATTGTGTTGCTGTGACTAGAACATGGTACCATTCAACACCAGAGATGACAATATCTTTCACGCTTGTTTAGAAAGAAGTGCCATTGTTCTGTGACAATGGGGTGTTTTTGTCAGAAATAAAATTTTGTATTAGCATTTAAGTGGAACCTATTGACATCTTTATCCTGATTCAATGGAAGTGCTGTTCTTCTTTTAATCTTGTCATTTTTCTCAGTTCCTGAAATGATTTTGTTTACAACACAGAAGTAATTTTTTTCTAAGAAAAAAAGCACGCAGACCAAAGCTTGAAAGCTGAATGTTTTACATGTGCATCTCCACTCCAACTTCAGACTTTGTGCAAAGGGACGCCTCACCAACTCTAAAATTGTAACACTAATCTGGAGTCGACTCTGTAGAGCAGTGGTGCGAGACCTTCTCCATAGAAGGTCTTCTTCCATTTGACACCACGAAGAGTGTAAAACCAGTGTAGCATCAAGCCAAGTGTGCAAAGTGCCCTGGCATTTCTTACATCTGTCGGTAATCTGCTTTACTGGCCAGCCTCCCACTTTGCACCTTCTGTAAACTTGAGCACATCTAAAACTCTGCTGCCCGTGTATTAAGTCGCACCAAGCCCCATTCACCCATCGTCCCTGTGCTCGCTGACCTATATTGGCTCCTGGTCCGGCAATGCCTTGATTTTAAAATTCTCATCCTTGTTTTCAAATCCCTCCATGGCCTCGCCCCTCCCTATCTCTGTAACCTCCTCGAAGCATCCAAGAGCTCTGCGCTCCTCCAATCCTGGCCTTTTGCTCATCCCTGCTTTTCATCGCTCCATCGTTGGCGGCTTTCAGTTGTTATAGGTGCAATGTAAATACAAGTTGTTGTAATTAATTTAAATATTCAGAAGTGCAGCTGCACTGTCCAAGCATTTAAAATGTGACTCCCAGGACAGAAGCTGTGTGCGTTCTAAACGCACATGCACAGAGCTCTTTCCTGGGCAGCAGAATTCATAGGAACACAAGAAATAGGAGCAGGAGTAGGCCATATGGCCCCTCGTGCCTGCTCCACCATTCAATCAGAGCATGGCTGATCTTCGACCTCAATTCCATTCTCCTGCCCATATCGCTTGATTCCCCTAGAGTCCAAAAATCAAAAATCTATCTATCTCAGGCTTGAATATACTCAACAACTCAACATCCACCGCCCTCTGGGGTAGAGAATTCCAAAGATTCACAACCCTCTGAGTGAAGAAATGCCTCCTCATCTCAGTCTTAAATGGCCGACCCCTTATCCTGCGACTATGCCCCCTAGTTCTAGACTCTCCAGCCAGGGGAAACAACCTCTCAGCATCTACCCTGTCAAGCCCCCTCAGAATCTTATATGTTTTAATGGGATCACCTCTCATTCTTCTAAACTCCAGAGCGTATAGGCCCATTCTACTGAATCTCTCCTCATAGGACAACCCTCTCACCCCAGGAATTAATCTAGTGAACCTTCATTGCACCGCCTCGAAGGCAAGTATATCCTTCCTTAGATAAGGAGACCAAAACTGTACACAGTACTGCAGGTGAGGTCTCACCAAAACCCTGTACAATTGTGGTAAGACATCTATCTTTACACTTGTACTCCAACCCCCTTGCAATAAAGGCCAACATGCCATTTGCTTTCCTAATTGCTTGCTGTACCTGAATGCTAACTTATTGTGTTTCTTGTATGAGGGCACCCAAGTCCCTCTGAACACCAACGTTTACTAGTTTCTCACCATTTAAAAAATATTCTGTTTTTCTGTTCTTCCTACCAAAATGAATAACCTCACATTTCCCCACATTATACTCCATCTGCCATCTTCTTGCCCACTCACTTAACCTGTCTATATCCCTTTGCAGACTTTGTGTCCTCCTCACAGCTTACTTTCCCACCTAGCTTTGTATAGTCAGCAAACTTGGATACATTACACTCGTTCCCTTCATCTAAGTCATTAATATAGATTGTAAATAGCTGAGGCCCAAGCACCAATTCTTGCAGCGCCCCACTAGTTACAGCCTGCCAACCTGAAAATGACCCGTTATCCTTACTCTCGGTTTTCTGTCCGTTAACCAATCCTCTATCCATGCTAATATATTACCCCCAACTCCATGAGCCCTTATCTCGCGTAACTAACCTTTTATGTGGCATCTTTTCGAACGCCTTTTGAAAATCCAGATATACGACATCCATTGGTTCCCCTTTATCTACGCTGCTAGTTACATCCTCGAAAAACTCTAATAAATTTGTCAAACACGATTTCCCTTTTGTAAAACCATGTTGACTCTGCCTAATCATATTGTGGTTTTCTAAGTGCCTTGTTACTACTTCCTTAATGATGGATTCCAGCATTTTCCCAACGACTAATGTCAGGCTAACTGAACTGTAGTCCCCTGTTTTCTCCCTCCTTTCTTGAATAGCGGAGTTACATTTGCTACCTTCCAATCCGTTGGGAATTTTGGAAGATCACAGCCAATGCATCCACTATCTCTGCAGCCACCTCTTTTAGAACCCTAGGATGTAGGCCATCAGGTCCAGGGGATTTATCGGCTTTTAGTCCCATTAGTTTCTCAAGTACTTTTTCTCTATTGATATTAATTACTTTAAGTTCCTCACTTTCATTAGCCCTTGGTTCCCCACTATTTTTGGTATGCTTTTTGTGTCTTCTACTGTGAAGTCAGATACAAAATATTTGTTTAACAGAGTTTCACTCAGGCAGCGCAGACAGGGTTTCGCCTGTTGTAACACCCGTACTGCAGCTACCTGTTTCATACATTGATAGCTGCAGTATTCATGCGTCCTGACGTGCGAGTTAGTGTGGAAAATAATGGTGAGGTTGCAATCGCCCATTGAGCTTTGGTTTCGGTTTGCGCACCAAAATACTTTTGCAATAGTCGTATCCTGGGAAGGCAATTAAGAGGAACTGATATATCTGAGATTAACTCCTTGGAAGCTCATAGGCACATTAGGAACAGGAGTAGGCCATTCAGCCCCTTGAGTTTGCTCCGCCATTCATTTAGATAATGGCTGATTTTTACCTCAACTCCACTTACGCCTGCTCCATATCCCTTGATGACCAGAACTGTGCAAGTTATGGGTTCCATATTACAAAAAGGATATAGAAGCACTGGAGAAGGTGCAAAAAAGATTTACAAGGATGATACCAGAACTGAGAGGTTATAACTATCAGGAAACACTGAACAAACTCTAGTAAGGGGTGATGCAATAGAGGTCTTTAAAATTATGGAGGGGTTTGATATTGTAGACGGAGAGAAGATGTTTCCACTTGTGGGGGAGCTCTAAACTAGGGGCCATAAGATAGTCATTAATAAATCCAATAAGGAATTCAGGAGAAACATTTTTACCCAGAGAGTGGTTAGAATGTGGAACTATAGAGTAGTTGAGGCAAATAGCATAGATGTATTTAAGGGTAAGCTAGATAAGTACATGAGGGAGAAAGGGATAGAAGGATATGCTGATAGGGTGAGATGAAGTAGGGTGGGAGGAGGCTTGTGTGGAGCACGGCATAGATCTGTTGGGCCGAATGGCTTGTTGCCTGTGCTGTAATTTCTATGTAATTCTATGTAATGCCTTTGCCTAACAAAAATCTATCGATCTCAGTCTTGAAAGCTCCAATTGTCCCAGTATTCATAGCCTTTTGGGGGAGAGACTTCCGATTTCTACTACCCTGTGTGTGGAAAAAGTGGCCCCTGATTTCGCACTTGAACGGCCTAGCTCTAATTTTAAGATTATGTCCCCTCATTCTTGATTCCCTACTAGAGGAAATGTAATTACCCTATCGAATCTTGTTAACATTGATCAGATCACCCCTCAATCTTCTATACTCAGGTAATACAAGCCAAGTTTACGCAACCTGACCTCATAATTTAACCCTCTAAGCCTGGTATCATTCTGGTGAATCTGCACTGCATCATCTCCAAGGCCATATATCCTTTTTGAGGTGCGGTGCCCAAAACTGAATGCAGTACTCTAGATGGATCTGACCAAGGCTCCAAAGCTACAAGGCTCTATCTATCTCATAAGTTGGGTACATTTTTTAAAATTATTTTTTGTGCTCAACAAGATGAAGAGTGTTAGCATTGGGAAACAGGACACTTTTCCCCCATTTTGAACACCAAGGTCCAAAGGGACTGCTTCACCAAGCTTCTGGTGCTAATATCAATGACAAACAGTAAAAGAGGATTAAAAAACTTCCATAAAGCACAGGATACTGTATGCGTATTAACAATACATCAGCGTCAAACACTCTCCAGAATGGTTAAATGCAGAGGAAAGATCTCTATACATTGCCCGTTCAATTAGCCTCAACCTCAGAAGAGGTGCAAGGTGGTTGGGAAGGAGGAATTGGAGTTCTGAGCATATCATTTTGGTTTGTCCGGGAGTTGGTGAGTTAAAAACTAATCTGCATAACTCTACTTTATTAAAGATTCCATCAATCTGGTACTAGTTTACTGTACATGTCTTGAGAAAGCATTGCTGCGGCAATGCTTTCTCAAGACATGTACAGTAAATTTGTATGACACTTGACCTCTCTGTACTAACATTATTATAGTGTCAGCTGCGGCTCTCTGGTAGCTTCTCTCGCCCGAGTCAGAAGGTAGTGGGTTCAAGTCCTACTCCAGAGACTTGAGCACATAGTCTAGGTTGACACTTCAGTGCAGTACTGAGAGGGTGTGCTGCACTGTCGGAGGTGCCATCTTTTGGATCAGATGTTAAACCTCGTCTGCCCTCAGGTGGATGTAAAAATCGCATGGCACTATTCAAAGAAGAGCAGGGGAGATCTCCCCCATGTCCTGTCCAATGTTTATCCCTCAACCAACACTTAAAACAAGAAGATCTGGTCATTTATTTCATTGCTATTAGTGGGAGCTTGCTGTGTGCAAATTGGCTGCCGTGTTTCCTACATAACAACAGTGACTCCACTTCAAAAGTATTTAATTGGCTGTAAAGCGCTTTGAGATATCTGGAGGTCATGAAAGGCACTACAAAACTGCAAGTCTTTCTTTTCTTTTTCTTTAATGGTCTGCTGAGCATACTTACTTTATCGACACATTCAATTTACATTTTGTTTTACTTTTCAGATATATTATTGCAACATCGTAGGGGAATTTGATGATAGATCTCGGTTGTCTAGAAACTAGTAAAAGAGTCTGGGTCTGGGAAACTTGAATGTTCATTTCTTTCTTTCATATCACAAAGCTTTAAGAATACTACTAAGTAAATGGTAACCAAATCACAAGCATTCCCCCACCAACATGCCGAACCAATACCTTCTGGCAGCTTATATAACCTGAGGCACGACGGATTATCTTAGGGATTGAACCAAAAGTTTCATTTTTTTTTTTAACAGGGTAGTAACTTTCGTACTGAGGGCCAAACTTCCCAACCTGCACTTTGTTGAAAGGATGGAATTTGCAGGCCACTTGGGATGGGAGTGTAGTTTTCTGCAGAAATGGGCAGATTTTTCCAGCTTGGCTGCCTAGCTCCCCACTGCTGCTTTTCTTGGCAATGGAGTTTATCCCAATGCAGCCTGATTAAAACTGTTTAGTTGCAGTGGGATGTTTGAGGGCAAGCCTCAGAAGGGAGTAGAGACAACCCAAGGTCTGCCTAAGGTACTAATGAGTTATGAGTTGCTGTTTTGCTTTGATGATTGTTCCACATTTCCCTGAAATTGTTGTGTATTTTTTCCAGATTGTGCAGTTTAACACTAAAGAAGCTAGTTGTCGTAAAGGAGTTGGACAAGGAACTCACTTCAGTCGTTATTGCTGTCAAAATGCAGGTAAGGTATTTAATCTTAAACTTGTGCAGTCCTTTCCAACTTTGCTCTGTAAGAACAAATAGAACGAAACCCGTCTATAAACCACAGTCTTTTGTTGGGGCTTTATTACTGAGCAAAGATTGGATTGACTCCAAAATTGGCAACAGTGTGACCTAAGTTACTGGTGCGGCATCGATCCACGAGTTGGAGCACATCAACTGCAATTCAGAAGCATGCCAGGTAACCAGGCAACTGACTCGATGTCTGTTTCCACCTGTACCACATAGCCCAACCTATTCAGGCATTGCACTGCTTTCATAGAAATGCAAGGAAAAATGCACAGACTAACCAGGGCAGCTCCACTAATTCACTTCTATCTACATCAAACCCAGATATCAGCACGAAGCTGGCCTAGCTTCCTTTGTTCCCTTATGGGAGTAGAGTCTTGCGCACTTGAATCTGCGCAGTAGCTGAGAGTTTGATAAGTCAAACTCCATTTCAGTATTTTTTGCTGTAATCTTCCTGATCACTTGCCCTATTGTTCAATTTTAAACCAGTTGATTGTTGTGTTGAATTGTAAGCAAGCTGTAATATTATTTAGAAACTCATCATCAAACCAGGCTCCCTTTTTAAGTGAACTTTCTGGCAGCTGTGTGTCTCCTATGTATCCATGAATACTTACTTCATCGCCTTGTTGAAGACAAAAAATAGCACAAAGCAAGATCGAGGACTGTGAAACACTTTGTATTAACTGAATGTGTAGGCGATTGTGTTGTATAATTTGGTACAAAATTCTCTCGTGTTTTCTTGACCGGATTGGCATTGGAGATATTTCAAACACTCAGGAATTTCTGGAGCCAATGAGACTGATGGTTACTGACATACAATGTCTCAGTTGGTCATATGATCTAATCATTCTATTTATTGAGAAGCTGTTTTGCCAACTGTACAGTACTGGCTGCAGAAAAAGAGTATTTGGGCTTAAACACACAGCATTCTCTTGTAGGTGGGGCAGATAGCCAGAGTCATATCAGCCAGTAGGATTTGTTCACAAGTGTAGCTTGGTTCTCCTCAGGTTAAAGGTGAATAAGGCTAATTCGAAGGGTGGCATGGCGTGGATATGGCAGGACTGATAGAGAAAAAGTTAAGAACTGGTCGAATAGCAGAGGCCATGTGAACTCTAGTCAGATGTACCTGTGCTTCTGTAAGCTTGTTTGGTGACTTGATGTCATTACGCACTCCACTTCTATAGAGATATTCAGGACAATTTGAACCTAACTTGCTGGACAGGAAATCAACAGGATCGGATGGAACGCTGGTTTTACACCCCGCCCAATATTACTCTCCAATGACTTCAATGGAGAGTAAAATCGGGTGGGGTGTAAAACCAGGGTTGCACCTGATCTAATCAGTTTCATGTGGGCGGATTAGGTTAAAATTGCCCCCATTGTCCCTAAAAAATCTGGTTCCTCCCACCAGCAAATATTGTCATCCTCCATATTCCATCACTTACCTCTGCCTCTGTTACAATCTGCAGGTTTTAAAATCTGAACATAATGTTACCTAATCACTATTCCATGATTTATATGATATTCTCTTGCTCACTTTGTATACTTTGGGCCCTGGACCTGACTGTTCAGTAAGGTTACTCAATAAAATAAATCCAACCTTTATATTTTGGGGGAGGGGCAAGAGGGAGGCAGTGTTACTTCTGTAACTTGTTTCAAAGCTATGTGTGTCTGGTTTGTTTCATCCTGCTTAGATTGCATCACTTCTGAAATTTATCTTAATTTATCATTGTTTAGGGATACTGATGTACATCTCTATGTCCTGTTTCATTTGTAAGGAGTCTTACAACACTGGGTTATAGTCCAACAACTTTATTTGAAATCACAAGCTTTCGGAGCTTTCCTCCTTCGTCAGGTGAGTCCTCACCTGACGAAGGAGGAAAGCTCCGAAAGCTTGTGATTTCAAATAAAACTGTTGGACTATAACCTGGTGTTGTAAGACTCCTTACATTGGTCCACCCCAGTCCATCACCGGCATCTCCACATCCTGTTTCATTTGCTCAGAGATTTCCTCAGTCATTTCTATTGAAACTATACTCAAAGGAGAATGCAAACTGGCAGTACATCTTGACGCTGTCTGTCTTTTTTTAAATTTCTCTCCCTGTCTCTGCAATTCAATCTCTGTTTGCTCTAGCACTCTTATCTCTGTATTTATGTGTACATCACTCTGTCTTACTACGTATATGTGTGTGTGCCTATGTCTCTGTTTGATCTAGCACTTTTATCTCTGTATCTGTGTGTATGTCACTCACTATATATTTGCCTATGTCTCTGCCACACTCTTAAGCAAAAAAAAACACACACACATGACTGGCCAGACTTCAAGGCTTTGAAAGACCCTTCTGGAAATCTACACTACACAATCTATAGGTCCCATTTTTGCACGCAGCAGATTGGTGCAAAGACCCCATCGAAAAATTGTACAAATGTTTATCCCTGTTCCCTACTCCTTTCCTCAGCTTTGTGCTGTGCTGCTTTTAACACTTCTGCTTTAGCTCACGCTAATCCACCCCCAACGCGGACACCTACTTGACAACCTATCCCTGAGTTGGCCCTGCAAATCCATGCTGTGGTTGATCGATTGTTTTTTGATGGACTGAGTCATGCTTTCAACGAGCTTTGTAACAGTGTTCTGCAAAATAATAAAATACTTTTAAAAAATAATTAAATTTCCCAGCATGCAGCAGCAAATGGCTCACTGACTCACCACAGCACTACACAGCTGAGCTGGTAGGTTTTTCAACCTCTATCCCTCTCTTCCATCCCCCTCCCCCATCCCAATTTTGGATCATCAGATGTTGGTGAGTATGCAGATGACTCGCTGAAGGTGCTTTTACATTACTGTTGTGCAGGCCACATCCATAGTATAAACACCCCATGCTCAGGGAGCAGAGGGCCTTGTAGAGGCGGATCAAGGGGGGCCATCATTATGGAAGTAAATGTGGGGAGCTGGTTTTCTGTGTTTCCACTGATACAGCAACTGAGTCTCCACACTGCAGAGCACAACTAGCAAACGAGTGAAGCTGCTTTCGTATCGCGTGAGATCTGTGCTAATGGCAGCAGCTCCCGATGCCCAGTTCTCTACAACCCGAAAGTAAATTTGCCAAGATTTCTTAAATCTGCGCTCAGCGAGGCCCGATATAAAAGAGAGAAAATGACTCATAGAAGACGGCACCCCTAGGCGGGAGGGAATAAAACCCGGCAATATCAAAGCACCTTAAACTCGAGCACAAAATGTCAACATAGAAGTTACAGCACAGAAAAAGGCCATTCGGCCCAACTGAAGGCCAATTCAGAGGACAGTTATGAGTCAACCACATTGCATGTGGGACTGTAATCACATGTAGGCCAGACCGGGTAAGGGCGGCGGTTTCCTTCTCTAAAGGACGTGAACCAGTTGGGTTTTTACGACAATCCAACGGCTTCACGGTCACTTTTACTGATAACAGCTTTTTATTTCCAGATTTTTTTAAAACTGAATTCAAATACTCAAATTGCCATAGTGGGATTTGAACTTGTGTTTAATATGAACATGTGTATGATTTGAGCAATATGGTGCTGATTATTTATATATTAGCATTAATGACTGCTGCTGCTTAACATTGCAATACCACAACCATGGAAACATACAATAAAAACAAAATGCTGGAAGTTCAGCGAAGGTCCATCAGCATCTGGGGGTGGGGGGGAATAATGTGGTTTACAATTTCCAGAGGCCCGGGCTGTTTTGTGAACCCTTGCAGAATCAGTGACTCTTGTTAGCCTTCTTGTGGAGAGCTAATTGTATCTCCTGCTCCATTCAGGCCTTAGAAGTGCTGATTGTAAATGTAATCACAGCTTAATGTAGTGCTCCTGCTCCCAGGTTCTGCTGTGGTGACTCCTAGCTAATGAACTCCAGGAGCCCAGCCTGGGTGTCATCAATTTCTAGCTCTAATAATGAGGAGGTATTATTTACCAGACATTCAAGAGAAAGACATTCAGTTTTGTCATAATTAATAGTCATAATCATAAGTATGTCATAATATGAGCTGCAATACCCCAAAGAAACATATTTGAGGCATGCATAATGCTGAAATTTTCAATATCTGGTTAAATTTGATGACATGGCATGGGTTTCACATTTCCCCATCCCAATATTATCTCCTGCTTTCTCACTAATTGGCTCCCCTCCTATCCTTCAGGCATTGACTCACTCCACTATCTCATCCAAATACCTAGTATTGACTGTCTGACTTCACAGAGCATCACAGCTGAGCCTGGTGCTGCCCTTGCCAAGTGTGTGTGTGTGTGTGTGTGTGTCTCTCTCTCTCTCTCTCACTCACACTCTTTCTCTCACACTCACACACACACACACACTTTCACACACACTACCACTGAGCCAAGGCTGATACTAGACTAGATCAGACTGATTTATCGAGTGAGTTGTGAGAGACAGTCTCGGCCAAAAGAAATCTTATGCAATTTTTTCCCACTTTGTTTTGCAGGGTCTCCCTATTTGCTTTTGCAATCTTGCTGCTCACTGTCCAATGCGCAGACTTTCTTACACTTCCTGTTGCCCATCCTCTCTCTTACTGTTGCGCTTGCTTTTTTCCACACCCGCAGTTGAGATCGTTCTTTTTAATGCTAATTTTTGCATTCCTTTTTTACATGCAGCATTGTAGTTACTCTCTTTCATATTCACTGTTGCATTCACTACCGCAACCCTTCTCTCTCACACTGTTGCGTAGGAACATTAGCAACAGGATTATGCTATTCAACACCTCGGGTCTGCTCCACCAATCCACTAATTCATGACAGATCTGCACCTCAACTTCGTTTTCCCATCTGCACCTTCTCTTTCCACCCACTGTTACAATCCTTCTTTCACACTCACCGTTGCACTTTTCGTGTTCAGTCCCTGTACCAGATGAAATCAATTGTAAACAATTTTACAACACCAAGTTATAGTCCAGCAATTTTATTTTAAATTCACAAGCTTTCGGAGACTTCCTCCTTCCTCAGATGAAATCAATTTATTTTCACTGACTCAGTTCAAACTGTGTAAACAGCTCTTTATTTAATAAAAGCATTGTTAGGCACAATGCAGGTTTATTAAATCAATATGGTTTGGTCGGGACAATACAAAGATAGTATTGCTTTTGTTTGCCTATTTAGCAGCATTTCAAAACCTCTGCTCATTGTTTCATTATCCCAGCCTTGTGCATTTTATTATAACAATATATGTGTCCAAGTGGCTGTGTCCACCTTTCGGGATCCTAGCCAACACTCCTTCTGTAGGCTGTATTCGTGACGTATTGCATTATTTTTTAGGATTGCAAATGTGGGATAATGGGACTCTTGAGTATCAGATCACAGGGGGTCAGCGCCCTTTTAATTTATAACTGTGCTGCTGCTGCTGACAGACCCAACTTTGATGGTGGGCATGTGAAGTAAAGAAGGTTGCAGTGCTGCCATTGGAGTTGCTGAAAGCCATCTAATTGGAGCTCACGGAGGGCAGATTGGACCAGTTGGGTTTCATTTTTTTAATTATTTGTTATTGGGATGTGGGAAATGCTGGCAAGGCTGCATTTATTGCCCATCCGTAGTTGCCCTGAAATGGTGATGGTGGGCCGCCTTCTTGAACTGTTGCTGTTCTTGGTCGCCCATGATTGTGTTAAGTAGGGACTTCCAGGATTTTAACACTGATGAAGAAGAAACAGGGATAAATAGATGCCCAAGTTAGGATGGTGTGTGACCTGGAAGTGAGGGTTTTCCCAAGATCTAACTACTCTTGTCCTTCTCAGTGGTAGAGCTTGCAGTGGAAGGTGCTGTTGAAGTAAGCAGTGTATCCTGTAGATCGTACATACTGCAGCCACAATGCGCCAGTGGTGGTGGGGGTGGATATTGAGTCCACTGGCAGGGGCACTAATCGAGAATTGCTCTGTTCTCATTGGTGTCAAGCTTCTTGAATGTTATGCAGTTGCACCCATCCAGATGAGTGGTGACTATTCCATCAAACTGCTGACACTATATATGGTGGAGAGGCTTTGACATGTCAGGAGGTGAGCCACTCATTGCTCACTCCCCAATCTGTGCCCTGCTCTTGTATTCATGTTGTTGATATAGCTGGTCTAATTAAGCTACTAGTCGGCAGTGACTCCCAGAATGTTGATGATGGGGACTGGGTGATGGTGGTGCCATTGAATGCCAGGAGGAGGTGGTTGGGCCTTTTTCTGTTGAAGATGGTTATTGCCTGACACTTAAGTAGCAAGAATGTTACCAGCCATTCGTCAGCCCAAGGCTGGACATGTCTAGGTCCTGCTGTAGGCTGTCATGGGCTGCGTCATTATCAGAGTAGTCGTGAATGGAGCTGAATGCTGTGGAATAGTCAGCAAACAGTTCCACTCCTGAGCTTATGATGGAAGGAAGGTCGTTACTCTTCATTCCTTCCCCACCCGTTTGTGAAGGTACAGCAGCCAGAAAAAGATTCCACAGCACAGGGAAGCTAGCACGATATTGCAGAACTGTTTCTGCACTCCAAGTAGGCCATTAACCTGCTCAGAAGTCAAGGGTACTGAGGGAACTGGGGTGATTGTATTCTAAATGCATCCGACTACAGAGGTGGATGGTCCGTTTGACAAGAGTCGTTCTTTACTGCAGCTAGCTCTGCAGTATACGCCGACAGTGGTTTAGTTGTAACGTTCGGTTGATTTATAGCTCTTACTCTTCTGAATAAGTCGGAACTCTATACGATGCGCTTTGTAAGTGCTGTGCTTTAAGGAGTCTGTTTGGCTCATCTTCGTTTCCAGGAGGGAAGCGCGCTGCACGAGGGAGTAGTCGAACGCACCTTCTCGCTCGCAGTGCTCCGCACGTTGACATACCAAGTGGAGTTGGCACTTAATCAGAGGTGGGGCGAGCCAGGGAAAGAATCACTCTGGGCTGTAGCCATGTACTTTATTGACCGGATAGTAACAGATGCTTAATCGCGAACACAAGAAAACGTGGAGTGAGAAAAAGCTGTTCAGCTCTTCAAGCTTGATTCTTCCACAGACCACATATAAGCTACCATATGGACTCCACCTATCTAATCCCCTAAGGATAAACATGCTTCTTTTGAAACATGACTATCTAATTTACGACTCTGATTTGTCAGGGATTTGTGCTGTTTTCATAGCTCGCACTGAGAGCATTTGAGTACGTACCAGACCAAGACTCGCTGAAGGTGTGTAACGTCACACGCATTAACATATTAATTCAACTGACTGAGAAGTGTAAAAAAAAACACACAAGCAAGTCCATCCTTGGCTCAGTGGTAGCGTTTGCGCCTTGAGTCAGAAGATTATTGGTAAAAGCCCCACTACAGAGACTTGAGCACGTAATTGAGGCTGGCACTTCAGTTCAGTACTGAGGGAGTGCTGTGCTGTCAGAGGTGCTATCTTTCGAATAAAACATTAAACAGATGCTGTGCCTGATCAGGTGGACATAAAAGATCCCATTGCACTATTGGAAGAAGAGCAGGGGAGTTCTCCCCGGTGTCTTGGCCAACATTTATCCCTCAACCACATCATTAAAAAGATTATCTGGTCATTATTTCATTGCTGTTTGTGGGACCTCGCTTTGCCCAATTTGGCAACCGCGTTTCCTACGTAACAACAGTGACTACATTTCAAAAGTGCTTTGGGATATCCTGAGGTCATGAAAGGCGCTATATAAATGCAAGTTCATTCTTTTGCACGCGGCTCCAGTCCCATGGTACATGGTTGACTCTTGATGCCCTCTGAAGTGGCCAAGCAAGCTTCTTAGTTGTAAAAATAAAAATTAAGCAGTCTAGCATCACTTTCAGAGGCAGCTAGGGATGGGAAATAAATGTCACCTTGCCACGGTTGTCCACTTCGGAGAACAATTTTTTTTTGAAGGGTTTCACCTCTCTGGAAACACTGCCAAGGAATACTGCTGTCTGTGCCCAGCGATATTCTTCTACCTGCTGACTTTATATTTCATCATTAATGTTAAAACTCATCTGAGATTTCTATTTCTTGGAAACAGTAAAATGCAGAGGTAAATTATTACTATTATCCAGAAGCCATTGTGGTTTATGGCGATAAGCCCTGATGAGATTGTTTGTCGGAATATGTATGGGGTGTTTGAAAAGTGGGGAGGGGGGTGGAACTGATTCTGTTTCGTGAAATCATGAATGACAGTCACGGGTTGATTATAAAAGTTATGTCAAAATTATGGCATTTTCAACAACCAATAGTTTCATCTATGTATCTATCTTAGTAAAAGTTTTGTATCTGTAAAAATGTAGAGATGTATCATTGCACAAAACTAAAAAAGTCATGCATTGCTCCATCCTGACCGTGTGATATTATCTTCTCACATGGTAATCACAGAACTAATTCAATTTCAATATTCAATTGTACAAAAATGTGCATGGCAACCATGTTGGAATTCCCTTTGCTTCACTTTCTATTATCTTCAATTTCTGTTCCTCCCTATCTTTTCTATCCCCTCGCTTTCCTCCTCTCTCCCCACCCCTCCTTGCCCACTTTCATCCTTCTCCCATTTTACCTCTGAATGCAATTCTCAGCTTCCTTTCTGCCTCATCCCAGGATCCTCTTTGCCACTTATTCCCTTTTGCAAGGCCCTGCCTCAGCCTCTGAACCCACTATAATGTTTGTTCTTCACCTCTGGTTTGACATAAATTGTGACCCTGCGGCCCCCACAGAAAATAACATTTTGGGATACAAAGTGCTCCACCACTTGGGGTTTTCTTTGCCTCATGTCTGGGTCTGTTGTAGACGAATTGATAGAGATTGATTGCTATAATTAGTCAATAACTCCATTATCGTTGTATCATGTGACTACCAGGATGGGAGAAGGCGAACTGGACGGACCTTGGTCTTTTTCTCGTCTAGCAATTCCTGTGCAGATTTCATGATGATACGAAAATCCCTGAGGGGGATAAAAAACAAAGCTCACACGAACCAAAAATTGACAACAGAATTTTAAAAAGCAGTTCTCCAATTACAGTGAAAGCAAGAAGACCAAAAAAAAGCAGCATGACAGGCACCAGTCTCCTTCCAGCCCATCCACCCGCTCTTTTAGCTAAATGTTACGGAGGCTCCTGGGATGGCCTTGCCTTGGCTGCCATCTTGCCGCAAGCATTGCCTTGCAAAAAGGTAAAAGATACAGCTGGAGTAGATTGGCAATGCAATATGTGTGAGGCGTGCAGAGAGCAGTGAGAGATCTACACGGAAGAGAAAAAGGACACACAGCAAGATAGATTTACAGAAACTAGGAATCAGTCCTGGTCAAATAAACAGTGAGATAGAGTCATCGAGAGTCATAGAGTCATACAGCACGGATAGAGGCCCTTCGGCCCATCGTGTCCACGCCGGCCATCAGCCCTGTCTACTCTAATCCCATATTCCAGCATTTGGTCCATAGCCTTGTATGCTATGGCATTTCAAGTGCTCATCCAAATGCTTCTTGAATGTTGTGAGGGTTCCTGCCTCCACAACCCTTTCAGGCAGTGAGTTCCAGACTCCAACCACCCTCTGGGTGAAAAAGTTCTTTCTCAAATCCCCTCTAAACCTCCCGCCTTTTACCTTGAATCTATGTCCCCTTGTTATAGAACCCTCAACGAAGGGAAAAAGCTCCTTAGTATCCATCCTATCTGCCCCTCATAATTTTGTACACTTCAATCATGTCCCCCCTCAGCCTCCTCTGCTCCAAGGAAAACAAACCCAATCTTCCCAGTCTCTCTTCATAGCTGAAGCGCTCCAGCCCTGGTAACATCCTGGTGAATCTCCTCTGCACCCTCTCCAAAGCGATCACATCCTTCCTGTAGTGTGGCGACCAGAACTGCACACAGTACTCCAGCTGTGGCCTAACCAGTGTTTTATACAGCTCCATCATAACCTCCTTGCTCTTATATTCTATGCCTCGGCTAATAAAGGCAAGTATCCCATATGCCTTCTTTACCACCTTATCTACCTGTTCCGCCGCCTTCAGGGATCTGTGAACTTGAAAATGACAAAAGTGTATGAGAGGTATACAGAGTGGGAGATGAACCAAGATCAATAGCAGTGAAAGGGAGTCTCTGCATTATGTCTAAGTAACACATGAGCCTTTTATTTGTATATTATGCTTACCATGTCATATTAGTGTACATGGCTGTGCTCTAATCTATATCTAATGATTATATAACAAGTGGCATAAGTGGATGAGGTGCACAGATTTATTTATTTACCAGTGGGTCTACTGTGAATATAGTTGTATAGTGTAGACCTGCTAAACCCCAACAACAGCTGCCAGCAACAAGATTTTTTTTTGTATCTGCATGGCTCTCTTCACTTTCCCTGCCTTTTCAAATATTTGAGCCACTTCCCCCACTTGCATCAGCCTGTGTTGCTAACTGCTCAACCAGTTATTGCTGCTGATCCAGAATCGAGCCACGTACTCTCCACCATGTGCCATTGGAGTGCAGGTAATAAATGGGTTTAGGCAGAGACATGCAGAGAAACTAATAGGAGACAAGAGTTGGGATGTTTCACTTCAGCACTCCTGGTGCACATCCAGAGTGTGTATCAGGAAATTCCACACCGCAAGCCCGTGATATCAGTAGAGAAAAAGTACTTGAGAAACTAATGGGACTAAAAGCCGATAAATCCCCTGAATCTGATGGCCTACATCTGAGGGTTCTAAAAGAGGTGACTGCAGAGATAGAGGATGCATTGCTTATGATCTTCCAAAATTCCCTAGATTCTAGAACCGTCCTAGCAGATTAGAAGGTAGCAAATGTAACCCCACTATTCAAGAAAGGAGGGAGAGCGAAAACAGGCCAGTTAGCCAGACATCAGTTGTCGGGAAAATGCTGGAATCCATTATTAAGGAAGTAGTAACAGGGCAAGTAAAACATCATAATATGATACGCTCTCAAGACCAACCGCAACATCGTCATCAAACCAGCGGACAAAGGAGGAGCCATAGTCATACAGAACAGAACGGACTATTGCAAAGAAGCATACCGACAACTGGACAACCAGGAACACTACAGACGGTTACCCGCAGACCCGACCAAAGAACACACCCACCAGCTCAACAAACTGATCAAGACCTTCGATCCAGACCTTCAAAGCATCCTACGCACTCTCATCCCACGTAATCCCCGCGTGGGAGACTTCTACTGCCTCCCAAAGATACACAAAGCCAACACACCTGGACGTCCTATCGTATCAGGCAACGGAACCCTGTGTGAGAACCTCTCTGGATACATCGAGGGCATCCTGAAACCCATCGTACAGGGAACCCCCAGCTTCTGTCGCGACACTACAGACTTCCTACAAAAACTCAGTACCCACGGACCAGTTGAACCAGGAACACTTCTCACCACGATGGACGTCTCGGCACTCTACACCAGTATCCCCCACGATGACGGCATCGCTGCGACAGCATCAATACTCAACACCAACAACAGCCAATCTCCGGAAGCCATCCTACAACTCATCCGCTTCATCCTGGATCACAATGTCTTCACCTTCGATAACCAGTTCTTTACCCAAACACACGGAACAGCCATGGGGACCAAATTCGCACCCCAATACGCCAACATTTTCATGCACAAGTTCGAGCAGGACTTCTTCACTGCACAAGACCTCCAACCAACACTATACACCAGATACATCGACGACATTTTCTTTCTATGGACCCACGGCGAGGAATCACTGAAGAGACTACTCGATAACATCAACAAGTTCCATCCCACCATCAAGCTCACCATGGACTACTCCTCAGAATCAGTTTCTTTCTTGGACACACGAATCTCCATCAAAGACGGGCACCTCAGCACCTCACTCTACCGCAAGCCCACGGACAACCTCACGATGCTCCACTTTTCCAGCTTCCACCCTAACCACGTCAAAGAGGCCATCCCCTATGGACAGGCCCTGCGAATACACAGGGTCTGCTCAGACGAGGAGGAACGCGATGGACACCTACAGACGCTGAAAGACGCCCTAGTAAGAACGGGATATGACGCTCGACTCATCGATCGACAGTTCCGACGGGCCACAGCAAAAAATCGCATAGACCTCCTCAGGAGACTAACACGGGACGCAACCAACAGAGTACCCTTTGTCGTCCAGTACTTCCCCGGAGCGGAGAAACTACGCCATGTTCTCCGCAGCCTTCAACATGTCATCAATGACGACGAACACCTCGCTATGGCCATCCCCACACCTCCACTACTCGCCTTTAAACAGCCACCCAACCTCAAACAGACCATCGTTCGCAGCAAATTACCCAGCTTTCAAGAGAACAGCGTCCACGACACCACACAACCCTGCCACGGTAACCTCTGCAAGACATGCCAGATCATCGACACAGATACCACCATCACACGAGAGGACACCACCCACCAGGTTCATGGTTCATACTCCTGTGACTCGGCCAACGTTGTCTACCTCATACGTTGCAGGAAAGGATGCCCCGGAGCATGGTACATTGGCGAGACCATGCAGACACTGCGACAACGGATGAACGGACACCGCGCAACAATCGCCAAACAGGAGGGTTCCCTCCCAGTCGGGGAACACTTCAGCAGTCAAGGACATTCAGCCACCGACCTTCGGGTAAGCGTACTCCAAGGCGGCCTTCGAGACACACGACAACGCAAAATCATCGAGCAGAAATTGATAGCCAAGTTCCGCACCCATGAGGACGGCCTCAACCGGGATCTTGGGTTCATGTCACGCTACACGTTACCCCACCAGCGAACAAATGTTATCTGTTTTTAATATAACGGGTCAGTTGCTGTCTTTTCTATGTTTCTACCTCTCTATCTCTGTTTTTTTTTGTTTGTTGTTTTTTTTGGTGATTTGTATATTCTGAGACCTGGCAGGTAACACCTGTCTGTCTGCACACTGATTGCCTTGGCAACAGGCAGTTGAAAAAACTGTCTGTTATCACCAGCATTGTTCTGTGAATTATAAATGCGACTTCATTTCGAGGACTTCATTTCCACATCGTTCACCTGAGGAAGGAGGTAGCCTCCGAAAGCTTGTGAATTTAAAATAAAATTGCTGGACTATAACTTGGTGTTGTAAAATTGTTTACAATTGTCAACCCCAGTCCATCACCGGCATCTCCACATCATCATAATATGACTAAGTAGTGTCAACATGGTTTTATGAAAGGGAAATCGTGTTTGACAAATTTATTAGAATTTTTTTGAGGCTGTAACTGGCAGCGGATGTAGAATATTTGGATTTTCAAAAGGCATTCGATAAGGTGTCATGTAAAAGGTTGTTACGCGAGATAAAGGCTCATGGGGTTGGGGGTAATATATTAGCATGGATAGAGGATTGGTTAACGGTCAAAAAACAGAGAGTAGGGATAAACGGGTCATTTTCAGGTTGGCAGGCTGTAACTAGTGGGGTACCTCAAGGATTGGTACTTGGGCCTCAGCTATTTACAATCTATATTAATGACTTGGATAAAGGGACCGAATGTAATGTATCCAAGTTTGCTGACGATACAAAGCTAAGTGGGAAAGTAAGCTGTGAGGAGGACACAGTCAGCAAAGGGATATAGACAGGTTAAAGTGAGTGGGCAAGAAGATGGCAGATGGAGTATAATGTGGGGAAAGGTGAGGTTATTCGCTTTGGTAGGAAGAATAGAAAAACAGAATATCTTTTTAAATGGTGAGAAACTATTAAATGTTGGTGTTGAGAGATTTGGGTGCCCTCATATAAGAAACACAAAAAGTTAGCATGCAGTGACAGCAAGCAATTAATAAGACTAATGGCCTTTATTGCAAGGGGGTTGGAGTACAAAAGTAAGGAAGTCTTACTACAATTGTACAGGGCTTTGGTGAGACCTCCCCTGGAGTACCGTGTACAGTTTTGGTCTCCTTACCTAAGGAAAGATATACTTGCCATAGAGGTGGTGCAGCGAAGCTTCACTAGATTAATTCCTGGGATGAGAGGGTTGTCTTATGAGGAGAGGTTGAGTAGAATGGACCTATACTCTCTGGAGTTTAGAAGAATGAGAGGGGATCTCATTGAAACATATAAGATTCTGAGGGGGCTTGACCGGGTAGATGCTGAGAGGTTGTTTCTCATGGCTGGAGAGTCTAGCGATAGAGGGCATGGTCGCCGGATAAGGGGTCAGCCATTTAAGACTGAGATGAGGAGGCATTTCGTCACTCAGGGTTGTGAATCTTTGGAATTCTCTACCCCAGAGTGCTGTGGCTGCTGAGTCGTTGAGTATATTCAAGGGTGAAATCGATAAATATTTGGACTCGAGGGGAATCAAGGGATATGGGAATCAGGCAGGGAAGTGGAATTGAGGTTGAAGATCGGCCATGATCTTATTGAATGGCAGAGCAAGCTCGAGGGGCTGTATGGCCTACTCCTGCTCCTATTTCTTATGTTCTTATGATTTCCGACCATTAAAATCAGTGGTTGGAAAATCAAATTATGCAATTCCGGAGTTTTTTAAATATACGCTCCTGGCTTGCCCTCAGAGTGCTGAATCAGAAAATACCCATTAAGGAATGGGCACAGGATATATAGTGGACTTCAGAGGCATAGTGTTAGTAGAAAGAAGAATCTCGGAGATATAGAATGGCACGGCATATTGAACCCAAGCTGTTTTATAGTTTACCAATGAATATTGACAGCTACGAAGGAGTAGCTAATGATCATTCACGCTTCCGCTATTCAAAATGCTGCACAAAAAATATAACATGCTCTGGCAAAATTGCTAATTTTCTGACTTCTTTTTATCTACTGTTTGTGAAAGGATAGTATGCAAGATAATTGCAGTCTGAACTAGTTAAAGTTAGCAGTTTGCTTATATTATACACAAGAGTTACACCCAGTAAGACATGTATTACTATATACAAGTTTATTATATGTAGTAATGTGCAATGTATTACTTCACTGATAAACAATGTGCAGTGTATAAACATAGGGTGGTAACATGCTCTATTTCCTATGTACAGGGGCCTAATACAAAGTGACATAATGTATTATTATATACAGGACTGTTTTACCCAGCAACGCAGTGTATTACAATATACAGGAATGTTATACCCAGTAACATGTGGCGTATCATTATACACGAGATTTTAAACAGTATCATTCTCAGTTACTACATACATGAAAGTTATTTCTGCAACAAGAAACTGGCAGTGTGTTCAAGTTTCTAAACCTTCTGACTGATGTGAGGTTCATTCTTATGGCTTAATGTCATTCAAACCGCCTGTACTCCTGCTGGTGCCTCTTGCTCCAGTGTAGACTCCATCCGGCTGCGCTCGCTCCCGGTCCCCTCTCCCTCCGGCTGCGCTCGCTCCCGGTCCCCTCTCCCTCCGGCTGCGCTCGCTCCCGGTCCCCTCTCCCTCCGGCTGCGCTCGCTCCCGGTCCCCTCTCCCTCCGGCTGCGCTCGCTCCCGGTCCCCTCTCCCTCCGGCTGCGCTCGCTCCCGGTCCCCTCTCCCTCCGGCTGCGCTCGCTCCCGGTCCCCTCTCCCTCCGGCTGCGCTCGCTCCCGGTCCCCTCTCCCTCCGGCTGCGCTCGCTCCCGGTCCCCTCTCCCTCCGGCTGCGCTCGCTCCCGGTCCCCTCTCCCTCCGGCTGCGCTCGCTCCCGGTCCCCTCTCCCTCCGGCTGCGCTCGCTCCCGGTCCCCTCTCCCTCCGGCTGCGCTCCTATCCTTGTAGCATGGACGATGGAGTGGTGGTGAGATCTGCACAGGTTGCTCTCCTGCACGTTCTAGTGGCCGTCTCAACATTGGCTTTGTTCTCATCTTTCCTCTAGGACAGCCTAGCCACACGTTAAAGATTTACTGACCAAGTACACCAACTTTAAATTAAACAAATGTGGCTTTGCTGCCCTATGGATTTGGATTGGCAAAAAGATTCAAATCAAAAAAAGTGAGTTAGGGAGGAGCATAAAAGTATATATGAGGGGGAAGCTTTATTGAAAAATACATTATCATTTGGTTTCTTTAGTAACTTGCCAGTATTCTACGCCTTTTGAAAGCATTTTAATATCTAATATCTTTCACACAGGGCTCAAAAAGAATCTTGCGATCTCATGAGATTATACTGCCGCCTAGTGGTCTGGTGGAGACTGACCTCGCACTAACTTTTTCACTTCAGGTAACTAATTCGTTGCTTTTGACCTCTTTTTTGTGGAGCATTTTATTGGAAGATTTCTGAAACAATTCAACTTTAAAATGTTACGTCCTACAACAAACCACTTCTCCTACTGATCAAGGAGTTTGCGCATCATACAGCACAGAAGGCGGCAATTCGGCCCATCGTGCCTGTGCTGGCTCTTTGAACGAGCTATCCAATTAGTCCCACTCCCCTGCTCTTTCCCCGTAGCCCTGCAAATTTCTCCTTTTCAAGTATTTATCCAATTCCCTTTTGAAAGTTACTATTGGATCTGCTTCCACCATCCTTTCAGACAGTGAATTCTAGATCATCATAACTCACTGTGTAAAAATATTTCTCCTCTCCCCTCTCGTTCTTTTGCCAATTACCTTAAATCTGACCCTCCTGCCAGTGGAAACAGTTTCTCCCTATCTAATTTATCAAACCCCTCATAATATTGAACACCTCTATCAAATCTCCCCTTCACCTTCTCTGCTCTAAGAACAACAGCCTCAGCTTCTCCAGTCTCTTCACATAACTGAATCCCCTCAGACCTGGTACCATTCCAGTAAATCTCCTCTGAACCCTTTCCAAGGCCGTGATGTGTGATGCCCAGAATTGGAAACAATACTCCAGCTGAGGCCCAACCAGTGATTTATAATGATTGACCATAACTTCCTTACTTTTGTACTCTATGCCTATTTATACACAGACATAGTATCAGTTTATATTATTATTTTGGAAAAACCATTGCTTCCATAAATTTAAGGCATGCTGCACAAACGTGGAAGTGAACATATATTCACCTTTTTTCCTATTATATTACATAATACATGACAGATATTCCCATACAGGAAGAGGCAAGGCCTTTCTGGGTTGATAAGCTAAGTATAGCCTTACCTTACTGTGTAACCCATGTGAAAAGGTAACTTATACCATCAGGAATAAGGGCAGCAGATGCATGAGAACACCACCACCTGCATGTTCCGCTCCAAGTCACACACCATCCCAGCTTGGAAATATATTGCCGTTCCTTCATCGTCATTGGGTCAAAATCCTGGAACTCCCTACCTAACAGCACTGTGGCAGAACCTTCACCACACGGACTGCAGTGGTTCAAGAGGGTGGCTCACCACCACCTTCTCAAGGGCAATTAGGGATGGGCAATAAATGCTGGCCTTGTTCAGAGTTATTATGACCTCTTTGCTGTGGTACTCTGTGCCCCTGTTTATAAAACCCAAAATGCTATTGGACTTTTATATAACTTTATCTATCAGCAGTAGCACTGTCATAGAATTATGTATTTGCACTCCAGGTCTCTGCTTTCTTTAGCTCTCCAATAAGCCCCAAACATTGTAAAGAATAAGCATATACAATGAACATAATTTCTGCTTTATACCTGTCGCCAGTTCTCCTCTTCATTCAATTATACAAAAAAATTGTGGAAAACTTTTAATCTTTTTGTTTTAAACTCCCAACTGACCATGATTACAGTGCCTCTCTCTCACGACAGACCAACTGGACCAGCGTCCATTCATGTTTTATTTATGAGATAAAGAAAACCGATGAAAAATCAGATTGGTTCATCAAACAATAAATACTGTTAAAAGTTGTGCTCTCCTGGGCATGCGTCTCCCTCCCCTATGGAGCTCTCCATCTCAAGTGCCCCTCCCTGTGTAGCTCTTCCCCCCCCCCCCCCCCCCCCCCCTCATTTGTCCCCTCCTTGTGGAGCTCTCCCCCTCGTGCGCCCCTCCCCGCGGAGCCTTTCCCCGCGCAGCTCTTCCAACCTCGTGTGCCCCTCCCCACGGAGTGCTCTCACGGGCAGTGTTGTCCCTGTCAGCTTCATGAGAAATCTGTCCTTGTTGCAGTTGCCTCCATTGCACCCTTGTGTTTACCTGCAAAAGAAATGAAACAAAAGGGGGCAACTTGTTAGGACCTGTGCGGAGAGCAATTGGAATGAAATGAGCTACCAGCCATCATGTTCCCTTTCTGCGTGTACTCCTGCACAATTAACTTCAGCGGGAATTTCCGATCAGAATGCCGATGCCGGTCAATGCTGCTCTGTAATGTATGGCTGTTTTTGTTTTAAACAGTACCCTCATTTCCTCAAAAGAGAAGGCAACAAGCTGCAAATCATGCTTCAGAGACGAAAGCGATACAAGAACCGGACCATCCTGGGATACAAGACTCTGGCGGTCGGCTCCATCAATATGGCTGAGGTGAGTGGGGAAAAAGAATCCAACTGGGGCAGCTTTTGTTACCGTGCTGGCCTGTGATACTGAGGGTAATTTAGACTTTCTGCAATCGTGTAAAATGAGCGATCGCGAATTGGCAGCCCCTTTTACATCTTTCCTGATTTTTATTTCCATTGCCTCACTTCAATGGAAATAAAAATCAGGAGAGGTGTAAAACAGGCTGCCGACTCACTGTCGTCAGTTTTACACTATCGTACAAAGTCTAAATTACCCCTGCTCTGTCTGCTAACACAATGGAGTGGTGATAATTTCCATGGTTTTTGTCCTTGTGATACTAAGTGTGAGTAGTTAAATGTGGACGTAAAAGATCCCATAACACTAGTGAAAGAAGAGCGGGGGAGTTCTTCCCAGTGTCCTGGCCAATATTTATCCCTCAACCGACATCACTAAAACAGAAAGTAGAGACAACCATACATTTATAAGGACTAAGTGTGCTTTGTTTTGTTCCCTTTTTGTAACACAGGTGATGCAGCACCCAACAGAAGGTGGCCAGGTCCTCACTCTGCTTAGTAACCTCAAGCAGGCGGCAGTTAAAGTGGCTGAAATCTGGATCTTTGCACTGTCGAGCCAGCCAATTGACCACGAGGACAGTGCAATGCAGCCTAGTCAGAAAATAAAATCGACAGGTGGGATTGCATCACGAGTTATTTTGTAAGAGCGTGTTTTTGTTGTTTAAAAAAAAATCACCTTTACTCGTGTAATCCGTACTGATATTCAGTTGAGCCTTATATCCAGGTGTGCAAACAATGAATGCTGTCTTAGTTAGACGGGTACACTGGGTTTATTTAGTCTTTTGGCACCAATGCATATAAGGAAAATCACACACCACCTCTTCAGTGTTGTGCTACGGGATTCTTGTGGGGGACCCTTAAGTCCATCATCTTAAATTATACACACCACTCACTACCATCAGTGATCGGCCTGGGACAACCAGTGCTTCTCCCCGATGTTACACAGCTCAAAACGCTCTCCAGACATGGCTTGCGTTTCGAAGGGCAACGTCTGTAATTGTACTGCTGGCCATTTTCTCTCAATTCAGTTTCACACACTCGCCACTGCACAGAATCCAAGTGCCCTGCTCTTTATTTGCTAGTTCAGTGCTGGAATACGTAGAGACTCTTGATGTGAATTCTTCTGTAGAATTTCACAGATTTCTTAGCCATTTGGGTGGTGTTGACTAGGTTACGTGCCATACACAGCAGGTACTGATGCTGTCACACAGCCTCACAGAACAGTATTGACGTTGGAAGTTGTCACCAAGCCTGGCTTGCTTGATGAGTACCTATCTAAGCTGAATATAGACCGGTGCAGAAAGGATTTAATCGAGACAGTTTAATAGGTTTTTTTTGGGAGGTTTCTGGTTTTGGTTTTCAGTTTTAGATTAGTTTATTTCCTTCCATTAAAAGACCTTTTTACTTTTTTAACCCTAATTTTTTTCCCCTTCTTTCCTTAAGGTGCTGATCCAACACTGGGTTACATTTCCTGCTGCCCTCCAGTACCTAGCCCAAGTGATCCTCCTTAATGTGTGAGACTAGACGGTAGATATCAACAGGCTAACTGATCACACCCGAGTCTGCTCCTGCACTCACCTAACATCCGTACAAGTTACTTACCAGCAAACATCACTGGCTAGGGGGCGGGGGCTGATTTCCTTTCTCTTTCCCCCCCTCCCCACCAAAGCTCAGGAACACTGAGTAAAAGTGCACCACCCCCACTGCCACCCTGGCTGAGATCAGCTAACTCAACGCAAACCAAACATCATAGGAATTGCTAGATGATGAAAGACCAAGGTCCATCTAGTTCACCACCTGCTATCCTGGTAGTCGCATGGTACAACGATAATGGAGTTGTTGACTAATCATAGCAGTCAATCTCTCAGTTAGTCGACAACAGACCCAGACATGAGGTGAGGAAAACCCCAGTGGTGGAGAGCTTTGGGAACCATAGGTCCAAAGTCACCTATTCCGCCCAAGTATGTTACACTCACTGCATGTCATGTCTTAAATTACCTGGGACCGTCCTCCTCTGTATAATTAGACAGCTTGGTGCATTTACCACCCAAACCACCAGGGAGCACCACAGTAGAATGGGTTGGTTTCTGAGGCATTTTAGAAATGCAATGTGGAGGTGTTAAAGCCTTTAAACCATCTCCCTGCATACTTGGCTGATCGTCACTCTTGGAATTTAATATAATCCTAGTAAATCCCTGACTATCTGTATCATTTTTACCATGCACAATTTCTACTTGGCTTAAACTCTTACTGCAAGTGTAATCATCTTTACCTTATTCCTGTTTGTATGTGGATCAGATATTCTCTGAAGAGCTTAATTTATTAGGCTTGCCTGTTTCTCGTATCGCGAGCTCTGTTGTGTATGCACGAAACACAAGAGGTTTACAGTTTGAAGTCATCTTTCTGTTATTTCACAGATAATTACTCTGAGGAAGAGTATGAAAGTTTTTCTTCTGAGCAGGAAGCCAGTGATGATGCAGTCCAAGGACAAGTATGTAACAATGGAAATGATCCCAAATGTTTCTCCTCGGGTCCAAAAGAAAGGAAGAATTCACGTTTTTCCTCCTAGTTACGAGTTGTTGCCACTAAACTGTTTGGCCAATGTGAGGAGCTGTTTCCCAATCAGGCAAGGCTAGGGTTGCCACCTTTTCTCAAGTCCAATCCTGAGCAAGGGTATGGCAGGGTAGGATTTGGGTTGGAGCGGGGTAGAAACTGGGTAGGGGTATGGCAGGGTAAGAACTGGGTAGGGGTATGGCAGGGTAGGAGCTGGGTAGGGGCGTGCTGGGTAAGGGTAAGAAACTGGCATGGTGGAGTAGGATCTGGGTAGAGGTATGGCAGGGTAGGAACTGGGTGGTAGGGGTATGGCAGGGTAGGAGCTGGGTAGGGGTATGGCAGGGTAGGAGCTGGGTAGGGGTATGGCAGGGTAGGAGCTGGGTAGGGGTATGGGAGGGTAGGAGCTGGGTAGGGGTATGGCAGGGTAGGAGCTGGGTAGGGGCGTGCTGGGTAAGGGTAAGAAACTGGCATGGTGGAGTAGGATCTGGGTAGAGGTATGGCAGGGTAGGAACTGGGTGGTAGGGGTATGGCAGGGTAGGAGCTGGGTAGGGGTATGGCAGGGTAGGAGCTGGGTAGGGGTATGGCAGGGTAGGAGCTGGGTAGGGGTATGGGAGGGTAGGAGCTGGGTAGGGGTATGGCAGGGTAGGAGCTGGGTAGGGGCATGCTGGGTAAGGGTAAGAAACTGGCATGGTGGAGTAGGAACTGGGTAAAGACATGGCAGGGTAGGGGCATGATAGTATAGGGGCATGGCAGTGGGGTGGCAGGCTGAAGCTGGGTAGGGGCAAGTTACTGAAATGGCAGGGAAGGAGCCGGACATGGAAAATCCAGCCCCTCATGCTTCCTTTTCTGCTATGAGTGAATCAAAAATCTTTACTAGTGTCCCCCGTCTCATGAGACACCAGAGTAAGTGCAAAAGAGGCCTTCCATTTAAAATAAAATCTTCTGATCATTTTACAGTTTTGAAACAACCAGACTGTGCTGTCCAGTTCAGCACCAGATGGGTAGTAACTCTAGTTGGCAGTGTTGGAATTGGCATCTTGTCCAGTGTTGCGACATCTTTGTATCAAGCGATTGGATATTCCCACATATTGATGGGATGTTCTCACAATAATGTCAGTCTTTGACGAGATCCCAATGACAGGTGAAGCACCAATTACAACCTTTTTTTATTTTGTTCGTTTTGCTCCATGTACAACAGCAAGCAACTTACAGTCCTGTTCATCGGGGCCAGCAAGACTCCTCTGAGAGCTTCCAAGGGTGGAGGAAAAAAAAGTGGGCGCCAAGTGGGAGGGAAAATTATGGGTGGGTTGAAAGCCCAGTTGAAGAGAAGCATTTGTAACAGGCTTTTGAAAGCAAGAAGGGAGGTGACGAGGTTGAAGGATTTAGGGAGAGAGGCTCAAGAGGACAGAAGAGAGCTCGGAAAAGAGCAGAGAGAGGTGGGAAGGGGTAAAATGGTGTTGGAGGAGTGGAAAAGCATGTGGGGGGACACAGCCCGAGGAAATCAGAGGAGTGTGGGCAAGGACATGGAAGGATTTTAGAGGGGGTGAGAATCTTGACGTCACAGAACTTGAGTGTTATTAGCAGTTTGCTCGTATCTAGTGTTTGCAGCCTGGTTTCTGATAGTTTCACAGTTGAACACAAATAGTTTGACAAGGTTTGGTAGCAGAGTCCTTTGGTGATTTGACCTGCTGATCTAAGGAGTGATGGGACTTGAATTTGCATACTTACCTTTTAACCCTTGAACCCTAGGTTCAAATCTAGCCCAGACTGATAGGGTAGAAGTCTCGTCCCTACTGGGTTTTAAGCGTTACGCCTGAAATGAGTGTAAGGTAGCCTCAACCCAGTATGAACTGATCCACAGCATAAAACTGCCCCTAATTCAACACAGGTCACCACTAAATAGACAGTCACACTCAGAGAGACCATAGGGTATATTTTCTTACCGCTGCTGCTTCCATATTAACGCTTAACACAGCCAATACCCAGGTAAACTGGTTTAAACATGCACGCAGATGAAGTTAGAAGCAGTATGTGAAGCATGCGTACAGGAACAGAGCTGGCTGGAAAGTATCCCCCTATAAAAAATGGGAAATGTTCACACTGGTGCAGAGTGGAGAGAGCATTACACTGCATGCAGCTGCACTCTACCTGTTCAGGGAGCACTTGAGGCTAACGCCAAGTGCAAAAGTAGGAAGTTTATTCTGTTCCCAATGCTGACATCCCTCGCCTTAATCATAGAATCACAGAAGGAGGCCATTCAGCCCATCGTGCCTGTGCTAGTTCTTTGAAAGAGCTATCCAATTAGTCCCTCCACCCTGCTCTTTCCCCATAGCCTGGTAATAAGCACAAAAATTCATCAGGAAATACAAATGAATGTAATCAAACCCAAATGTGGTCATATGGGGCAAATATAAATGTGGGAACTGCATGTTTGTTTTATATATATATATATATATATATATATATATATAAATGTGTGTGTACCTCTCAATTTTTTTAAATGCATGCTATCTACATGTGTGAACAGCCTGAATGTGTTGTCTTTCCTTATCCAAGCTGGAATGGTGATGGGCTGACACTGATGCTGCTGTAATGGGTTGAGAGCTGGTGCTTGCTAAGAAGTATCCCTGGTGTGCTGTGTCTTGGAAGATATGAGGCAGCTATTTTGTTTTCACTTTTTTTCAGGATATGGATGATGATGAATATGACATGGGTAAGCCAAAAAAACAACGGAGGACGATCGTGAGAACGACCTCAATCACAAGGGTTAGTGCAGTTTATTTGGTAACATTTCCTTCCTGACATTTTTAGGTGTATGAAATGAGTGTGCGCACAAGCATATCCATGCGTCGATATATGTATGCACGTGCAGGCGTGTCTGTGTGTGCTTCTGTGTCCATATGTGTGTGCACATCCATGTACTGAGTGCTCAGTCAAATCCATCCACATGGTGGACTCAGTTAGACATGGGGTGAATCTTTCTCCATGCTCCCTATCAAGCACTACCAGCTAAGTGAGACATGGGGTGAAGCTTCCTCCTCACTGCCCTAGAAAGCACTACCAAAGTAGATATAGCATGTTACATACAGGGTGAAACATTCTCTACTGTGCTCTAGCAATGTGTCTTAACCCCATCCTCACAAGATCACACCGTTGCACCAAAGCGTGATTTATAACTCCCATCCTTGTGGGCTTTGAGTGAAATTAGTGCCACATTGTTCCTTCATCGTTGCTGGGTCAAAATCCTGGAACTCCCTACTTAACAGCACTTTGGGGAACCTTCACTACATGGACTGCAGCGGTTCAAGAAGGCGGCTCATCTACACTTTCTCAAGGGCAGTTAGGGATGGGCAATAAATGCTGGCCTTGCCAGCGACGCCCACAGCCCATGAACGACTAAAAAAATTTGGGGCCTCTTGTGCCAATTGAGACCATCTTGAGGTTGGCTGAAACACATTGTGACATTTTACAGCCAATAGTAAGCAGAACATTTCAGACTAACAGCTAACTATAAAGCTGGTCCTAGAGATGAAAGGCCAGTCTGCTAATCCAGCTCACCATGTCTTCATAAACTAGATGGTTGCTGTTAGTAACATACACAAGCCTTTTGAATGTGCATTGCTCTTCATGCCTTCTTTATTGTGGGGCAGATGCTTGACCATGATCCTAAAAGAGTTAATAGTTTAACTTTTTTCCTTCCAGCAACAGAACTTCAAGCAGAAAGTAGTTGCATTACTGAGGAGGTTCAAGGTTTCAGATGAGGTATGCAGATTGGCACTTTGTTAATATTTTTAAAGGGATCTAGGATTGTGGGATGTGCTTCAAATATTAAACAATCCTTCTGTAAATTTAAATACTGTAAAAATGGTTTAAAAAAGTTCTTTCCTTCCTTCATTGGCTGCTGCGCATCCTACTGGTACTGCACTGAATTTTCCTGGCTTGGACAGCTGATTGGATTCTCCAGTCCCGAAATCCAATCACTGTGATCAGCCACACAGCCCTTTGCTGAGAGAAGAGATGTGGAACGGGAAATCTCCACATGCATTGTAAAGAACAAAACAGCTACAAATATCTCCTGCCTTACTCCCTAAAGGTTTGACTGGTATAATGCTGAGTCGGAGAGACTATGAAAGTCCCAGGTTCAGTCCTTTTTCTGGACTGACCGAGGTACTCTCAGTTGGGATGAAGGTGGGGATATTGTGATAGGTCTCTCGTACCTCAACCAAGTGGGCCTTGCCACAGTGAAAGTTGGTAAATTATTTGATGGGGGGAGAGGGGAAAGGCAAGACCAGTCCATTCCTGTCCTCATTTGATGACAACACACATTCCAGCAAAAGTCACTTGTTAGTGTGCGAGAGTTGGAGCCCTGATTGATTCCTTCCATTTTTTGTAACCCATGGGTGCTAAAACTACTTGCCTGGTATTTTCACAACCCTGGCTGAGATCAGCTGACTCGACGTAGACTAGGAATGGAACTTTATCCTCTGGTTTTCTTCCTTTCGTTCCTGAAGTTGTTGACTGCTCGCTAAGTTATGATTCTACGGTCGTCTGTTATCTTCTGGTGACTCTCCCAAATTATCATTGTGTGAGTCTTGACCGTGATTGTCATCAAGGTATCCTACCACAGCTGAACCCAATCATGTCCTTGCCCAATATCCAGACTTGCTTCTCCAGCATGGGTTGCTCCATTGTGATCAGGAGCCAGAAGATTAAATGTAAAGGATTAAGGATAATTTCTACGTAATTTTAGTTGATTTTGATCTCCTTAACCCAAAGGCTCATGTGGAGCATAAACACTGGCATTGACCAGTTGGGCTGAATGGCCTGATTCTGTGCTGTACATTCGATATAATTCTATGTAAAGATGCTGAAGCCAGTTATAATGCCATATTGCCATGCTGCCTGAGATCAGCCAACTCAATACAGACTAGCGATCAAAGTTGGAACCTTCGAGGCCTGTATAGATTGGTTACTCACTGGAAAAACGCGCTTGGCCATCGGAGGAGCTCTGGCATCTGCATTTTTCATTGCTTCACTAGGGTTGGGTCAAAGCTTTGTTATAGAAAACTGAAAGATGTTGTCTCTTAACTAATTCGATACACAGCATTCCCGTGTAAAAAAAAAAAACAAAAACAATTTACATGCAGAATTATCAGGACCACTATGAGTGACTGAATACGTCAAATTCTTTCTTTAAATGATTTTTTTTGTGATCATCAAGCTGAGGGATTATAGCGTTGAGAGAAAATTGTGAATGGTTGCTAGGGAGGCACTAATAAAAACTTTGTGTGACTTGGTTGTAGGTCCTCGACTCTGAGCAGGACCCCACGGACAACGTGCAGGAGGTGGAGGAGGACCTGGACCTGCTGTACGACAGCTTGGATGTGGAGAATCCTAGCGACAGCGGCCCTGACATGGACGATGACGACAGTGTCCTCAGCACTCCAAAACCAAAGCTCAAGTACGGGAGGGCATTTGCCGCACATTGATGCTTTACCCTGTTACCCTACCTGCGGATTATAAGTAGTTAGTCGTTTCATTAGGGTTGGGTCTGAGCTTTGTTATAGAAAGTATTGTCTCTTGATTAATCAGATGCACAACATTCCCATTTTGAATGTGCTTGTTTAAAAAGATAATTTAATAGAAAGAACTTGCATTTATATAGTGCCTTTTACAACCTCAGTACTGCACTGGAGTGTCGGCTGAAATTTTGTGCTCAAGTCTCTGAAGTGGGACTTGAACCCACGACCTTCTGACTCCGAGGCGAGTGCGCTACCACTGACACAAGGCTATAAAATTATCAGGATCACTGATATAAAGTAGCTAATTAAATCAAATTTTAAAAAAATAAATGTTTTGCCCATCAACCTGAGGGATTATAGTATTCAAGAATTGAATTCTTCCCACTTCAGGTGCCCAGAGTAGGCATTAAGTCAGGTATAGCACAGCTAGATGCAGACATAGTAAAGCACCCTTTACTCCCAACCTCAGGTGAATACCGCCTACTTACACCAGTGTGTCATTTTTTTCCCCCAGTCCCGCACCAGCCATCCTGTGGCCTCTTGAGTGGGATCGTCAATCACTGTTCAATTCAGGACAGTTGCTTTTCAGAAGCTGGATTGAGACAGCCCAAACTCATTTCACATGGGACTCTTGCAGCCAGCAGAGTAGGAGACTTTCATCCCATTAATCTAGGCTGGATTTGAACCCAGGTCCCAGAGGTGAAAGGCCAGTGCACCAAACAGTTCCCTCAAAATCTGCTTTTGTTACACGGAATTCTGGGATATTCACTGGTGTTTGTGGATCGAATTCCATCTGTTAAATATGGGCCTATCGGCTTGTGGTGACGGAACAAATGTAATTCCATTTTATTTCTTAGGATTTTCCAGGGTGTTTATTAGTGTTACAGGCATAGTATTCTGAGATTCTGTCCATTTATCCCGTGAAAATCTCAAGCCTTGAAAATTGCCATTTTGAAGACTGGTTACAGCAGTGAATTAAAAAGTTGTTTGTTGGCTTCTATGTACTGTAGGATAAAGTAAATCGATGAGAAAGCACAGGATTACGCCTCTTACACTGAGTGCTTCTTGACATCCAGGGGCTCCAGATTTGACAGCCCTTCCCTTTTTCTTTGTGGGAACATGTTTACCCTGAACCCACTGCTTACTTTTAGGTTGATGGACTGGAATGTGTACAGATTGCCTGCCTAAAGTGCCCCTCTCCAGTTCTTTTTCTCCCATCATTTACATCTTAAATTGCATGCAGGAGAATTTTTTTTAGCCAGTATATAGCAAGCCCAATGAGAGGGAGTGGCAGTTCTGGATTTAGTTCTAGGAAATGAAGAGGGGCAGGTGGAAGAAGTAGCATTGGGAGAGCTTTTTGGTGGTAGTGATCATAATACAGTTAGTTTTAGCATAGTTATGGAAAAGGACAAAGACAGAGCAGGAGTTAAAGTTTTCAATTGGGGAAAGGCCAATTTTATTAAACTGAGAAGTGATTTAGCAGAAGTAAACTGGAAACAGCTACTTGAAGGTAACTCAGTGTCAGGACAGTGGGAGACATTCAAAGGGGTGATTCAAGGGGTTCAGGGTAAACATGTTCCCACAAAGAGAAAGGGAGGGGGGTGTGGGGCTGCCTAATCTAGAGCCCCCTGGATGTCAAGAAGCATTCAGGGTAAGATAAGGCAGAAAAAGAAAGCCTATGATAGACACCGGGAACTCAATACTATGGAAAGCTTAGAGGAGTATACAAAGTGCAGGGATGAAGTTAAAAAGGAAATTAGGAAAGCAAAGAGAGGGCATGAAAAAATATTAGCAGGTAAAATCAAAGAAAACCCAAAGATGTTTTATAAATACATTAAGAGCAAGAGGCTAACTAAGGAAAGAGTAGGGCCTATTAGAGACCAAAAAGGTAAACTATGTGTGGAGGTGGAAGATGTGGGTATGGTTCTTAATGAATACTTTGAATCTGTCTTCACAAAGGAGAGGGATTATGCAGGGATTGAAGTTGAGGAGGAGGAGTGTGAAATATTGGATGGGATAAACCTAGTGACAGAGGAAGTATTAAGGGGATTAGCATCTTTGAAAGTGGGTAAATCACCAGGGCCGGAAGAAATGTAACCCAGGCTATTGCCTGGGAACTACAGACCGGTGAGCCTGACATCTGTAGTGGGTAAGTTGTTAGAGGGTATTCTGAGAGACAGGATCTACAGGCATTTGGAGAGACAGGGACTGATTAGGAACAGTCAGCATGGTTTTGAGAGAGGAAAATCATGTCTCACGAATTTGATTGAGTTTTTTGAAGGGGTAACCAAGAAGATAGATGAGGACTGTGCAGTAGACGTGGTCTACATGGACTTTAGCAAAGCCTTTGACAAGGTACCGCATGGTAGGTTGTTACATAAGGTTAAATCTCACGGGATCCAAAGTGAGGTAGCCAATTGGATACAAAATTGGATTGACGACAGAAGACAGAGGGTGGTTGTAGAGGGTTGTTTTTCAAACTGGAGGCCTGTGACCAGCGGTGTGCCTCAGGGATCGGTGCTGGGTCCGCTGTTATTTGTTATTTATATTAATGATTTGGATGAGAATTTAGGAGGCATGGTTAGTAAGTTTGCAGATGACACCAAGATTGGTGGCATTGTGGACAGTGAAGAAGGTTATCTAGGATTGCAACGGGATCTTGATAAATTGGGCCAGTGGGCCGATGAATGGCAGATGGAGTTTAATTTAGATAAATGCATTTTGGTAGATCGAATCGGGCCAGGACCTACTCCGTTAATGGTAGGGCGTTGGGGAGAGTTATAGAACAAAGAGATCTGGGAGTACAGATTCATAGCTCCTTGAAAGTGGAATCACAGGTGGATAGGGTGGGGAAGAAGGCATTCAGCATGCTTGGTTTCATTGGTCAGAACATTGAATACAGGAGTTGGGATGTCTTGTTGAAGTTGTACAAGACATTAGTAAGGCCACACTTGGAATACTGTGTACAGTTCTGGTCACCCTATTATAGAAAGGATATTATTAAACTAGAAAGAGTGCAGAAAAGATTTACTAGGATGCTACCGGGACTTGATGGTTTGACTTATAGGGAGAGGTTGGATAGACTGAGACTTTTTTCCCTGGAGAGTAGGAGGTTAAGGGGTGATCTTATAGAAGTCTATAAAATAATGAGGGGCATAGATAAGGTAGATAGTCAAAATCTTTTCCCAAAGGTAGGGGAGTCTATAACGAGGGGGCATAGATTTAAGGTGAGAGGGGAGAGATACAAAAGGGTCCAGAGGGGCAACTTTTTCACTCAAAGGGTGGTGAGTGTCTGGAACGAGCTGCCAGAGGCAGTAGTAGAGGCGGGTACAATTTTGTCTTTTAAAAAGCATTTGGACAGTTACATGGGTAAGATGGGTATAGAGGGATATGGGCCAAGTGCAGGCAATTGGGACTAGCTTAGTGGTATAAACTGGGCAACATGGACATGTTGAGCCGAAGGGCCTGTTTCCATGTTGTAAACTTCTATGATTCTAAGGATGTCAGGGAGGAAATAGTGGAGGCTTTAACAATCATTTTCCAATCCTCTCTGAATACATGCGTAGTGCCGGGGGATTGGAGGACTGCTAACATTGTACTGTTGTTTAAAAAGGGAGTGAAGGATGGACCGAGTAATTACAGGCCAGTCAGCCTAACCTTGGTGGTGGGCAAATTATTGGATTCAATTCTGACGGACAGGATAAACTGTCACTTAGAAAGGCACGGACTAATCAAGGACAGTCAGCATGGATTTGTTAAGGGGAGGTCATGTCTGACTAACTTGATTGAATTTTTCGAGGAGTTGACAAGGAGGATCGATGAGGGTAGCGCGATTGATGTCGTCGACATGGATTTCAGCAAGGCTTTTGACAAGGTCCCACATGGCAGATTGGACAAAAAAGTAAAGGCCCATGGGATCCAAGGGAAAGCGGCAAATTGGATCCAAAATTGGCTCAGTGGCAGGAAGCAAAGGATAATGGTCGACGGGTGTTTTTTTAACTGGAAGGCTGTTTCCAGTGTGGGTGCCGCAGGGCTCGGTACTAGGTCCTTTGGTTTTTGTGGTATACATTAATGAGTTGGACTTAAACGTAGAGAGCATGATTAAGAAATTTGTGTATGATACAAAAATAGGCTGTGTAGTTGATAGTGAGGAGGAAAGTTGTAGACTGCAGGAAGATATCAATGGACTGGTCAGATGGGCAGAAAAGTGACAAATGGAGCTCAATCCGGAGAAGTGTAAGGTAATGCATTTGGGGAGAGCAAACAAGGCAAGGGAGTACACAATAAATGGGAGGATACTGAGAGGTGCCGAGGAAGTGAGGAACCTTGGAGTGCATGTCCACAGATCCCTGAAGGTAGCAGGACAGGTAGATAAGGTGGTTAAGAAGGCAAATGGAATGCTTTCCTTTATTAGCTGAGGCATAGAATATGAAAGCAGGGATGTTATGCTGGAACTGTATAAACACTAGTTAGGCCACAGCTTGAGTACGGCGCACAGTCCTGGTCACCACATTACAGCAAGGATGTGATTGCTCTCGAGAGGATGCAGAGGATGTTGCCAGGACTGGAGAATTTTAGCTACGATGACAGATTGGATAGGCTGGGGTTGTTTTCCTTGGAACAGAGGAGGCTGAGGTGTGATTTGATTGAGGTGTACAAAATTATGAGAGGCCTAGATAGAGTGGATAGGAAGGACCTATTTCCCTTAGCGGAGGGGTCAATAACCAGGGGGCATAGATTTAAAGTGATTGGTAGAAGGGTTAGAGGGGAAATGAGGGAAACAATTTCACCCAGAGGGTGGTGGGGGTCTGGAACTCACTGCCTGAGAGGGTGATAGAGGCAGAAACCCTCAACTCATTTAAAAAAAATATCTGGATATGCACCTGAAGAGCTGTGACCTGCAGGGCTACGGACCAAATGCGGGAAAGTGGGATTAGGCTGGTGGCTTGTTTCTCAGCCGGCGCAGACACGGTGGGCCGAATGGCCTCCTTCTGTGCTGTAAATTTTCTATGATCTATCCTTTCGTTCCAAAGGCTGAGTTGAGTGCAGAAAAATCATTTATGTCACTGACTGCCATGGTCGGTGCCTACAGTGTTCCCTGATCAACTGTGACGTCAGTGCCTCTTTCTGTCAGTACTTCCACAAAAGGGCAAGTTCATTCACATCCATTCTGCCCTTTGGTGCTTGATCATGGGTTATTTGACCCTTGCCATGCCTGCTTCCCATCTCAGGTCCTCAGAATATATCTGTAAATCCGCCTCGTAAGGTCACGGGTTCAAGCCCCAATCCAGCGCATAATCAAGGCTGACACATGAGTGCTGTATTGTCAGAGATGCCGTCTTCCTGCTCAGGTGGATGTAGAAGATCCTACGGCACAATTCGAAGAAAGCAGGGAAGTTCTTCCCAATGCCTTGGCCAACGTTTATCTCTCAACCAACATCACTTCTATGTTCCTCAAAATTTCAATTCTGCACTAAAATTACTATTCAAATCATACTCAATAAAAATGTCCTTTCCAATAATATTTGCCAGGGAATTATGTTTTACTGCGTACGTCAATGCACTGTGCTCCCCACTACTCTCTGCCGCACTCGTTCAATGCTTCTCACTGAATGCTGCTTCCCACTTCCTACTGCCACCTCCGGGACAGCTCGTGCAACTGCTGTGGCTGCCAAACCGCCAGCCCAGCACAGCTACTCAGAGAGGGGGGGCTGTGTTAATTGTATGATTTATATCAATGAGTGTTAATTGTATTCAGGTGATGGGTATCAATTGGGGGCTCTCTTGTAATAGGAGAGCTTATCTAGGGTGTGGGGGTGTGTGTATGGGGAATCTTTATGAATAAAGGCTAGTAAACAACAAAAGACCAGGCTGTAGTATTCTATCCTTCACCACATGGCTATCCATTTGTAACAGCTGCACTGCAGGAAATCTGAATGCAAAGGGAAGGAGCCACTGCAGAACACCATGTAGCTCGCAAACCACACCCGTTCTAACCAATTTCAAGATGTGAATCAGGCAGTCAACATTTCGAACCCATTCGCAATTTAAGAGCGTTAAAAGAAATTCCAGCAAAAGTTATGGTTCATTGGCCTTTATATGGTAAATCTGATTAAGCACCTGAGAGATTTTGAATGCACTGTGTCTGTAAGTTATTGGAGTTGCGTTGTAAATGCCTCACTGGCTTTATCCAGTGTCTGACCCTCTGATTGTGAATATTGCTTTGCAGACCCTATTTTGAAGGCTTGTCGCACTCCAGCTCTCAGACTGAAATCGGCAGCATCCACAGCTTGAGGAGCCAGACCAAAGAGCCACCCAGTCCCGTAAGGCAGAAGCTTTGTTTTGAACGCAAGCTACGGCAGTTTTAAATGGTGCTCCTGACTGGGGGGGAAAATGCTTTCACCACTCAAACAGGGTCAAAAATTAATTGGTAGTGTTTCTGCATCTTCAAGAAGAACTTTCTGTAGCGCTCCTCACATCCGGGAGGACATAATTTACAGGGTGGAAGGAGAGACGGAAAACCCAACATGAGGGAAAGAGGCGCAACCAGAGTTGGAAGAATGAAAACATGTTTGAAGAGAGGGGTTTTAGGAGGCTTTTGATAGGGAAGTGGCAAGATTTAGGGACCTGGGTACACGTTTCTAAAGGGCAGAGGTACCTTGGGTGGAAGAGTGGCCACTGATGGTTGAACGGAGAGTACGGGCAAATGATGTTGGAAGAGCAGAGGTTGCATGTTATGATCTGGAACGCGCTGCTTAAAACGGTGGCGGAAGCAGATTCAACAGTAACTTTCAAAAGGGAATTGGATACATACTTGGAGGGATACGGGGAAAGAGCGGGGGAGTGGGACTAATTGGATAGCTCTTTCAAATAGCCAACACAGGCGTGATGGACTAAATGGCCTCCTTTAGTGCTGCAAGATTCTACGTATTGGTGTGTGGCTGGAGGAGACTGCAAGGCTTTGAAGACAAGAATAAGGATCTTAGTCAATGCACAGTTAAGGGTGCCACTTTCTCCAAGTCCAACCCGGACATGGGGAAAGGAGCAACCAAGGGTTGAGAGGAAGGCTTTCCTGCTGATGAAAACTCACTAATCCTTCTAAATTATAAGAGGCATAATTAAGTGGTTAAAAATGGGCTTTTATCTTTTTATTAAATCAGACTTTTGGTGTCCAATTTACATTATAGAAGTTTTCAGACATTCCACTCAAAAGCTGAACTCTCTGGTCATCTGAAACCAGATTGGTGGGAACACTGCTGGGTTTAAATGTGTATTGTACTCTTGCAGTGCTTGCTATCTGCCACCAGATGTTGCTGTTGACCACTGTTAATGATCTTTGCAACAGCTTCCCACAAGAAGTGGGCATCATGGCATTAGAGTTCATTGATAATTCCTCTGGATCTATTGAAAAGACAGGGTACTGTAATATTCTAAAATTGGGGAATCCAGAATGAGGGGACGTAATCTTAAAATTAGAGCTAGGCCATTTAGGAATGAAATCAGGAAGCACTTCACTATTTCCTCTAGTGGAGAGTCCAGAACAAGGGGGCATAACCTTAAAATTAGGGCTAGGCCGTACAGGGGTGATGAGAGAAAGCACTTCTTCGCACAAAGGGTAGTGGAAATCTGGAACTCTTCTCTCCTTAAAAAGCTGTTGAGGTTGGGGGACAATTGAAAATTTCAAAACTGAGATTGATGGATTTTTGTTAGGCAAGGGTAATAAGGGTTATGGAACGAAGGTGGGTAAGATGGAGTTAAGATACGGATCAGCTACGATCTAATTGAATTGCAGAACAGGCTCAAGGGGCTGAATGGCCTACTCCTGTTCCTATACCAGATACAAATTTAACACTCCATTTCGGACAGTGCTCTGAGCATATGTGTAATATAAGCGATCCTGTTACAAAACATCAGACACTGACCAGAAAGTCCTGCCCATCCCTTGTAGCAGGAAGAGGAGACGAGGGGCAGTGCAGGATACCCATGAGAGTTGAATTGACACAGGTTTTCGGCAACCGTAAGCAAGAAGGCGGCTCATCACCAACTTCTCAAAGGCAATTAGGGATGGGCAATAAATGCTGGCCTTGCCAGCCACGCCCACATCCCATGAACAAATAAAAACAATCACAGCTCTGTAGATCTAATGATTGTCAAAGATGGGGACGTGAATTATAGAAATGCAATGTTAACAGGGAATTCCTTAGTCAGCAGAATACATGAGACACTTTTTTAGTCACAGCTAAGGGTCCCAAATGGTGCTAGTGTGAGGGATATCATGGAGTAGTTGCAAAAAGGGGATGTGAACAGTGGTGTCCCTTGGGGTCAACATTGGCACCATTGTTATAAATGATCTTCAACAACAACTTGCATTTATATGGCGTCTTTAATGCAGTAAAACGTCCCAAGGTGCTTAGACTTCTAGACTTGAGGTGTAGGGGGTACAATTTACAGAGGATACAAAAGTAGGGAGCGTACTTCACTGTGCAGAGGACTGTAAAGAAATCGGGAGGACACAGGTTTGTAGGTTGAATAGCTGGAGATCAGATTAAATTTAAGGTGAAGAAATGTGAAGTGACACATTTTAGGAGGAACAGTAAGCACTATATGGCAAAAGTTTAAAAGGAGCAGAGAGATCTGGAGGGGGTGGGGGTTGAGATAAACAGGTCTTTAAAAGTGGGAACGCAATTAGATAAAGTCGTTCTAAATTTTTAAAGAAGTATATGGATCGTAGGTTTTATAAATGGGACAAAGGCAATGCTAAACATATCCGGATCGTTGGTTAAGCTGCAATTAGAATATTGGGTGCAGTTTTGGGCACTATTTTAGGAAGAATGCCAAGGTTATGAAGAAGGCACAGAAGAAATGTGCTAAGATGATACCATGAATGAGAGGCTTTAATTATGAGGAGAAACTAGACAAATTGAAGCTCTCTTCATTAGATCAAAGGTTAAGAGAAAATCTGACAGGTGATCAAAATTATAAGGGTTTTTGATAAGGGAAATAGGGGAAAACTATTTCCACTGGTTGGGGGCAAAAAAACCAAATAGGGATGTTAGAGTTTTTTCCATGTAGGGGGAATGCCCTGCCAGAAATAATGGAGGAAGCAGAATCCATAACAGCTTTTAAAAGGGCCCTGGATAAATATTTGAACAGGAAAAACTTAAAAGTATATGGGGAGAAGGAATGGGACCAAGTGGATAGCTCTTTCAGATTTGGCACTGGCGCATTGGCCCAATGACTACCTCCTGTACCGTAAAATTCTGTGATTTTCCTCTTTTTTTCAGCTCCATATTTCTCCCCTCCTCTCCTGAATGCACTGAATCATGTTGAGGTGCGATTTCATAGACCCCCAACTGCATCCAGGTACCTTATGCGAGTGTCCGCTCTTCATGTGTGAACCCAGACAGTGAGTATCGGCAAACAATCCAACCGGCCAGCCGAGGCCAATCCTGCCCACGTGCACTTTCCAGCAGGAGTGACTTGAGTAACCAATGACTATTCCCCAGGCCTAAAATGGTTGAGATGGCTGGAGCCCATCAAACTCTCTGCAGGCTGCGGCTTGGGGGTCCTGTCTTCACCCCGCCGCCCCCCCCCCCCCCCACCCCCCCCCACCAAGCTGCTGATCTCCACGACTGTCCTATCACAGGCTGTTGTCCACTCACTGACTGTAACCTGTTCCTCTTTTGCTTCAAACAGATAGATGCACCTGAAAAGCTCAAGAACTCTGCGAGCAAATTTCAGATAGACAGCATTTCTGATACACTGTCAGTTGTGAGTATTATGTATGTGTATTGCAAGAAACTCACTGAAGCACTGCACCACAGGTAGCCTGGAGGTGGAGTGCAAGGGACAAGTGAGAATGGGTGGTGATGTCAACATTGGATGGTCTTGGGGTATGAGGTAGGTATCGGATGAGAAAAGAAACTTTGAGCCCAGAGATGAGCTGAGAAAAATATGTGGAAGGGGAGTTCTATCTCACAGACCCATTAAGGAAGGATTAGAAGTGAAGGGGAAATTGTGGAGGAACAGAACAGTGAGATTGGGAGGGAAAACTTAGAGGTACACACTGTACAGATGGATCTCGTTGTGAAAGCACAGGGTGTGGAGGACTGGAGGCAAGAAGGGGTCAGGGGTCAGATCAGGTGTGGAACCAGCTGGAGTCAGCCATTCTCATAAAACTTCTGAACCTCTCAATTAGATTCCAGCCTGTAATTTACTCACATGTATCCTTTATTCCATATATAAACCATCTGAACCCCTCAATTAGATTCAAGCCTATGATTCATAACTCAGTATTTATTATTTATGTGTAATATTGAAATCTGTCTGTCACTGGTACAGATCTTACACTTTGTAGCATCTTAGTGTGTAGGAGGTATATGAAATATTGGTCATTCAATTCAGCTGTTCAGATTTTATCCAGTTAAATATTGAGAATCAGAAATCAAGTTGCCTGAATTTGAAATACAGGCCTGAACTACCTAAGTAATCCTCTGCATGAACAGCTGAGACCATGGGTCATAAGCTGGAAATTTTTGTCTGGTGGGGAAATGGAGGAGCAGAGACCACTGAATGCTGACTGTGAATGCAGTCCCTTGCTTGGGTAATATAAAGACCAAAGCACAAAGCAGATGGAGCATGCATCGCTCAAAGAGAACTTGGCCTGCAGTGCATGCTATTTTTAAACCATGTTTTTCTTCTGTTTTCGTTCCCCATAAGGATCAAATTCAACAGGAAGAGGCGGCAGCGTCATCTGATGGTATCAATGCAGACACTTTCCTAGAAAAGCTTCCGCCCAGTGGAAAAATCACTAAGACAGAGTCTTTGATTATTCCTTCTACTAGGTAAGCCTTGTTCTGTAGAGGATTATATTAGCATAAAAATATAAATCACGTGTCAGCCCTGGCTCAGTGGTAGCACTCTCACCGCTAAGTCAGAAGATTGTAGGTTGAAGTCCCACTTGAGCAGAAAATCTAGGCTGATACTCCATTGCAGTCGTGAGGGGGTTCTTTTGGATGAGACGTTAAACCAAGGTATCATCTGCCCCCTTAGGTGGATGTAAAAGAACCCATGGCACTATTCGAAGAAGAGCAGGGGAGTTCTCCCTGGTGTCCTGGCCAATATTTATCCCTCAGCCAACATCACTAAAACAGGTTATCAGGTCATTATCTCATTGCAACATGATAACAGTAACTACACTTCAGAAGTACTTCATTGGCTTTGGGACGTCCTGAAGTCGTAAAAGGTACTATATAAATGCAAGTTATTTCTTCTTTCTATGCCACAGAGTAGAAGGACTTGGATGTTACATTTTTGAGTTGTTACACTGAATATTTTTCTTTAGCTCAGTGACACGCACCATTCCCACAAACAGGCCTTGCATCCCCTGCAATCCAGAGTGTTTCTTTAGCTACCCAATCACGAGGCAAATGTAGCAAGCCCAGGGGTTGAACAGAGCACCCTTGTCACTGTGCTCTCAGTTTACTAGAATATATCTCGTGTCACCACATAATCTACCTGACTTAAGGAGGCAGAAGAACATACACACTGACAATCCAAACCCATAGGCCATAAAACAACAGACACATTTATTTAGCATTAAACAGGTATATGAACAGTACTCTGTACAAACAGTTTATTAGCAGTAATTACAAACTTTAAAATTCTCAAAATATCAAAACAACAAAGATACTTTGCCTAAGCTAACCCTCAGCAGAAAATTAACCCTTGAAACAGTTACTTACTTCTTTCTTGACAAGATATATCACAGAATCTCAGATTAGCTCAGTATCTCTGCTGACCTCAGACTGACCGCTGACTGACAGAAAGTCACACAGGTACACCATTCAAAATCCTTTTTAAAAAAAAAAATCAGAACACTAAACATTACAAACTGTAATTCTCATAAGTACATCAGCTGGTGAGTTATTTGCAGCTTGTCAGTTATATAAGATGTTTGTGCACTCAAATACAGCTACCACTTACAGGAAAGTTCAGACACTTCTCAACCTGTCTGTTCCCGACAAAGGTATCAAGCAGATCAAACTAAATAGAATACCTAAGCAGAAAGATGTCAAGAGATGCCTCTCAGGAATAATGTATCTGAAGTGACCCTTTTGTATCCCGGTCTGTAATGTACATTCTGTGCAGCTTGAAAAATCCTTAAATAGCACATAACTTTAACACTGTGCACTACAGCCAGCAATAAGTAATAAATTTGTATTACTCTGTTGCTGGACTCTGCTGTGAATGGAAAGGGTAAAGGAAGAAAGACATGCATTTATATAGCACCTTTCACAACCGCAGAACTTCCCAAAGCGCATTACAACCAATGAAGTACTTTTGAAGTGTAGTCACTGTTGTAATGTAGGAAACATGGCAGTCAATTTGCGCACAGCAAGCTCCCACAAACAGCAATGTGATAATGATTGGATAACCTATGTTAGTGATGTAGGTTGAGGGATAAATATTGGCCAGGACACTGGGGAGAACTCCCCTGCTCTTCTTCGTAATAGTGCCATGGGATCTTTTACGTCCACCTGAGAGGGCAGATGGGGCCTTGGTTTAACGTCTCATTCGAAAAACGGCACCTCTGACAGTGCAGCACTCCCTCAGCACTGCACTGGAGTGTCAGCCTAGATTACGTGCTCAAGTCTCTGGAGTGGGACTTGAACCCACAACCCCCTGACTCAGTGGTAAGAGTGTTACCAACTGAGCTGTTCACCTGACATGGGCAATTCCTTTTTTTGTGCTCAAAGGTCATTTTCAGAGTGTGTATATCGTAAACCTTCAATTACAATATGTCCCATATGTAATCCACACCCTAACCCCCAAATTGAATTAAATGGTGTAAGAAGAATGTATCTGTGTGTAATACCTGCGCGCACGCACACGCACACCCCTACACCTGAAACTGTTTGCACATATGTGCTCACAAGCGCTATAGTGCAGCAGAGAAGCTATTTCGCATTTTCAATTTAACCCCTGTTCCGCACTTCAAACTGTTTAATTGACTTCACTGTTCCTGAGCCCCTTGCAAAGTGACTTCCTTTTCAGTGTCTCTGTGTAATACTGCCCCTCCTCCATCTTTGAATAATTTTTGGGGGGTGTGGGGGGGAAGCGCAAGTTATCCTCTACGATTTATAGCATCCAGCGTCTCTCACTTCGAGAGGAGTCGGCCGTGTAGTTACACTTGGAGGTCATGTGCCCTGTCATGAGCTGCCTTGTGTACAAACTGGAGTGATTTAAATAAAACACTGCATCAGCAGGACAACAGTTGGATTATTTAAAAACCACGTGGACCAGACCTTCATGTTCATTCCAGGAGCACTTGAGCTGCACCAGCTGTGCCTCAACAATCCAATAGGCCTGTGCAAAATATCCGCAGTGAATCTTCACACACCACTGCTCCCTCTTTTGGACTCTTGTCACCTGGGCATCTGTCCCATGTACTCATATTCACGTGTTGATTAATGGTCACCTCCTGAACCAGCAGCGGTCCAAAGGAAGGTTCAGCTTCTGTCTCCTTTTCTGACTTTGGCCTCCTTTGCACCCAGCCCTTTCCTCAACCCCCTCCGCTCCGCCTTCTGTCACCTCGCCCTACACTCCGGAAGACTCTCCCTAAAGCTCTCTGCCTTGCAATCTCCCTGTCCTCCTCCAGAAGCCTTCTCAAAACCTACTATTTTGACCTTCGCTTCAGTTACCACCCTTGAACCCCTCTTCCGTCACTGTTCGGAGTCTAATTATATTAGTTTCTGTGAAACAGGTTGCATAGACTAGGCTTATAATCTTCTATACTCAAGGGAATACAAGGTGATCTAATTGAGGTGTTTAAGATGATTAAAGGAGTTGATAGGATAGATAGAGAGAAACTATATGCTATGGTGGGGGAATCTAGAACAAGGGGGCATAACCTTAAAATTAAAGTTAGGCTGTTCAGGAGCGATGTCAGGAAGCACTTCTTCACACGCAGGTGGAAATTTGGAACTCTCCCCCAAAAAGCTGTTGAGGCTGGGGGTCAGTTGAAAATTTCAAAACTGAGATTGGTAGATTTTTGTTCGGTAAGGGTATTAAGGGTTACAGAAGCAAGGCAGGTAAACCCTAACCCTAATACAGATCCGCCATGATCTAATTGAATGGCGGAGTAGGCTCAAGGGGCTGAATGGCCTACTTCTGTTTCTATCTTCCTTCCTATGAAACTCTTAGAAACATTTTGCTACACTATGTATATACAAATTATTATTCTCTTGCTTTTGATTTTTAAACTCCCAGTAACCACTAGGGTTAATTTGCATGAGACACCTGGTTCTTGTCACAGTTGTTTCTTGCTGCATAGCTCTATGATGCAATTTGGTATTCTTTCCCCCCCACTCCAAATAAAAACCCAAAATGCCAAGTTTGTCTGATAGCTTCGAGAACTTAGAACAGTTACCATAGAACAGCTCCGTGGAAACAAACCTCATTCAGCTCACAGGCCTGAGCTGTTAAACGCGCCCCACACGGACCTGCGCTCTTGGCGTGAGCCTGTGCGCTCCAGCGTCCGCTGTCCGAGCGGTGCTCCTGATCTGTTTGTTTTTTTGTAACCTCGTGTTCAGTAGGTCCGAAGGGAAGCAGGCGGGACGCCGCGGCAGAAGCACGTCCCTGAAAGAACGGCAGCCTGCAAGGCAGCAGAACGAGCGGGCAAATAGCTTGGATAACGAGCGCTCCCCGGAGCCACGGCAGCATCTGCAGGTAGGCAGCAGCACCATGAAGGCCCAGGCACAGCTGCAACAAAGGGTCAATTCGCTTCTACCTGAGAAACATTGAGGACAGAATTCAAAACACTAAGCTTCTCCAAAAAAAAATCTTCCGTTTTGACATTAAAAGAAAAAAAAATCCACCTTTTTAAGTTGCATTTTGTAGCCGGCACTTTATTTCCTTCAGACTTTTCCCCGTCCTCTGAAGCCAGAAATGTCTGTATTTTGCTTGTCTTTTTACCTTTTGTTTCCTTCCTCTGTTCCCCAGTCACAAGTTTGTTTGTGTGAGTCATAGAATCATACAGCATAGAAGGCGGCCATTCGATCCATTATGTCTGTGCCTGCTCTTTGAACGAGCTATCCAATTAGTCCAACTCCCCTGCTCTTTCCCCATAGCCCTGCAAATTTTTCCACTTCAAGTATTTATCCAATTCCCTTTTGAAAGTTATTATTGAATCTGCTTCCACCACCCTTTCAGGCAGTACATTCCAGATCATAACAACTTGCTGCGTAAAAATTTTTTCCTCATGTCGCCTCTGGTTCTTTTGCCAATTACCTTAAATCTGTGTTCTCTGGTTACCGACCCTCCTGCCACTGGAAACAGTTTCTCCTTATTTACTCTATTAAATCTCCCCTTAACCTTCTCTGCTCTGTGGAGAACAACCCCAGATTCTTGAGTTTCTCCACGTAACTGAGCTCTTTCATCCCTGGCACCATTCTAGTAAAGCTCCGCTGCACCCTCTCTAAGGCCATGACGTCCTTCCGAAAGAGTGATGCCCAGAATTGGACACAATACTCCAGCTGGGGCCTAACCAGTGTTTTATAAAGGTTTAGCATAACTTCCATGCTTTTGTACTCTATCCCTCTATTTATGAAGCCAAGGATCCCGTATGCCTTTTTAACGGCCTCTCAACTTGTCCTGCCACCTTCACAGATTTGTGTATGTGCACCCCCAGGTCTCTCTTTTGTTGCACCCCCTTTAAAATTGTATCATTTAGTTTATATTGCCTCTCCTCATTCTCCCTATCTAAATGCATCACTTCAGACTTCACTGAACTAGGGGCAAATTTCAGCCAGCGTTTAATTTAAGAGACTGTTCTGAAATAGATGCAAGGTTTGTGGCCCAGCCCAGAATCATTCTGTGCAAGATGATCACAGAGTAATCTAGCCGGAGAACTCATTATGTACAGCATTTTTATAAGGGGGTAGTTGTGTGGGAATAACTTTTTTCTTGCTTTCCTTCTGCTCTGAAGGCATCATAGAAGTTACAACATGGAAACAGGCCCTTCGGCCCAACATGTCCATGTCGCCCAGTTTATACCACTAAGCTAGTCCCAATTGCCTGCACTTGGCCCATATCCCTCTATACCCATCTTACCCATGTAACTGTCCAAATGCTTTTTAAAAGACAAAATTGTACCCGCCTCTACTACTGCCTCTGGCAGCTCGTTCCAGACACTCGCCACCCTTTGAGTGAAAAAATTGCCCCTCTGGACCCTTTTGTATCTCTCCCCTCTCACCTTAAATCTATGCCCCCTCGTTATAGACTCCCCTACCTTTGGGAAAAGATTTTGACTATCTACCTTATCTATGCCCCTCATTATTTTATAGACTTCTATAAGATCACCCCTTAACCTCCTACTCTCCAGGGAAAAAAGTCCCAGTCTGTCTAACCTCTCCCTGTAAGTCAAACCATCAAGTCCCGGTAGCATCCTAGTAAATCTTTTCTGCACTCTTTCTAGTTTAATAATATCCTTTCTATAATAGGGTGACCAGAACTGTACACAGTACTCCAAGTGTGGCCTCACCAATGCCCTGTACAACTTCAACAAGACATCCCAACTCCTGCATTCAATGTTCTGACCAATGAAACCAAGCATGCTGAATGCCTTCTTCACCACGCTATCCACCTGTGACTCCACTTTCAAGGAGCTATGAATCTGTACTCCCAGATCTCTTTGTTCTATAACTCTCCCCAACGCCCTACCATTAACGGAGTAGGTCCTGGCCCGATTCGATCTACCAAAATGCATCACCTCACATTTATCTAAATTAAACTCCATCTGCCATTCATCGGCCCACTGGCCCAATTTATCAAGATCCCATTGCAATCCTAGATAACCTTCTTCACTGTCCACAATGCCACCAATCTTGGTGTCATCTGCAAACTTACTAACCATGCCTCCTAAATTCTCATCCAAATCATTAATATAAATAACAAATAACAGCAGACCCAGCACCGATCCCTGAGGCACACCGCTGGACACAGGCATCCAGTTTGAAAAACAACCCTCTACAACCACCCTCTGTCTTCTGTCGTCAAGCCAATTTTGTATCCAATTGGCTACCTCACCTTGGATCCCATGAGATTTAACCTTATGTAACAACCTACCATGCGGTACCTTGTCAAATGCTTTGCTGAAGTCCATGTAGACCACGTCTACTGCGCAGCCCTCATCTATCTTCTTGGTTACCCCTTCAAAAAACTCAATCAAATTCGTGAGACATTATTTTCCTCTCACAAAACCATGCTGACTGTTCCTAATTAGTCCCTGCCTCTCCAAATGCCTGTAGATCCTGTCCCTCAGAATACCCTCTAACAACTTACCCACTACAGATGTCAGGCTCACTGGTCTGTAGTTCCCAGGCTTTTCCCTGCCGCCCTTCTTAAACAAAGGCACAACATTTGCTACCCTCCAATCTTCAGGCACCTCACCTGTGTAGCGGTGGATGATTCAAATATCTCTGCTAGGGGACCCGCAATTTCCTCCCTAACCTCCCATAACGTCCTGGGATACATTTCATCAGGTCCCGGAGATTTATCTACCTTGATGCGCGTTAAGACTTCCAGCACCTCCCTCTCTGTAATATGTACACTCCTCAAGACATCACTATTTATTTCCCCAAGTTCCCTAACATCCATGCCTTTCTCAACCGTAAATACCGATGTGAAATATTCATTCAGGATCTCACCCATCTCTTGTGGTTCCGCACATAGATGACCTTGTTGATCCTTAAGAGGCCCTACTCTCTCCCTAGTTACCCTTTTGCCCTTTATGTATTTGTAGAAGCTCTTTGGATTCACCTTTGCCTGATCTGCCAAAGCAATCTCATATCCCCTTTTTGCCCTCCTGATTTCTCTCTTAACTCTACTCCGGCAATCTCTATACTCTTCAAGGGATCCACTTGATCCCAGCTGCCTATGCATGTCATATGCCTCCTTCTTCTTTTTGACTAGTGCCTCAATCTCCCGAGTCATCCAAGGTTCCCTACTTCTACCAGCCTTGCCCTTCACTTTATAAGGAATGTGCTTACCCTGAACCCTGGTTAACACACTTTTGAAAGCCTCCCACTTACCAGACGTCCCTTTGCCTGCCAACAGACTCTCCCAATCAACTTCTGAAAGTTCCTGTCTAATACCATCAAAATTGGCCTTTCCCCAATTTAGAATTTTAACTTTTGGGCCAGACCTATCCTTCTCCATAGCTATCTTAAAACTAATGGAATTATGATCACTGGTCCCAAAGTGATCCCTCACTAACACTTCTGTCACCTGCCCTTCCTTATTTCCCAAGAGGAGGTCAAGTTTTGCCCCCTCTCTCGTCGGGCCATCCACATACTGAATGAGAAATTCCTCCTGAATACACTCAACAAATTTCTCTCCATCCAAGCCCCTAATGCTATGGCTGTCCCAGTCAATGTTGGGAAAGTTAAAGTCCCCTACTATTACCACCCTATTTTTCTTGCAGCTGTCTGTAATCTCCTTACATATTTGCTCCTCAATTTCCCATTGACTATTTGGGGGTCTGTAGTACAATCCTATCAAAGTGATCTCTCCCTTCTTATTTTTCAGTTCTACCCATATAGACTCAGTGGGCGAACCCTCGGATATATCCCCTCTCACTACTGCCGTGATGTTCTCCCTAATCAAGAACGCAACTCCCCCTCCTCTCTTACCTCCTGCTCTATCTTTCCTATAGCCATAGAACTGTAACTGAACATGAGACATGTTCAGTTACAGTTCTATGGGCATCTCTGGCATCTCAACCAAATGACCATCCCTCATGCGCAAGCCTCAATAAATTGGAGTAACGGTAGTCAATTCGACCACGTGGAGCATCATAGTGGAGCTAGATCCTAAACTCCTCTCGCATCCACAAAAGCGCACTTCTGGCAGGAACCGCTGAACAGCAATTGCGACTGTGAGCCAAGAGGGATTGCTTCCCTCCCTAATGCAGAATACACTAAAGCAAATCGGATCTCCCCGCCCCCTCCACTACCATAGCTTCGGCTGAGATCAGCTAACTGAGCATGGATTAAGAATTGAAACCTGGGTCCTTCTTTGTTCAGTGCTACAGTGTACAATGCATGTATACACAGAGCTATTGTGGGAGGATAAGACTCTTTAAAGCAAGGAAAATCTATAGAAGAAACACTCAGGAGGGAGATTCAAGGTTTACATTGCTAAAGCTTATTAGAAGAATAGGGAAGGATGGCGCAGTGGCACACTGTGATTCATCACCATAGAACGATCGAACACGGGGTGATTTCCTCCAATTCCTAACTAGTAAAATAGTTAGCACAAGTAATGGAGAAGTTTGATGAGGATAGTGCAGTTGATGTTGTGCACACGCACTCTCAAAAGGCCACATAATAGACTTGTTAGACAGATTGAAGCCCATGGGATTAACGAGGCACTGGCAGCATGCATATTTAATTGGCTAAGAGACAGAAAACAGAGAGTAGTGGTGAACGGTTGTTTATCAGACTAGAGGGAAGTATACAGTGCTGTCACCCAGGGGTCGGTATTAGGACCACTATTTTTGGTTAACTTTCAAAAGGGAATTGGATATACTTGTAAAGGAAAAATTTGCAGGGCTATTAGGAAAGAGTGGGGCGAGTGGGACTAATTGGATAGCTCTTTCAAAGAGCCAGCACAGGCACGATGGGCTGAATATCCTCCTTCTGTACTGTAAGATTCTATGATTCTAGCTATTAAAAAGTACTGCAATGGTATCACTACAAATAGCGAAGAGGAAATCTTCCAGTGTAGCGAGGAACAGAAAATTGGACCCAACCAATGACAAGTTGCTGAACAGCATTCGCGAAAATCTGAAAGCATGCCCACCTTCCCTGATGTGGGGTGGAGGAAGACCCCAAGAGATGGAAAGGAAAGACATTAAAGTACCCCTTTCTTTTCTTTCTCTCTCTCTCTCTCTCTCTCTCTCTCTCTCTCTCTCTTTCTCTCTCTCTCTTTCTCTCTCCCCCCCCCCCCCCCCTCCCCCCACTGCCCCAAAAAGTTTTCTTTCTACAAAGATTTCATCTCACTTATGCAGAACTCCCTTGCCTGCTTCAGTCAGACAATTCAAATTTAATAGTTTAAGTTAAATCTAACAGGGATGAGAAACTAGTCATGAGGAGACTCTTGAGATATTGGATCTATTTCCACTAGGGCAGAGAAGGCTAAGAGGAGATTCACAGAGTTTTTGAAGTTATGAAAGATTTTAATAAAGTGAATAAGGAAAGACTATTTCCACTGGTGAAGAATTAGTGAGGAGGAGGGCGTGGCATCAATTTAAAATAGTCATTAATGATGGGAACCTTCTGCTTACGTGAATTAGTTGGCTGAAAAAATGTGATGAAGGCTAGTTATTGGCGTTTTAGCACTTCCTATCCTGAGTGCTGATTTTACGATATGCAATGGAATCTCAGTCTTGAAGGTTTCTCCTCATCATTTAACCTTTAACTGTGAGTTCCGCAGAAGGCCTCAGTTTGAGGTATAGCTGCGATTGGGTCTTGGAGTTCTTCAGCTGTTGGTCTGTGGGTTGTAACCGGGAGCAGAAACGAATGGTGGGAATCCCTGCAGGAAATAAATATACATCGCAGCATTTTTAAAGAGCAAGTCTTGCCATTTGAATCCCTTTGAAAACTTTTAAATGGCTTATTGATGTTACTCAACCTGATGGCATGAAGAATCTGTAACATCAATCAACATAGTCACAAACTCCAGGGTGCTTCATGGATCATCCATTAAAACTATGTGTTAATTCAACTCCCCTTGCACTGTGAGGTTGTAAAGCTCTTTGAAGACTGGTCCCCTGATACGATGAGCACTCAATGACTATCAGCATTCTTTTTTTATAAGACACCTTATCAAACGTCTTCTAAAAATCCATATACGCTCCATCTACTGCATTCACTTTATCTGTACAGTCAGTCACTTCTTAACAAAAGAACCTTAAATTTGCCACATATGACTTGGCTTTTAACAAATCACTCCTCAATTTCCCCATGCATCTTTAAATTCTCAATAATTTGACCTCAAGTTATGGATGCTGCCCAAACTCATTTTATGTAGGACTGTGACAGGCAACGGACAGAGGAGGCATTCATCTTGTCAATCTGGGCAAATTCTGAACCCACATTCCTTTTTTTATTCGTTCATGGGATGTGGGCATTGCTGGCGAGGCCAGCATTTATTGCCCATCCCTAATTACCCTTGAGAAGGTGGTGGTGAGCCACCTTCTTGAACCGCTGCAGTCCGTGTGGTGAAGGTTCTCCCACAGTGCTGTTAGGAAGGGAGTTCCAGGATTTTGACCCAGTGATGATGAAGGCACGGCGATATATTTCCAAGTCTGGATGGTGGGTGACTTGGAGGGGAACCTGCAGGTAGTGTTGTTCCCATGTGCCTGCTGCTCTTGTCCTTCTAGGTGGTAGAGGTCGCGGGTTTGGGAGGTGCTGTTGAAGAAGCCTTAGCGAGTTGCTGCAGTGCATCCTGTGGATGGTACACACTGCAGTCGCAGTGCGCCGTTGGTGAAGGGAGTGAATGTTTAGGGTGGTGGATGGGGTGCCAATCAAGTGGGCTGTTTTGTCCTGGATGTTGTCGAGCTTCTCGAGTGTTGTTGGAGCTGCACTCATCCAGGCAAGTGGAGAGTATTCCATCACACTCCTGACTTGTGCCCTGTAGATGGTGAAGATGCTTTGGGGAGTCAGGAGGTGAGTCACTCGCTGCAGAATACCCAGCCTCTGACCTGCTCTTGTAGCCACAGTATTTATATGGCTGGTCCAGTTAAGTTTCTGGTCAGTGGTGACCCCCAGGATGTTGATGGGGGATTCGGCGATGGTAATGCTGTTGAATGTCAAGGGGAGGTGGTTGGACTCTCTCTTGTTGGAGATGGTCATTGTCTGGCGCGAATTTACTTGCCACTTATCAGCCCAAGCCTGGATGTTGTCCAGGTCTTGCTGCATGCGGGCACGGACTGCTTCATTATCTGAGGGGTTGCGAATGGAACTGAACACTGTGCAATCATCAGCGAGCATCCCAATTTCTGACCTTATGATGGAGGGAAGGTCATTGATGAAGCAGTTGAAGATGGTTGGGCCGAGGACACTGCCCTGAGGAACTCCTGGGGCTGAGATGATTGGCCTCCAACAACCACTACCATCTTCCTTTGTGCTAGATATGACTCCAGCCACTGGAAAGTTTTCCCCAATTCCCATTGACTTCAATTTTACTAGGGCTCCTTGGTGCCACACTCGGTCAAATGCTGCCTTGATGTCAAGGGCAGTCACTCTCACCTCACCTCTGGAATTCAGCACTTTTGTCCATGTTTGGACCAAGGCTGTAATGAGGTCTGGAGCCGAGTGGTCCTGGCGGAACCCATACTGAGCATCGGTGAGCAGGTTATTGGTAAGTGCTGCTTGATAGCACTGCCGACTGAGGTAAAAAGACTGGTATTAAACCCACCACCGCACCCAGTCAACTCACTGTCCAGGCTCTTGGATGAAATAATGGCCTCTTGAACACGCAGGGCCACAGGCATTGATAGAACCGTACCCCTGTGTAGGCTAGCACCTTGAGGAGGAGAGCAAACTAGGGAAAATTCAACGGAAAGAACAAGGGCATGTTTATAATTACAGGGGCTTATAATAAATGCATTAAGTAAAAGGGTCATCAATAAAAAGGGGTTTATCATAATTTGTATATTTGAGAATTAAACTGTAAGGCTGAGTTGCAGTGAGATGTAAATGTAGAGTGCGTTTATGACCCTGGGAGAGAAGCACTCAGATGAAGGCCAGTGACCTCAAGTGCTGCTCTCCCGGGTTTTACTTCAGCCAGCCAGCCAGCTTCTGGTCCGTGTTGACCCTGTCAGTTGGGCAATCGGAAGAAAGCCTCCGTTTCCCGCTGCCTCTGACAACTGCTTTTGGGACTCTCTGAGTTGCGTCCTAACGCTGTCGGAGGTGTGCAATTTACCTCGTTTATGTTGACAGCTTGTAGCAGGAGTCCCGTGCACCTGCTAGTGATAGCATAGTATCAAAATAAAAATCTCAGGTGCCTAGTTTTAGAGAAAGGGATGATACCTGTGGGTTCCAGGATCACTTTTTAAGCCATACATGATGAATTGTTCCATAAGAATATTAAGCGTGTACAAGGTCCATGAATAGATGGAGAATGATGCGCTGAGATCTTGAGAACATTGCTGAACATTGCATAGTGCACTTTGTTATGTGGATATACGTCTCTCCGCTTCGATTCATTTTGTCCAGAACTGGTGGCGCTTCCTCATTCAGACACTCCGACAAACCACAAAAACAGTCCAGATTAGTAATCATTCAGATGCAGCCCCTTTAAATGACTGTGGAGTTGGTGGCTTAATGTAGAGGACCAGGATGTGTCAGATCACCCCAGAGGGTCTTTTCCAACTTCCAAGGAAGGATATATTGGCCTTGAAGTGGGTGCAGCGCAAATTCACCAGAATGGAATCGGGGCTAAAAGGGTTAAATTATGAGGACAGGTTGCATAGACTAGGCTTGTATTCCCTCATGTATAGAAGATTAAGGGGTAATCTAATTGAGATGTTTAAGATGATTAAAGGATTTGATAGGGTAGATAGAGAGAAACTATTTCCTCTGGTGGAGGAGTCCAGAACAAGGGGACATAACCTTAAAATGAGAGCTAGGCCATTGGGGGCTGATGTCAGGAAGCACTTCTTCGCACAAAGGGTAGTGGAAATCTGGAACTCTCTCCCCAAAAAAGCTGTTGAAGCTGGGGGTCAATTGAAAATTTCAAATTTCTAGATATCCAATGCCACCCTTTGGGTCTGAAAAAAAGAGTCAACCAGGACAGACCATTATGGATTCATTCTGATTTTCCCCATTGACCCCTTAGGGTTGCTACCGTACTATGTAGAGAATGCCTTCCTTTGAAGGATGAGCAAATCTTGCAAAGTAGATAATGTTACTATCCTGGGGACTTCATAAACTGCATTAGAAGCCACCATCTCTCTTTTCTTGCTGAATCTAATTTGAATTTATTTGGTGACTTGTTCTGCTTACTCAGTTCACGGATATGAGTGCTGGGGGATTGAATCGTTTTTTGTTTTATGCTCCCATTGTCAGGATTGAGCACTCTTGGATTAGATACATCACAGGTTAGATGGAGGCTAAGGCTTATCTGCACTTTCCCATCAAGCTATCTCAGGTCAGTACAGCATAGGTTACAAACAGAATAAAGCTCTCTCCACACTGCCCCATTAAGCACTCCTAGGGCAGGCACAACATGGATTAGATACAGAGTAAAGCTTCCTCTACATTGCCCCATCAAACACTCCTAGGTCAGATACGGCACAGGATGGATGTAGAGTAAAGCTGCTTGAACTGTATCTGGGCAATAGAAAGAAAGAACTTGCATTTATGTAGCGCTTTTCACAATCTCAGGAGGTCCCAAAGCTCTTCACAGCCAATGAAGTACTTTTGAAGTGTTGTCACTGTTACCATGCAGGAAACACGCAGCTAATTTGCACACAGCAAGGTCCCACAAATACCAATATGATACTGACCAGATAATTTTTTTAAAATATGGACCAGGACACTACTTTGAATAGTGCCAATGGGACCTTTTACGCCCATTGGAGAGGGGAGAAGGGGCCTCAGTTTAACGTCTAATCCGAAAGACAGCACCTTTGACAGTGCAGCACTCCCTCTGAACTGTACTGAAGTGTCAGCTTGGATTATGTGCTCACTTGAACCCACAACATTCTGACTCACTCCTCTGAGTGCTACCACTGAGCCACAGCTGACACTGTGCATTAAGTCTATTTTGAGAAAAGCCCCTCTCTCCATTCACCAGTGTGACATTTCCATTTATACCACAGCAGATATTTTGCTTGTTTTCTTCATTCTAAGGACTTTTTCATGGTTTTACCTTTTAAAAACTCATTTGGAGAAAATGTTCTTCAAAAAAGTGCATACATTCTACACTTGACCACACAGCAGCAGGCTGATCGACACTTTCACTGTCTCCAGCTGCACTGAAACCCGCATGAAAAATGCAGTGCATCGTAAAACCCTGCTTTCCACCTCTCTACCGGTTTAAGACTCGTGCGCCTTGATTTAGATGTCACTCGTACACTAATCTCGTAACTCTCTTTGCCCTTGAGTTATTGGTACAGGCTACTTGCGGTCCATAGTAAATCATATCCCACAGGTCTTAATAATTTATCATCTCTTTCCCACATCAGCTGACCTTGCAAGAATGCCAATTAGCACTGAATTATGGGCAGCTTTGTGCCGTGCGCCTGCATCTACTTAGATGTGGATCGACACTGCCACGAGCTGATTTGACATGGGACTATTGCAGTCAGCAGAGATTTCCATCTAGTCAATTTGGATCAGATCCAGACTTGGATAGTGGAGGTATAGAGAAGGTTCCTCTAACTCACTATCACCCAGAATATTACCTCAAACTAAGCCAAGAAAGTAGAACCAGAGAGCATAAATTCAAATTAGTGCAGTAATTTTACAACCAACACCACTAAATCAGATTGACTAGTCATTTATCTCATTGTTTATCGTGGGACCTTGCTGTGCGTAAATTGGCTGCCATATTTGCCTGCATTACAACAGTGATTACACTTCAAAAATAATTAATTGGCTGTAAAGTGCTTTGGAATGTCCCGTGGGTGTGAAAGGCGCTATATAAATGCAAGTTCTTTCTTTCCTCCTCTTTTAGGAAGAGTTAGGAGGAACTTCTTCACTTCACAACTGCTGAATGTTTGAAATAATCTGCCAGACATGTCAGTAGAGGCAAGAACATTTAGAATGTTCAAAATGGGGGAGGATGCTGGAAAGAAAGAAAGATTTGCATAGAATTTACAGCACAGAAACAGGCCATTCAGACCAACTGGTCCATGCTGCTGTTAATGCTCCACACGAACCTCCTCCCACCCCTCTTCATCTAACCCTATCAGCATACCCTTCTGTTCCTTTCACCCTCATGTACTGATCTAGCTTCCCCTTAAATGCAAGTATGCTTTTGGCCTCACCTACTCCTTGTGGCAGCAAGTTCCACATTCTAACCACTCTCTAGGTAAAGATGTTTCTCCTGAATTCCTTGTTGGATTTACTAGTTTTAGACTCCCTCACAAGTAGGAACATCTCTACATCTGTCCTATCAAACCCCTTCATAATTTTAAAGACCTCTATCAGGTCACCTCTCTGTCTTGTCTTTTCTGGAGAAAAGAGCCCCAGTATATATGTAATGCCTTTCACGACCTCAGGATGTCCCAAAGCGATTTATAGCCAATTAAGTATTTTCGTCTAGTCACTGTTGCAATGTAGGAAATATGGCAGCCAATTTGCACACAGCATGGACCCTCAACAGCATAGGAATAGGAGTAGGCCATTCAGTCTCTCGAGCCTGTTCTGCCATTCAGTGAGATCATGGCTGACCTGTATCTTAACTCCATCCACCCGCTTTGGGTATCCCTTAATACCCTTGACTAGTAAAAATCGATCGACTTCAGATTTACAATTATTAATTGAGCCAGCTTCTACTGCTTTTTGTAGGAGAGGGTTCCATACTTCTACCACCCTTTGTATGAGGAAGTTTCCTAACTTCTCTCCTGAATGGCCTGACTCTGATTTTAAGGTTATGTCCCCTTGCCTTAAACTCCCCTACCAGCTGAAAAGGTTTCTCTCTATCTACCCTTTTAATTCCTTTCAAAATCCTCAATCAAATCACCCCTTAACTTCTATAATTCCAGGGAATACAAACCTAGTTTATGTAATCTCTCCTCATAATCTAACCCTTGGAGCCCCGGTAACATTCTGTTGAATCTGTGCTGTACTCCTTCCAAGGCCCATATACCCTTTCTAAGTTGTGCCCAGAACTGTACACAGTACTCCAGATGTGGTCTGACCAGGGCTTTGTATAACTGTAGCAAAACTTCCTCCCCTTTATATTCTAGCCCTCTAGTTATAAAGGCTAACATTCCATTAGCCTTTTTGATTATTTTTTGTACCTGACTACAACATTTTAGTGATCTGTGCACATGGGCTCCTAAATCACTTTGGACCTCTGCTGTTCCTAGCTTTTCATCATTTAAAACATTATTGGGTCTACCCCTTTTGGTCCAAAATGGATGACCTCAGACTTACCAGCATTGAAATCCATCTGCCATAGTTTTGGCCCACTCACTTAATCTATCAATGTCTGTAATTTTATGCCCCTGTCTACACTACTTACTGTGCCAATCTTTGTGTCATCAGCATGGATATATGGCTCTCTATTGTGTTATGTAAGTCATTAATAAATATAGTTAATAGTTGGATTATCGTGGGATGAGAGTGTTGTCTTATGAGGAAAGATTGAGTAGATTGGGTCTATTCTCTCAAGTTTAGAAGAATGAGAGTCGATCTCATTGAAATGTATAACATTCTCAGAGGGCTTGACATGGTAGATGCTGAGAGGATGTTTCCCCTGGCTGGCGAGTCTAGAACTAGGGGACACAGTCTCAGGATAAGGGGTTGGACATTTAGGATTGAGATGTGGAAGAATTTCTTCACTCAGAGGGTCGTGACTATTTGGAATTCTCTACCCCAGAGGGCTGTGGATGCTCAGTCGTTGAGTACATTCAAGACTGAGAGCGAAAGATTTTTGGACTCTAAGAGAATCAAGGGATATGGGGATTGGGCGGGAAAGTGCAGTTGAGGTCGAAGATCAGCCATGGTCTTATTGAATGGAGGGGCAGGCTTGTGGGGCCGTATGGCCTACTCCTGCTCCTATTTCTTGTGTTCTTACGTTTAGGCCCCATCACAGATACTTATGGGACACCACTAATAACTTCCTTCCAATTCGAGTCTGTCTGTCTTCTACTGCCTGACCAGGTCAATAATTTGACTTCAGTTCCATGAACTTTAATTTTAGCTAACAGTCAGTTATGTGTAACCTTATTGAGTGCCTTCAGGAAGTCCATATAAACTACACCCATAGACATTCCCCTGTCTACTACTGTTACTTCCTCAAAAAATTCAATCAGGTTCATTAGACAAGACCTACCCTTTACAAATCCATGTTGGCTCTCTCTAATCAGCTCAAATTTCTCTAAGTGCTCAGTCACTCTGCCCTTAATTATAGATTCCAATAACCTCCCCACAACAGATGTTAGACTAACAGGTCTATAATTTCCTGGTTTCTCTCTCTCACCATTCTTAAACAGTGGAGTTACGTTTGCAATTTTCCAATCTAAAGGGACAATTCCTGAATTGAGAGCGCTTTGGAAGATTATGCCTAAGCATCTGCAGTTTCCTCACCTACTTCCTTTAAAACCCTGGGGTGGAAACCATCAGGTCCTGGGGATTTGTCAGTCTTTGGTACCATTATTTTTCTAATACTGTTTTCTTGCTTGTGTTAACTTTAATGAGTTCCCGTCCTTGATTCATTATTAGTTTCCCTGGAATGTCAGGTATATTATCCTCTTCCTCTGCTGTGAAGACTGACACAAAGTAATTATTCAACAAGTCTGCCATTTCCTTATTTTCACCCACATTTGTTTTTGAAGGGCCTTGACTACCCTTTCTCTTCTAATTTAATTGTAAAAACTTTTTGTGTTAATCTTGATATCCCTCGCAAGTTTCTCTTTGTATTCCCTTTTTACAGCTCTTACTATCTTTTTTGTCTTCCTTTGCTGTTCTTTATATCTCTCCCAGTCTCCTGGATCTACACTATTCTTTGCACTTTTGTATGCTCTTTCCTTTAGTTTTATGTTATCTTTCACCTCTTTTGTCGACCATGGTTGTTTTATTTGGAAAGTAGAGCTCTTACCCCTTAGGGGTGTATACTGGTCCTGTATTAAGCTAAATTCTTTTTTTGGACACCTCCCACTGTTCATCTGCAGTTTTACCTGATAACAGTTCTGACCAGTTTCCTGTCGTCAGTCTCTGTCTCATCCTGTTAAAGCTAGCCTTACCAAAATCTAGAATCTTAGTAACTGTGTTAAGTTTCTTTTTTTCAAACCTAACAATGAATTCAATCATATTATGATCACTGATAGATAAATGTTCCCTTATTGCTGGATTATTAACTAATTCTGGCTTATTACTCATCACTAAATCTAGTATGACCTGTTGGTTCTAGAACATATTGCTCCGGAAAACAGTGCGATAACGACCAGATAATGTGTTTTTCGCGATGTTGGTTGAGGGATAAATATTGGCCGGGATACTGGGGAAAACTCCCCCGCTCTTCTAAAAAGTAGTGCCATGGCATCTTTTACGTCCACTCGAGAGGGCAGACGGGGCCTCGGTTTAACATCTCATCCGACATTGCAGCACTCCCTCTGTACTGCACTGAAGTGTCAGCCTAGACTATATGCTCAAGTCTCTGGAATAGGACTTTAACCCACAACCTTCTGACTCAGAAATAAGAGCGGGGGCGCTGAGCCATGGCTTGCTAGGATGGGAGGGTCTGGATGGGCAGAATGACCTTTTGACTGACTTTCCTTGGTTGATCTATGCTTCCTACCCATAGATCTCTCCACACCACAACTCATTCCCAGTCACTAGCTCTTCAATCTCTGCCATTTCTGCTGGGAAGTACATGTGTGGGGTTGCTCACTCTCATCATAGTTTACTTTTTCGCTCCTTCCCTCATGGTTGGCCTCTGCTCACAAACTCCTCCCGCCATATCTGATGCACGGTTCCACTGTACAGTTACTGAGCAATATTGCAGATTTTAAGGGGTGAAAAAAAAAACACAAAGAAGTACCTGAATTGGTGAACAGTTTCAATAGTAGGGAGGGGTGAGTCCTGCGGAGAAATAGAGTGAATTTATGGACCCCGCACCCCCAAAAAATTGTTGAGTGACCATACGCTGGGTTCCAATTGTGATTATGTTCAGAAATTTTGATTATTCTGGGAAAGAAAATGCAGCCCTTAAATATATTCTGTGCAAGTGCAAGCTGGAGTGATACAGGGGAGATGGGGTGAGTTTACCCTGCTGCGAAGTTCTAATACTAACTGGTGTTTTGTGTGATATGTAGTAAAAAGAGTAATATATCCTCCCTTTTTAATAAAAAAAATGCCCAGCCAAACCTTATTTACTCCCCTTTTTGCCACTCATTTTATATTCAAAATTGTATGACTGCTAACCTTCATCCCTTGACTTCAAAGGGCACTACTCTGACATTGCTGAACAGCGTGAAGAGAGCCGCGTTCACTCAAGTAAGTGAGCGGTGAATCTTTTATCTGCATATGTTTTTTTTAAAAAAGAAACTTTTTAATATAAAGATTTTCACAAGTCGAAATAAAGTTTAGGCCTGGCAAAACAGGAGCAATAGAAGCGTTTTAAATTTGTGACTATTCCACTGAAGCTTTTTTTTTGACTAAATATGCCAAAGAGTAACGAGTTAAGTTCACGGCAGTTACTCATTTATCGGGACTCAGGTGATGTAAACCATGAATTTAGCTCGGTAAATGTCGCTGCTTTGCAATTCGCTCTCTGCCTTCTATTATTGTATACTTAGAGCCAACTTAAATTCAGGCCTCTATATTCCATACATATTGGAGGAACAATCACAAGTAGCTACAAGGTGTATGTGTTTAAGCGGTGTACTATGATGAGGTTCGATGAGAAGTGGCAGAATCCCGATTGACTCTCAAATTCTCTCCTTCAACACCGTGCTAGTAAGACAACTTTTTTGGGAGAGGGCAGGGTGATGTCTTCAAAACTTTGGACATTTCTTAGAGTAAAATTTAAATGTACATTTCTGGAATATGAATACTACCTGATTTTTGGGGGGCGGTGTGGGGGGATAGATGGAGGCGAGAGGGATTGGGTCTGGCAGTAGAAAGTCAAAACTGGAAATGCTGCAAATGCACATCAAGTAAGTCAGCATATGAAAGAGCACAAAGGGTTGAGGCTTTTGGCCGTGACTGTTCTGATGAAGGGTCTCCATCTGAAATGGAGACTTTCCTTTCATTTTCTAAAACTGACTGACCACCTGTGCATCTTCAGCACTTGCTGTTTTTATTTTATATTTCCTTGTTTGCAGTTTCTTTTCTTTAACGGAACATTGAAACCTAATACATGAATGTCCGAGGTCATATTAAATGATTAAAGCTTTGAAGTGTCAAAGCCCGGTTCGTATCCAAGTGCCCAGCTCATTTTGCATTGACTTTGGCTCAATCTGGTAAAATACGCACCAAAAACTTGTCTGCGTTACCAGTGTTTGCATTCTCTGTTTGTTGCTGCAGATCCCTCGGAAAACCGTCTATGACCAGTTGAATCACATCCTAATTTCAGACGAGCAGTTGCCGGAAAACATAATTCTGATCAATACATCAGACTGGCAGGGACAGGTACGTACCAATCCATGGGGCATGCTTCTACCAGATTTTCCTACATTGCTGCAGGAGTTCCTCAGGGCAGTGTCCTCGGCCCAACCATCTTCAGCTGCTTCATCAATGACCTTCCCTCCATCATAAGGTCAGAAATGGGGATGTTTGCTGATGACTGCACAGTGTTCAGTTCCATTCGCAACCCCTCAGATAATGAAGCAGTCCGAGCCTGCATGCAGCAAGACCTGGACAACATCCAGGCTTGGGCTCATAAGTGGCAAGTAACATTCGCGCCAGATAAGTGCCAGGCAATGACCATCTCCAACAAGAGAGAGTCGAACCACCTCCCCTTGACATTCAACGGCATTACCATCGCCGAATCCCCCACCATCAACATCCTGGGGGTCACCATTGACCAGAAACTTAACTGGACCAGCCATATAAATACTGTGGCTACGAGAGCAGGTCAGAGGCTGGGTATTCTGCGGCGAGTGACTCACCTCCTGACTCCCCAAAGCCTTTCCACCATCTACAAGGCACAAGTCAGGAGTGTGATGGAATACTCTCCACTTGCCTGGATGAGTGCAGCTCCAACAACACTCAAGAAGCTCGACACCATCCAAGATAAAGCAGCCCGCTTGATTGGCACCCCATCCACCACCCTAAACATTCACTCCCTTCACCATCGGCGCACTGTGGCTGCAGTGTGCACCATCCACAGGATGCATTGCAGCAACTCGCCAAGGCTTCTTCGACAGCACCTCCCAAACCCGCGACCTCTACCACCTAGAAGGACAAGGGCAGCAGGCGCATGGGAACAACACCACCTGCACGTTCCCCTCCAAGTCACACACCATCCCGACTTGGAAATATATCGCCGTTCCTTCATTGTCGCTGGGTCAAAATCCTGGAACTCCCTTCCTAACAGCACTGTGGGAGAACCGTCACCACACGGACTGCGCGCTTCAAGAAGGCGGCTCACCACCACCTTCTCAAGGGCAATTAGGGATGGGCAATAAATGCTGGCCTTGCCAGCGACGCCCACATCCCGTGAACGAATAAAAAAAAAAAAAAAACAGTGACTACACTTCAGAGCAGTACTGAGGGAGTGCTGCACTGTCGGAGGTGGTGTCTCTCGGATGAGCCGTTAAACCGAGACCTCCATCTGCCCTCTCAGGTGGACGTAAAAGATCCCATGGCACTATTCGAGGAGGAGCATGGGGTTCTCCTGGTGTACTGGCTAACATTTATCCCTCAACCAACACCTAAAACAGATGATCTGGTCTTTTATTTCATTGCTGTTTGTGGGACCTTGCTGTGCGCAAATTGGCTGCCGCGTTTCCCACATTATGACAGTGACTACTCTTTTACAACCAATGATGTAGTTTTTAAATGTAAGGAGTCGCACAACACCAGGTTATGGTCCAACAGCTTTATTTAAAATCACAAGCTTTCGGAGCTTTGCTCCTTCGTCAGGTGAAGTGAAGAGATGCATAAAGGCACAGCATATATAGTCAGAGAACAATGCCTGGTGATTACAGATAATCTTTCTAACTGCCCTTTATCACACCTCGGCAGAGAGATAATCACAGCAATCAAAGGAGTGAATGGTGTTCAAACAGGTTAGTCAGGAAAACATTACATCCAAGAATACTGAGGTGGGGTCACAAGGGGTCAAATGTAGCAGATGCTGGGGTTTGTATTGAAAACAGATAACTTTTTTCGCTGGAAATCGCAGCAGGTCCGGCTGCATCTGTGTACGGAGAACAAGCCAACTACGACTTGAGTCTGGATGACTCTACGTCAGGTGGGGTTACATGTAGCGTGACATGAACCCAAGATCCCAGTTGAGGCCGTCCTCATGGGTGCGGAACTTGGCTATCAATTTCTGCTCGACGATTTTGCGTTGTCGTGTGTCTCGAAGGCCGCCTTGGAGAACGCTTACCCGAAGATCGGAGGCTGAATGGTCCATAGTCAGATAGCCTTGACCGCACGTGTCAACAGGCTATCTGACTATGGACCACGTTGCAATTAAGAGCCAAATCCTGTCCTCCACTTCAAACAGGGATCAGTGGATAGTGATCAGGAATGACAACCCTGGCCAGCTTTTCTCTTCCCTAATTCAGGGATGCTGTCGCCAAATGTAGCACCCAATTGCAGACTGAAGATTGAACCTGGGACCTTCCTGGTCTGTATGGCTCAGAGATGGTGATGTTACCTGTCACCCATGTGGTGGAGAGGCTTATTTTATTTTCTTTTACATTTCCCCCTTTTGTTATCCAACAGGGGTACTGTAGCCCAGTGGTTATAGAATTGGACTAGTGACCCAGAGATTGTGAGCTCAAATCCCAGCAGGGCAAATTGAATTCAATAAATCTGGTAATTTGTGGGCTGGCACCAGTAAAAATGACCATAAAAGCTGCTGGATGGTTGTAGAAACCCAACTGGTTCACTAATGTACTTCAGGGAGGGCTAAGCTTGTGAACCCCTACCCAGTCAGTCCGTGGTTGGCTCTTAACACTCTCAGGCTAATTAAGGTTGGGCAATAAAATGCAGCTTTGCAAGTGTTGCCCACTTCCCAAGAACCTATAAAGCAAAAAACAGAATGTGCTATTCCCTTAGCTCCTAATCCTCTGCCACTAGTGGATGTGTGAAAGATGCTCCAGTTGACTGATTCTGATTTTTTTTCACCCAATGTCGCCCTTTCATTCAGCATGTTCACCCGAGCCGCATTCTTGGTTTGCCACTGTGCCGAGCTCGGTAATTAATATTGAGACTGTGGCTCTGAGACTCGATAAGAGAAAAGGATAGCTGTTTAATGATACTTTACTGCCTTACAGTATGTGTCAGAGTTACTACAGAAACACAACCTCCCAATCGTGTGCACGTGTTCTTCTGCAGATATACAAGCAGCGTTCACTACCATCGTCTCCAGGATACAACGCTTGTGAGTTAGAACATTCTTGGTTATTATGGTCATTGATTATCATTTTGTGTGCTATACATACGCATGTATACAGGGGAATGTGTATATGTGTGTATGTATGTGCGTATGTATCTGCATGTGTATGCATTTATATATGCCTGCATGTGTGCATATGTGTGTGTGTGGGTGGGGGGGGGTGTTTGTTACATCAAATTATAACGAAACTACAGCACAGAAACAGGCCATTCGGCCCTACTGGTCTATGCCGGTGTTTATGCTCCACGTCGTGTGTGTGTGTGTCCCCAAACTGGTCTATGCAGGTTTATGCTCCACACTGGCTGTGTGTATGTATGTATACACTTGAGTATGTATATGTACATGAGAGAGTGTGTATGTGCATACGTGTACATTGTATATATTGAACTTGGTCTATACGAGCCGCCCTAGTAGGTATATGTTTGATCCGTATACAACCAGCCCTCCCATACGCTGTTGCAAATTCACTAAATCCCTGATAAGGGAGAGGCTGTGCTATGCTTTATAGATGTCTGCTCTTGAAGCCATGGGCAATCTTGTGGTAAGTACTTGAAATGCTTAGTTCCAGGGGGAAAAAATTATATTTTTCAAAATAATCCCATTTACAGAGCTCTGTATTCATCCATCTGAACCCCTTGGAGTCCGTCGCTATCCGCCCGTTCCGAGGATTTGAGTACAGGAGCAGGGATGTCTTACTGCAGTTATACAGGGCCTTGGTGAGACCACATCTGGAGTATTGTGTGCAGTTTTGGTCTCCTTATCTGAGGAAGGATGTCCTTGCCATGGAGGGGGTGCAACAAAGGTTTACCAGACTGATTCCTGGGATGGCAGGACTGACGTGTGAGGAGAGATTGGGTCGACTAGGCCTGTATTCACTAGAGTTTAGAAGAATGAGAGGTGATCTCATCGAAACATATAAAATTCTAGAAGGACCAGACAGACTAGATGCAGGGAGGATGTTCCCGATGGCTGGGGAATCCAGGACCAGGGGTCACAGTCTCAGGAAACGGAGTAGGCCATTTGGAACCGAGATGAGGAGAACTTTCTTCACCCAGAGGGTGGTGAACCTATGGAATTCTCTACCACAGAAGGCAGTGGAGGCCAAGTCATTAGATGTATTCAAGAAGAAGATATATATATTTCTTAATGCTAAAGGGATCAAGGGATATGAGGAAAAAGCGGGAACAGGGTACTGAGTTAGACGATCAGCCATGATCATTTTGAATGGCGGAGCAGGCCCGAATGGCCTACTCTTGCTCCTATTTTCTATGTTTCTATGTTCCTATCCTTTTTAATGTAATTTAGTTTTACTTTCTTTTTCCTCCTGTTGTGTCCCCACACCTTTCCCTTGCTGAGAGGACAGGTTAAAGATTTGCCTCTTGTCCCCCCAAGTGTCTGTATTTAGCTGGCTTTCAGAGAAATGTGGGCGCAGCCTCCTTCCCTTTGGGGAAGGGTCTGGCTCTTCTTTGCACCTGCCGATAGCAGTTCTACCTTCTTGGCTCAGTCAGCAAAACTCATACCTCTGGATTAAAGTGGATGTGAGCCCTGCACGAGGCCACAAACACGTAACCTGGGCTGATGTGGATGGAGTGCTAAAGTGCCATCTTTTCGATGACATGTTAAACCGAGGTCTTGCCTTCTGCTTTGAAGAAGCACAAGGGGTCAGCTCAAGGTCCTGGCCAACATTCTTCCCTCAACCTGGTGCAGAATGGCTTCCTTGTTTGCCTATATAACGACATTCACTGCACTTCTTTCTGTCAAGTGATTTGAGGTATTCCAATGGTAAAGACACTATATAGATACATATTCATCATATTCTTCATATTGTCACCACTATCAGTGTGATCGGTCAGTTAAAATCAGTCACAGGCATTTTTTTTCTTTCGTTATAATTCAGATATCTGAGGGCGTTTCTTCCTAACTTCAGAGTTAACTCCTTATTCAGGGCGCTCCAATCAGAAATGCTCTGCGATGGTAGATCTAAATATGCCAACAAAATCAGTCAACTGATACTGGACCAGAAAGCCCCCACGTTTAATTTCCGTTGTGTTTTGCGCTAGTTGATCTTAACCAAGTTGGCAGTGGGACAATTACAATTGGCCTCCGCATCCCTGGGCTAGTGAGGGGACAAAAATCAACCAGGGTTTCTACTCCTGATCATATCTGTTGATCACCCGCTTGCAAGTGTGTGCATGAAGATATTGGTGAGGATGGGTTAGGACTTGACTATGATGCCCTCCACTGTCAATTGCATTGCTGACACTCAGACTAGGCTCACGCTTGGGTGAGGAACGAAATGAGAGCCGGCCACTGTGCAATAAAATAAATGGTCAGATCATCCGTTTTAGGTGTTGGTTGAGGGATAAATGTTGGCCTGGATCTTTTACATCCACCAGAGAGGGCAGACGAAGTCTCAGTTTTACTCCCTCAGTACTGCACTTGAGTGCCAGCCTGGGTTATGTGCTCAAATCTTTGAAGTGGGACTTGAACCCATGACCTTCTGTCTCAAAGGCGAGAGAGGTACCAACCAAGCCACAGCTGACACCGTAAGATGAGTCTGGTATGATGTAACCATTTTTCCAGCTATCTGAAACTGGAAAGAGCCTGGTAATATTTGTCTTCGGGATCCGTTGCATGGAATGATGCATTGAGGGCTTACGTCACTACTTCCTTTATTACGTTGTCAATCAGTGCTTTTGACTAGCTTTGTGTTGAGGGCCACAATCCCAAGCAGCACCATGTTCAAGGGCCATTCCAAGAATACTGCACCCACATTATGAGATTCTCCTTTTAAATGCAATCAAGGAGTCGAAGCCAGCTTCTTCTCCATAGAGAAGGAAATCAAAAAAGTACAAGGCCGAAACTTCCCTTAAAAGCTATAGGCCTCACTGCTCTAATAGAGCTCTTTCACTTGCTGTGTGGGTATGAGGATAGCTCCACCCTCTGATTGAATTGCCTTAATTTCCCCACACTGGGTGGAACGAAAGGGAGCCTCACTGAATCCCAAATTTGGTGGTATCCCAGGAACGGATGGGCTGTGAATGGAGGCTCAGGGACAGATGGAGCAGATCTTCCAAGACTCGGAGGTGGACTGCAGGTAGCCAGCAGGTTACATTATGAGAACAACTGCCTTCCGCTAATTAGCGTAGAGATATCTCCCAAAATACCATTTGATAATGGAGCTGATTTTGCTGTAAAAATAACAGTGAGGCTAACAGCTCTCACCATTATTCATGTGCAAATCAGGCAGTAACTTTCACCGATCGCGCATGAGAAGTTAAATGAGGAATTCCCGAAGTTGCTCACCAAAATGCAACGCTCTTCCAAAAGTTGGGCAAAAACGGCATCTCGCTGTCTGGCTCCCCGTTCAAATGTATTGAATGGTGTGAAGTTCCTGTATTTACCGGCTAGATACGGACTAAACACACCAAAAAAAGTTAAGTCAAGTCATTTCAAGGTTAAGTACCCTTTTAAAGGCTTAGTAAGTCTTAATTACTGCCAAACAACCTCTCTGGCACTGAAAATTAACTTTAATAAGGGTGGAGTCTCATTCCTTCAGATTTTAATTATTGTTGGTCATTAAAAAAGATAACTTTTCTTTCTGCCCCTTTTATCTCTCTCTTAATTCAACCTTTCTTACCCTCTCTTTATTTCGCTTTCTGTAGCTGATTTGACAGTTCTGACATTCAATTAGATCACAGCCGATCAGTATCTTAACTCAATCTACCCGCCTTGGTTCTGTAACCCTTAATACCCCTAACAAAAATCTATCAATCTCAGTTTTGAAATTTCCAGTTGACCCTCAGCCTCAACAGCCTTTTGGGAGAGAGAGTTCCAGATTTCCACTACCCTTTGTGTGATAAAGTGCTTCCTGACATCACCCCTGAATGGCCTAGCTCTAATTTTAAGGTTACGTCCCCTTGTTCTGGACTCTCCCACCAGAGGAAATAGTTTCTCTCTATCCTATCAAATCCTTTAATCATCTTTAATGCCTCAATTAGATCACCCCTTAATCTTCTATGTTCAAGGGAATTCAAGCCTAATCTATGCAACCTGTGCTCATAATTTAACCCTTTTAGCCCCAGTATCATTCTGGTGAATTTGCGCTGCACCCCCTCCAAGGCCAATATATCCTTCCTGAGATGTGGTGTCCAGAACTGAATGCAGTACTCCAAATGGGGTCGAACCAGAGCTTTATATAACTGTAACATAACTTCCACCCCTTTGTATTCCAGCCCTCTTGAGATAAAAGCTAACACTCCATTAGCTGTTTAAATTATTTTTTGTACCTGTCCACAAGCTTTTAGTGATTTCTATACACTGACTCCTAAATCTCTCTGCTCCTCCACAGTTCCAAGCTTCACACCGTTTAGAAAATACTCTGATCTGTCTTTCCTGGGTCCAAAGTGGATGACCTCACTCTTCCTCACATTAAACTCCATCTGCCACAGTTTTGCCCACTCACTTAATCTGTCAATGTCCCTTTTTGGAGACATGCACCCATGTACAGCAGCATATTTGTTTGAAAGTTTACTGACTTCTGAAACTATCATCGCAGAGTAGCAAGCCTATCAACATACTCACTCTCATTGCTGTTCGCACTCAAGCTAATGACTCAGAGACTTTTGTCACGTTCTTTCTGACAGTTAATGAGACAAGTCCCAATGGTGATCAAAAGATTCTGCTGCAACTCAGCGCAGTGTAGTGCAGTATTGGAGCATGACGTGTAACTCGTCACAGCCTTGCTGGCACCGCCAGTTCCCGAATGAAGTCCAGGCACTTTCCCCACAAGGAGAATGGGAGAGTCATTCTGGGCTGCTGTGGTGAGGAGCATTGACTAAAGCCAGGGATATTGCCTAGCATGAAGAGACCACAGAAAGGGAGGACATAACTTCTCTTTTTAAACAAAAACACTGAATAATGCTAAATGTTCCTGCTTTTTTTTCAGCTGTAACTGTAACTCCCAGACTCCAAACCCCATTAAAGTGACGGTGGCAGGAGCCCAGCATTACCTAAGCGCTATTCTACGGCTCTTTGTGGAGCAGCTGTCGCACAAGACTCCCGACTGGCTTGGCTACATGAGGTTCCTCATCATTCCCCTTGGTATGTTCACATTGCAACTGTAAATATCTTAAGATACTTAATGTGCCCACTCACTCCACCTAAAATTGTCTGTTTTGCACATTGATTTTAGTCAGAAAGGGTTTATAAGTGATCGTTTATGCTTGGGCGGGTGGTGTTAAGGGTAGAGGGTTAACAGAGGGGGGATTTGTGTTGGTGATCAGCTAGTTCCTGGTCTGGGCCATGCCATCCCTAGCACCACCAGGCAGGAGTTTGGCGCTGTCCACAGAGGTTGAGAGCAAATGGTAGAGGTTCATCTCAGGCTCGTGTTGGCGCCTTCTAGTGGCCAGCCCATAAACAGCATGGGCTGGTATGGAGGAGCAGGTTGACTGCCTGTCCTCTGTCATGCATTGATTCTAGCCGATAGAAACACTGAAAATAGCACAAAACAAAATAATGGGGGGGACGGGGAGAAAATAATCGATAATATGAGATTTGAGTTGGTCAATGAGGTGATTATACTATATCAAACTTAAATCGATGCAGAATTCAACATAATTTTCACGTTTCAAATCATAAAGGCTTTTTGCAGAATGCAAAGGTAGTAATCTCAGGATTGCTACCAGTGCCACGGGTTAGTCAGAGTAGGAATGACAGGATAGCTAAGATGAATACGTGGCTTGAGAGATGGTGCAAGCTGGAGGGATTCAAATTCCTGGGCCATTGGAACCGGTTCTGGGGGAGGTGGGACCAGTACAAATTGGACGGTCTGCATCTGGGCAGGACTGGAACCAATGTCCTAGGGGGAGTGTTTGCCAGTGCTGTTGGGGAGGGTTTAAACTAATGTGGCAGGGGGATGGGAACCGATGCAGGAAGTCAGTGGGAAATAAAGTGGTGACAGAAACAAAAGGCAGTAAGGGAGAGTGTACAGAACATGACCGGACAGATGGTCTGAGAAAGCAGGGCAAAGACCAAGGGAAGTCTAGATTAAACTGCATTTATTTCAATGCAAGAAGTCTGATGGGCAAGGCAGATGAACTCAGGGCATGGATGGGTACATGGGACTGGGATGTTATAGCTATTACTGAAACATGGCTAAGGGAGGGGCAGGACTGGCAGCTCAATGTTCCAGGGTACAGATGCTATAGGAAAGATAGAGCAGGAGGTAAGAGAGGAGGGGGAGTTGCGTTCTTGATTAGGGAGAACATCACGGCAGTAGTGAGAGGGGATATATCCGAGGGTTCGCCCGCTGAGTCCATATGGGTAGAACTGAAAAATAAGAAGGGAGAGATCACTTTGATAGGATTGTACTACAGACCCCCAAATAGTCAATGGGAAATTGAGGAGCAAATATGTAAGGAGATTACAGACAGCTGCAAGAAAAATAGGGTGGTAATAGTAGGGGACTTTAACTTTCCCAACATTGACTGGGACAGCCATAGCATTAGGGGCTTGGATGGAGAGAAATTTGTTGAGTGTATTCAGGAGGAATTTCTCATTCAGTATGTGGATGGCCCGACGAGAGAGGGGGCAAAACTTGACCTCCTCTTGGGAAATAAGGAAGGGCAGGTGACAGAAGTGTTAGTGAGGGATCACTTTGGGACCAGTGATCATAATTCCATTAGTTTTAAGATAGCTATGGAGAAGGATAGGTCTGGCCCAAAAGTTAAAATTCTAAATTGGGGAAAGGCCAATTTTGATGGTATTAGACAGGAACTTTCAGAAGTTGATTGGGAGAGTCTGTTGGCAGGCAAAGGGACGTCTGGTAAGTGGGAGGCTTTCAAAAGTGTGTTAACCAGGGTTCAGGGTAAGCACATTCCTTATAAAGTGAAGGGCAAGGCTGGTAGAAGTAGGGAACCTTGGATGACTCGGGAGATTGAGGCACTAGTCAAAAATAAGAAGGAGGCATATGACATGCATAGGCAGCTGGGATCAAGTGGATCCCTTGAAGAGTATAGAGATTGCCGGAGTAGAGTTAAGAGAGAAATCAGGAGGGCAAAAAGGGGATATGAGATTGCTTTGGCAGATCAGGCAAAGGTGAATCCAAAGAGCTTCTACAAATACATAAAGGGCAAAAGGGTAACCAGGGAGAGAGTAGGGCCTCTTAAGGATCAACAAGGTCATCTAAGTGCGGAACCACAAGAGATGGGTGAGATCCTGAATGAATATTTCACATCGGTATTTACGGTTGAGAAAGGCATGGATGTTAGGGAACTTGGGGAAATAAATAGTGATGTCTTGAGGAGTGTACATATTACAGAGAGGGAGGTGCTGGAAGTCTTAACGCGCATCAAGGTAGATAAATCTCCGGGACCTGATGAAATGTATCCCAGGACGTTATGGGAGGTTAGGGAGGAAATTGCGGGTCCCCTAGCAGAGATATTTGAATCATCCACCGCTACAGGTGAGGTGCCTGAAGATTGGAGGGTAGCAAATGTTGTGCCTTTGTTTAAGAAGGGCGGCAGGGAAAAGCCTGGGAACTACAGACCAGTGAGCCTGACATCTGTAGTGGGTAAGTTGTTAGAGGGTATTCTGAGGGACAGGATCTACAGGCATTTGGAGAGGCAGGGACTAATTAGGAACAGTCAGCATGGTTTTGTGAGAGGAAAATCATGTCTCACGAATTTGATTGAGTTTTTTGAAGGGGTAACCAAGAAGATAGATGAGGGCTGTGCAGTAGACGTGGTCTACATGGACTTCAGCAAAGCATTTGACAAGGTACCGCATGGTAGGTTGTTACATAAGGTTAAATCTCATGGGATCCAAGGTGAGGTAGCCAATTGGATACAAAATTGGCTTGACGACAGAAGACAGAGGGTGGTTGTCGAGGGTTGTTTTTCAAACTGGATGCCTGTGTCCAGCGGTGTGCCTCAGGGATCGGTGCTGGGTCCGCTGTTATTTGTTATTTATATTAATGATTTGGATGAGAATTTAGGAGGCATGGTTAGTAAGTTTGCAGATGACACCAAGATTGGTGGCATTGTGGACAGTGAAGAAGGTTATCTAGGATTGCAACGGGATCTTGATAAATTGGGCCAGTGGGCCGATGAATGGCAGATGGAGTTTAATTTAGATAAATGTGAGGTAATGCATTTTGGTAGATCGAATCGGGCCAGGACCTACTCCGTTAATGGTAGGGCGTTGGGGAGAGTTATAGAACAAAGAGATCTAGGAGTACAGATTCATAGCTCCTTGAAAGTGGAGTCACAGGTGGATAGGGTGGTGAAGAAGGCATTCAGCATGCTTGGTTTCATTGGTCAGAACATTGAATGCAGGAGTTGGGATGTCTTGTTGAAGTTGTACAGGGCATTGGTGAGGCCACACTTGGAGTACTGTGTACAGTTCTGGTCACCCTATTATAGAAAGGATATTATTAAACTAGAAAGAGTGCAGAAAAGATTTACTAGGATGCTACCTGGACTTGATGGTTTGACTTACAGGGAGAGGTTAGACAGACTGGGACTTTATTCCCTGGAGAGTAGGAGGTTAAGGGGTGATCTTATAGAAGTCTATAAAATAATGAGGGGCATAGATAAGGTCGATAGTCAAAATCTTTTCCCAAAGGTAGGGGAGTCTATAACGAGGGGGCACAGATTTAAGGTGAGAGGGGAGAGATACAAAAGGATCCAGAGGGGCAATTTTTTCACTCAAAGGGTGGTGAGTGTCTGGAACGAGCTGCCAGAGGCAGTAGTAGAGGCGGGTACAATTTTGTCTTTTAAAAAGCATTTGGACAGTTACATGGGGAAGATGGGTATCGAGGGATATGGGCCAAGTGCAGGCAATTGGGACTAGCTTAGTGGTATAAACTGGGCGACATGGACATGTTGGGCCGAAGGGCCTGTTTCCATGTTGTAACTTCTATGATTCTATGATTCTATGCATCCAGCTGCAGATGTTACTTTATCCAGCTGCAAAGGACTATGTTGTACAGTAGCCTATAAATCTGGCTATGAAATGTTCAGATTAGTTATTTGTTTTTGCATTACTCATTTTCCATTAAGTTTTATGACCTTGTGAAGTATTTTGTTACGCACTTCACAAGAGGAAAACAACCAGGTATTACTGCACTGCTGGTAACACACTGGCCCAGATTTTGCTGGAGTGGGGCATCTCACGGCGTGCCCTGTTAGTTAGACTTGTTCATAGACGTTTGAGTTTTAAAAGTTTTTGTCCACAAAGTTGCTGGAAATGCAAGCTGATAATGGCATAGCAAGAGCAACGGGGCATCTGGGACCTTGGTGAATGACAGGACCAACAGTGCATCTCCTTAACCAATGAGATTTAACGATTGAGAAATAAACAGAGGAAGGACTGAGAAGGAGAGTGAATTAGAGCGGGTGAATTCAATGTAAAATCTGGTACAGAAAGAGAAATAGAGAGGGGAAGATAGATTGGATTAAGAAAGAGAGAAAAAAGAGACAGTAAGAAAAGCATTTTAAAATTTAAACGTGACATTTTTTAAATTTCCAACAACAATTCATGACCTGAATGAATGAGACTCCACATTTAATTGTTCACCTTCTGGGCAAGAGAGGTTGATTGACAGTCATTAACAATTATCACATCGTTAAAAGGGTACTTTCGCTGTTAATTACGAGACTTAACTTTCTGTGGCGAGTTTAAAAGGCAGTTAATGTGCAAATGCAGCAACAGCAAATGACGGGGAGGTTAAGGGCGCGATGCCATTTTCGTGAAGCTAACGGCAGAGTGGCACAAATTGGCCAACAACTTGTGGCGATTCGCAATTCACGGAGTATCTTTTCCTTGCCACAAGTTGCTGGCTGATTTGCACATTAATAGCGTGCGTCGTTCAGGCACTGTTTATCGAGCAAAATCTGGACCAATATTTCTTCATTGATCTTTCACCTATATCATACCACCTCAGTACAGTGAAAGAGTTCAAAACTACTGAGGCAATGTAGAAGGAGCTTTACTCTGTATCTAACCCATGCTGTACCTGATCTGGGAGTCTTTGATTGGAGAGTGTAGAAGAAGCTTTACTCTGTATCTAACCCATGCTGTACCTGACCTGGGAGTCTTTGATTGGAGAGTGTAGAAGGAGCTTTACTCTGTATCTAACCCATGCTGTACCTGACCAAGAGTATTTGATGGGGCAGTATGGAGGGAGCTTTACTCTGAATCCAACCATTGCTATACATGGAAGTCCCTGATTGTGCAGTGTAGAAGCACTTTTGCCCTGTACCTGACTTAGGAGTGCTTAAGTGCATGGTATAGAGACAACTTTACTCTGTACCTAATTCCTGCTGACCTGGAAGTGTACTATGAGTTTTGAAATTTCATGAAAATCAAGAAAGGGTAGAAGAGGGAAATTAAAACCCTTCAGAAATAGAAAAAAAAGAGGAAATATGTTACAATAAATAACAGATAGTTGGCTGTGATTTTAAGGTATGAATTCAGGTCAGATCTCTCTGTGGATATTCATTGCTTCACTGTCATACTGTAGAGGCGTGATTTGAATTTCTACCTTGTGACTCAGTGTGTGCCATCTGTTCTGCCATAGGGTGCATTCATAGAATTGCGAATAAAGTGTTATGCCGTGGTGCTGCGGAAACAATTTCCAAGATACTGGAACATCTGCCTGTTTTTGTAAAAAGCCCCAAATTGATTCTTTTGGACCAAGTTAGAGTGTGCTGAACTAAACCAAAAAATCTAAAACCTTTAATGTCACTTAAAAATATAGCTGGTAGTAGGATATGTATAAGGAAGCTTATATAATATAGTGGGAGTAGGGTATATACATAAGGCAGCTTCTAAAATACAGCTGGGAGTGGGGTATATACAGGGCAGCTTCTATAATACAGCGGGAAGTGGGGTATATACAGGGCAGCTTCTATAATACATCAGGGAGTGGGGTATATACAGGGCAGCTTCTATAATACAGCGGGGAGTGGGGTATATACAGGGCAGCTTCTATAATACAGTGGGACTGCAGTATGTGGGAGTTTGCGGACAGCGATGCTCTCCTGGACTGCCACCCCTGCAGGAAATGTCCCTACCTTGAGTCACTCCAACTCACAGTCCTTGAGCTGGAGTGTGAGTTAGTGACACTTTGATGCATAAGGGAGGGAGACGAATTTCTGGATACATTACTCCAGAGTACAGTCACACCTCAGAGGAAAGCACAAGTCCGGGAAGGGAAGAGTGTGACTCTGTCAGCAGGGTAAGGGGACCCTGGGGAGGCAGAGAAGGAGGTCCCACATGCACTGGTCCGAGCCAACTGGTACAATGTACTTGCAACTTGTGAGGATAAGGATGAAGGCTGCAGGGAGGATGGCCAGAATCTAACCATGGCACCGTGGAGCTGGAGGCAATCCAAGGTGGGAAGGAGCGGTATAGAAAGGTTGTGGTCATAGAGGATTTCAGAATTAGGGGGATAGATAGCGTCCTCTGCAGTCGCGACCCAAAAGTCCAGACGGGTATGTTGCCTATCTTGGAGCAACTTATAGAGAGGAGCTTGGAAAGAGAGGGGAAGATCCAGTTGTCATGGTCCACATCGAGACCAATGACATAGAGGAGAACAGTTGGAGGTCCTGCTAAGGGAGTATCAGAAGCTAGGAACTAAATTAAAAAGCAGGACCTAACGGATGGTAATCTCGGGATTACTACCCGTTCCATGTGCTAATTGGCATAGGGATAGACAGATCAGAAAGGTGAATGCGTGGCTGAAAGAGTGGTGTGGGAAGGAGGGGTTCCATTTCATGCGACACTGGTACCAGTACTAGGAGAGGAAGGAGCTGTACCTCAGGGACGGGCTCCACCTGAACCGGAATGGGATCAGAGTCCTAGCGTAAAAGATAAGTAGGACTGTGGGTAGGACTTTAAACTAGTAAGAAGCGGGGAGGGATCTGGCGGAAATAACATAAGCCTGAAGATAAAAGAAATAGGAGATGAGAGGAAAGGTCAGACCCAGTTAAGGAATAAGGGTGACATAAACGGTCAGGGAACAGATACAGTTCTCGAACATAAGTAAGAAATGATGGTTAAAAATAAAGTGAGAGGAACGGTTAATATAAACAAATTAAGTTGCCTGTACAGCAATGTGCAGAGCATCCGTAACAAAACGGGGGAACTGGAGGCAATAATTCATAGCGAGGAGCCAAATGTAGTAGGAATAACTGAAACATCGCTACATCAAGAACAGGACTGGCATTGCAGGATATAATGTCCTTAGAAAGGATAGGGAAGGAAAAAGGGGGGGATAGGGCAGCTGTACTAAATAGAAATAATATAATGGCAGTAGAAAATAGGGACATAACTAACATTAAGGCAGAAGCAGAATTCGTATGGATTGAGATAATGGATAAGAAAGGATCGATCGTGCTAATAGGGGTATTTTACAGACCATCTAATAGTGAAAGGGAAGTGGATGAAAAATATGTAGGCAAATCTATGAAATGAGTAAAAGACATAGAATAATAATCATGGGAGTTTTCAACTAATACCAAATAAACTGGAAAGCTTAGGTGGGGAAAAGGGAATGGAGTTTTTACAGTGAGTTCAGGATTCCTTTCTTACCCAGTACGTGAGAAGCCCAAGAGAAGAATCACTGCTGGATCTAGTAATGGGAAATGAACCAGAGCAGATAAGTAAGCATGGGGAACATCTAGGCAATAGCAACCATAACATAAAAAGGTTCAAAATAATGATTGGTCTTTGTCTTACTTATGACTTTCTCAAAGTAATAGATTGGAAAAAAGGCTAACTTTGTGGGGATGAGACTGGGACTATGGCAGGTAAACTGGGGGAAAAAATGACAGACAAAGAGATTGAACAGCAGTGGGAAATATTTAAAAAGATGATCAATAGAGTTCAGGCGAAAGATATTCCTCTTAAAAAAAAACAAGAACAAATGAGCCAATAATGAAACACCATGGATGAATAAAGAGATATGGGTAAAATTGAAACTAAAGAGAAAAGCATACTCTAACTACATAGACCATAAAGGAGAGGATGACAAAAGGGAATACAAAGAGGTTAGGAAATAAGTCAAAAAAACAATTAGGAAAGCAAAGAGAAACTACAAAATTAAATTATCAAGGAATATAAAAAGAAATAGTAAAATATTCCACCAGACACATCAATAACAAAAGAAAAATCAGGATAAGGATAGGGCCACTAAGGGATGCACAAGATAAACTCACAGGTAATGACAGTGAAATGGCAGAAATATTGAATAGTTACTTTGCCTCAGTATTTACCAGGGAGACTAACAAGGTGGATAGATCATTAGAAGAAAAGGTCAAAAAAGATATAAAGATATTTAAGGTAGTAAGGGGGAGGTAATTGATAAACTAATCATACTTAGAAAGGATAAAACCCCGAGTCCAGGTGGATTAAATCCGCGCATTTAAAAGAAGTTAGGGAAAAGATTGCAGAGGCACTATTACATATATATAAAAATTCATTAGGAAAGGGAATAGTGCCAGAGGACTGGCGGACATCTAATGTTGTTCCTATATTTAAAAGAGAGATTGAACAAGTCCAGGGAATTATAAACTATAGACTAGGAACTACAGTTAGCTTAACGTCGGTGGTAGGAAAGATAATGGAATCTTTACTCAAAGATGTAATCGAAAAACATCTTTAAAAATCAAAAATGTAATAAAAAAAATTGTCAGCACGGATTTCAAAAGGGAAGTTCATGCTTGACCAACCTTATTCAATTCTTTGAAGAAGTAACAGAAAGAATAGACAAGGGCAATGCAGTAGATGTAATATATTTGAATTTTCAAAAGGCCTTCGATAAGGTACCGCATAGTAGACTCATGACTAAGGTTAGGGCATGTGGAGTCAGGGACAAGCATCAGAATGGATAGTAAGCTGGCTACAAAACAGAAAATAGAGAGATGGAGTTAAGGGTAGCTACTCAGACTGGCAGAAGGTGGGAAGTGGGGTTTCACAAGGATCGGTGCTGGGACCACTGCTGTTCACAATTTACGTAAAGGCTTTGGACTCGGGAATCGGAAGTACAATTTCAAAATTTGCAGACGACAGCAAATTGGAGTTTATAGTTAATACTGAGGAAAAATGCAACAAAATACGAGATATGCACAACAGGCTAGCAATATAGCAACAATTTTTTTTTAAACTTAAAAATTCAAGTTTTTAACAGCCAAAAACCCATTTAACACAAGTTTAAACAATTCAACAGGAATGTTAAATTTGTATAGACCAAACCAGGAGATATTGTGTTGTCAGTCTAGAATGACTAAACCAACCAACCAAGTCTCTTCGGAGACTTATCCCGGCCCACTAACTTTTTAAAATTTGGGAAGTACTAAAGTAAATATCTGTATTAAAAACAGAAAATGCTAGTAACGCTCAGCAGGTCAGGCAGCATCTGTGGAGAGAGCAACACAGTTAACATTTCAGGTCGATGACCTTTCATCAGAACTGGAATATGCTAGAGATGAACAGTTTTTAAGCAAATACAGAGCCGGGGAAAAGGGATGATGTAAGGCAAAAGGGTCGATAATGGGACAAGTATAGAAACAAAAGATGGGTCCAGCGGAGGTGTAAATGATTTCAGCAGAATAGGAGAGGAGGAGGGGAAGCATGGAAAATCTTGAAAAGAGGAGGCAGCTTCCATGGCCCGGGAACATGGCGGATGAAAGGTGGGTAAGACCCCACAAGTATGAACCACCCCACTGGCTGTGTACCGATGGGGATTCCCACCCCAAGCACCAGCCCACATCACCTCCACTCCTAGCGACTCTGGTGCAGCCATCCTCCATTATCAGTGCCTGCTGTCAGAGAGAAAAAGGGAGCAGTGATTAAGATCTAAAGTTGTTTAACTCAATGTTAAGGCCTTAAGGCTGTTTTTACTGAGAGATTACCTATTTGATCTACTTAGACCCAAATAATTATTGTCTTGAAATCAAAGTCCTCAGTTCGCAGCTACTGGGACCACCCACAGCCTCAGCACACAACTGCTGGGACTGCCTGCAGCCGCGACACGCAGCTGCTGGTACTGCCCTCAGCCTCAACGCACAGCTGCTGGGACCTGCTGGCAACCACAACAGGCAGATGCTGGGATTTCACTGCAATAAACTGAAATCCGTCACTAAAAAGGGAGAGAAAGATTTGCAGGGCTATGGGGAAAGAGCAGGGGAGTGGGACTAATTGGATAGCTCTTTCAAAGAGCCGGCACAGGCATGGTGGGCTAACTGGCCTCCTTCTGTGCTATATGATTCTGTGATTCTACGATGTTAAAACATGTTTGTAAAAATGAATGAAAAGTAAAATTTAGAAGCTTAGAACAAAGCTTGATTAAAATTGTCCATCTCAGGTAAAAAAAAATTAAATGTCAAAGTAACAGACAGCAAGTAATAGATAAGGTGGTTGTAATTGAAGCTCTTTTTATCTGGCTGGATATACTGAAACATTCAGATTTCCTTCTCTCCAGGTTCTCACCCTGTGGCCAAATACCTCAGCTCCATAGATTACAGGTACAACAATTTCTTCCAGGATGCAGCATGGCAAGATTTTTTCACCAAAACAGAGGCCCCTTCCATAGGTAATTAATATATTGTAATTCATTGAAATTGCTTTGTCTGTGTTTTGAGTCGGGCTACATTGAGTTGCCATGTTATCACAAATCTACTGTCAGCATCTTTGGTTAGTTTTCTTGTTTCAATGGTTGATATGATAAGTAACATAACACAATGGTTGAGGATGGTTTCAGAACATGAAATTCAGGGATGAGAAAGAAAGATAGAACTGATATTTATATAGAGCCTTTCACATCCTCAGGATGTCCCAAAGTGCTTCACAGTCAATAAATTACTTTTGAAGTGCAGTCATTGTTATATGGGCAAATGCAGCAGCCAATTTGTTCACAGCAAGGTCCAACAAACAGCAACGAGATAAATGACCAGATAATCTGTTTTAAATGAATGTTTGCCCAGAAACAAGGCAAGCTCCTTGCTTTTCTTCGAATATTGCCGTGGGATCTTTTATGTCCACCTGAGAGGGCAGACGGGGCCTCTGTTTAATGTCTCACCCAAAAGACGGCACCTCCGACAGCCGCACTCCCTCAATACAGCACTGGGAGTGTCAGCCTAGAATTATGTGCTGAAGTTCCTGGAGTGAAGCTTGAACCCATGACCTTCTGACTCAGGCAAGAGTGCTACTACTGAGCCACGGCTGGCACTTTGGGGCCATTTGGCCCATCATAGCTCATTCCCATAACTCTTCCATCATGGCATTTAATTGTATTTTGAATGACGTTTTTGCCTCTAGCTCTTTGCTTGGTCAGGTTATTCTTTGAATAGAAGCATTTACCTTTTCACTAATTTCCATTTAATGTGCTTCTTAAATGTGGTGCCAACAAATCATGGAAACTAGTCTCTGAACTAATCAACATACCTCTGTGTGACGCAAATGAACGGTTCAGTCTCCTGGCTTTCTTAGTGCACTGGATGTTGAAAAAGCAGAATTAGTCACTTCTGTTCTTTGGTTTGATGACCAAGATTTTTGAAGTGACTGAAACATTAATCTTTATTGCACAATTGACATTGTGGACCTCCATGTATTTTTGTTTAAGTTTTGACATGACTTATTTGATTTTGTACAAATCTATTGTACATTAAATTCAGGATGTAGGGCACAGATTTCATTGAAGACTCCTAAATACTACCTGTTGTTCCTGTTGGTAGCGCTGCATTAGGTATTTTCAATGTTAATGGTGTCATACTGTGTGCTCCAATAGCTCCAATTTTATAATGAAACTACATCATCCTCTGCACAATCTGGCAACCAAGTTCCCACAATTCTTTCAATATGCTTTCTGACAATTCTTTTCAACTGCCATTTTTGTTCCTCAATAACTAAAATTTCTAATGTCCAAAACAAAGGTTTAAACAAAACAAATTACATTTTTCACAATAACGATTGCATTTATCCATTGTCTTTTAATGCTTTCATTTTTATTTGAAGGCATCAGCCTCTCCCAAAAGTATCGGCTTGGAGCTGATATTTTGCCCAGATGTTGGGTGCAAGATTTGAGGACTAGGAAACACATTTTAAAGTTAAAGGTGTCAAAGGAAAATAGAAAGTTTAGGCAACCCTTTTTTTTCTTGTAAGAGGGCGATAGCACTGGGGCGATTCTAGAGGCCATAAATATAATAGCCACTAATAGGGAATTCAGAAGAAACTTCTTTACCCAGAGAGTGGTTAGAATGTGGAACTCACTACCACATGGAGTAGTTGAGGTGAACAACATAGATACATTTAAGAGGAAGCTGGATAAACACATGAGGGAGAAAGGAATAGAAGGATATGTTAGAGTTGGATGAAGTAGGGTGGAAGGAGGCTCGTGTGGAGCATAAACACCGGCATAGACCTGTTGGTCTGTGCTGGACGTTTTATAGGATAGAATTGTGGAGCAGATTACCAGTGGAGGTGGTGGGGCAGAGGTTAAAGAAGGACTGGATGAATTCCTGTTAGGAAAGGGAATAAGCGGCTATTAGTTGGAGAGTCACCAAAGGAGTCTGATGGGGACTTGGAAGGGTGGGTTAGATGGACTAATGATTTCATCCAAATTCTTACTAATTTATTATGTGCCTACTTCACCTGCAGCAGGCTTCAGATAATTGTTTCCTAAATGGATGGTTTAAATTTATCTATCCAGTCAAATTATATGTACTTGCATGTTTAATTTTTCTAATTATTTGCCCTGCCCGTTTTCTCCTGAATTATTGCCTGGTGTTACCTACTCCTGAACCTCTGGTGCTGAGAGCGCAGTTGTTTGGCCTCATTCATTGCCACTGGGAAGTTCATTACCCTGCTAAATGGTGCAATTTACTTTTCCTCCCATCTACCCACCCCCCCCCCACCCCCGGCTTTCCTATAGGGATATGGCATGGCATCTGAACACCTGTCTGCTCAGCGCAGTGAGGGGCCTGCCATTCCATGAAGCAATTAGTTCCATGTGCTGTACAACTGAGTCAACCCCTGGATTGGCTGATAATTAAAGTGAGGTCCTTGGCTGCCAGGTTAAGTGGTTAGAGGCATGTGGAGCGTGTTGCGATGATACTATGTGGGCCTAAAGACCCACTGATGGAAAACAAAGCTTCACTTTTGAACAGCCATTTTATGTTAACCAATTTGTGTTAACTCTCTTCTCTTCCCCTTAACCCAACACCCATTGCCCGTTTACTCTCCTGGGTATGAATCTTGAGATACCAGTTGTCCTCCGGTTCCTCACCCAAATGGCTATTCCTAACGTGTGAGCCCAGATGGTGAGTGTCAGCAGCTGAGCTCAACCCTCTCCTGACCTGATGCAGGGCTCCATGGATAGTAATCGGGTGCAAGAACCCTGGCTCATTCTCCTCCCCCCACCCCCTAATAACTCGGGAGCCAGTTATAACGCCCTCAGCTAACTCACCACATCAGGGATTGAACCAGGGGCCTTCCTCTTCTGTACGGCACAGTATTGCACCAGGTGGTGCATTTACCCATGAGTCATCAGGGAATAATCTTAACTTTATTGCCATTTTTCCAATTATAGAAGAGCTCCCTCTCAAATATGCCACTTTAAATTGTGATTTTAAAAAGAAATGCATCAAAATCATGTGCCATTTACTTTTCCTATAGGGAGGTGCCTGCCCTTAACCTAACACTTTCTCACAGGGACATTTACACCGCGACAATCACATGCGAGCTTTGCTGCACAGGTTACATTGTCAGTTGGTAGCTGTCTCACCTGTGAGTCAGAATGTTGTGGATTCAAGTCCCACTCCATAGATTTGAGCACAAATCCAGGCTGACACTGCAGTGCATTACTGAGGGAGCACTGCACTGTCGCAGGTGCTGTCTTTCGGACGAGATGTTAAACCGAAGCCCCATCTGTCCCCTCAGGTGGACATAAAAGATCCCATGGCACTATTTCGAAGAAGATAGTGTCCTGGCCAACATCCCTTAAACAACATCACTTAAATAAATTAACTGGTCATTTAGTTAATTGCTGTTTGTGGGAGCTTGCTATGTGCAAATTGGCTACTGCGTTTCCTACATTACAACAGTGACTACACTTCAAAAGTACTTAATTGGCTGTAAAGCGCTTTGGGACATCCTGAGGTTGTGAAAGGCGCAATATAAATGCAAGTTCTTTCTTTCAGAGCTGAAGACTGTGCATAGGTGTTCAAGTAGGTATTGAAGAGTACTTCTTACTAAACAAACTTCTGGCAGAGATTCTATTTTTGTTTTCTCTCTTTCATTGTGTGAATGCATCTGTGCTTTTGTCAGAAAGGCAAGCTGTTAATAACAGAGCTAATGACCTGTCTAATGTGTTGATTGTGTCTAATTACAGTGCAGGAAATACCGGATGTTGTCTCTAGAGTTACCCAGTACATCTCCAATGCAAACATCGCCCACCAGTTGCCTATAGCGGAAGCTATGTTAACGTACAAGCAGAAAAGGTACAGGCACCATTTTCACACTGAATCCTGGTTGAGTTTAATTTTAAAACAAATAATGCTTTCAAAATCAAGTTACATATTTCGCAAACTACAAACAGTCAGAGGAGTTTTAGAAGACCGGATTCTGGACAGCAACAGATGGTTTCCACGGCAATAGGTACCTTGCCGAGGTCAGCTGGTTATGGTAATTGAGGTTGTGTCATGCTGTACACCAGTATTAATCACCAGGGATACAAAAATAGTGCACACTGTCATGGAAATGTCTACACTTACCATATACCAATCTGTTGCTATCACTGTATACCTGTTACTTTAATAAAATGTTGTAATGAAGGCCTCTTTTATAGCACTGCACCTGTTGCAAGCCAGCAGGACTTTGGCTTCTGATTTTACTTTTCATTGTATGCCGTGTTGTGGGGCATTTTGTCACAGCATGCACCTCATCATAATGCAGAGTGCTTGGCTGCGGAAGGCTGTTTGGACAGCCAGTAACCTGCATCGTTTTGCTTGGATATATTCATGGATACAAACTAATTGGGCCACAATACTTAACATTGGGAATGTCTCACCGCCTAGTACCTCTTGCAAAAATTAAGCCATTTCAAAGGGACAGATTTAAGTTTAAGATTTAGTGCATTTTTTTGCTGCAATATTTTTGTTCAAAAGTGGGTACAGACTGTACTGAGTTACTGACCCTGACTTTGTGAGGAAGATCACAGTCATTAGCAAAGATTATTGGAGGGAAGAGTTACCAAAACCCACAGTAAGGGAGCAGAATTAACATCAGTCGAGATACAGACAGTAACACAGGGTGTTGGGGGAGGGGTTACTGACCCTGATATTGACACAGTCATTGATTTGGGTGGTGGGAGAGGAGCTGAGTGCATATCCTTTCAGCTTTATATGTTTAGTTCCTTCAAACAGATAGTTTCAGTCACTCCTGCAATCTCAATTCTTTGTAACTGGCTTTGATAAGCAAATAGTACTGATGGTGAGACTCTGTGAAGTAGTTATGATTGCCTACTAAAATGACATGTAACGGAACAGACTCTACACTCCATTGTGATGCAAAACTCTTCAGGAAAAGGTACCTTTACAGGAAGGTATATGATAACAAAATACATGCATTCTCTCTTGTGATAAGCAAGCAATATTATAGAAGCTTGGGATTATAATATTTATGGTTCACCTTTAAGTTTATGTATGTGGGTATTACTTTAAAATTCAAATGCCACTTTCACACTGGCTGTAGTTAGAGTGCCGTGTTGCACCAGTTTTTGGAAACTTTCTCAATTAGGCTGTATAGATTTATGGCAAGTGCAGCTGAAGTATTCTGTGCCAAAACAGCTGTTCGTAGCTAAGAAGCTGCAGTAACAGAAGCTTAAAGAAGTTCAAATGGATTTTACACTCATTGATTTTGCTGGCTATGCAGTGAGCAGGTTCTGTTTGTAGTGTTTGTTGGTTTGGAAGGAAAGTAGTGGCAGCAAACCTACACGCTTAAAACCAAGTCAACTTGATGTGCATTTGATGAATGCCAACAAGACAATATTTTGGCATAAAAAAGAACAAAAAATTGTATCTGTTTCAAAATGCTATTCAGCACGTTTCCCCTAAGGGTTCCCGCACTGTTAGAGCTGAGTATTCTACCTCTCCTGCACTAATTCATGCCATCACTGAGTTGATCAACTGTGTGGATAGTCCCATTTGTTCCACCGGTGATGATCTGACAAGGAGTTGAATATGGTGCACAGGCCTTGTGCCTCAAATGACACAGACAGACCCAATGAACACACCTTCCAGGGCGATGCCTCACGTGAGTGCAGATGCCAGTTAAAATGTTATCGGGGCCCATGCTGCAAGATGTCCTTGTGGATCTCCAGCTTCCTGATCCAGCTGAGAGGTGCGCACACGTTAAACTGTGTGATGTGCCAAGCTAGGGCTTCCAATGGCAGCGGGAATGGAGCTGAAAGCAAGAGGCATGATAGAAAGGGGCATACTTGCATTGAATGTAGTGTTGGGGAAGCTCTGTTCTATCTGTAACTCTTCCTCTGTAATATCATGCATTCGATCTCACTTAACGAGCACAGAATGTTGTTCCCTCACGTGACATGCAAAATAAAAATCTGAGCCAGGTGTATTATCCACTTGGGCTGTCTTTAATACTCAATTGCGAGCAGCCAGTGAGGAAGGGGCAGGTCCTTATATTGACACAACCCTCAGTACAAGTTGTTCCGTCTAATAATGTGTGACTTTTGTTTTCTTGTGGTTGCTTTCAATAAAGGAAAAAGAGCTTTCATTTTGATTTTAACATAAGGTACCAGAGTCTGCTTGGGTTTTCTGTTTTTATATATAATGCTTTCTTGACTTATATTTAATGCCAGTCTTTTTTCTTCTTCTTGGCTTAACACAGTTGCCTGGTTTGATGATTGGATTAATATTGGATTACTTAAAATTGGAGATTTGGTCCATTTGCTGGAGCACGTTAACCTTTGGGATGAGGGTATGGTTTTAATATGTCCTGTAAATATATGTGCATACTTATGAGAAACCGTGCTCTACTGATGTAGTATCTGAGAAAGAAGTCACACTATTGCAGAAGTCATACCTTTACCTGGTCTTGCTTATATAAATAGTTATCCCACCTAATTTCCCCCCTCCCACATTAGTGACCTCTATGGATGAAGCTCAATGTGGTTAACATTACCATTGTCTTGGTGTTGCTGCATTGTGCATCTATGTCATCACCACCAAACATGACAGAATAGAATGATAACACAGCACTGGGCAACCTTCTGCTCAGAATATAGATGACGCTGGCAAAGCTGGCATTTATTGCCCATCCCTAGTTGCCCCTTAGACGGTGGTGGTGAGCCTTTTCCTTGAACTGTTGCAGTCCTTGTGATGATCGTGCTCCCAAAATGGTGTTAGGTAGTGAATGAGGATTTTGACTCAGATGACGATGGAACGGCAATATATGTCCAAGTCAGGATGGTGTGTGACTTAGAGGGGAACTTGGAGGTGACAGTGTTCCCATGACACAGCTGCTCTTGTCTTTCTCAGTAGTAGAGGTCACGGAGCGGGGATTTGCTGTGGATGTAAGCTTGGCAACTAACTGCAGCTTCTCCTGGAGATAGTACACACAAGAAATCATTGAAACTGTTTTCTGTGCTCCTGCTCAGCGATGAGAATTTGTGTATTCTCTTGAGATTATTCCTTCCCATTCAAAATAAAACTATTTTAAATGAACTATTTTGGGCTAGTACCAGTAGTGTGTTTGCCAGTCAGGTGACCTTCTCTCGTTGCTAATTTTGAGCTTACTGCGTGACAACAGCTAGGGATGATATTCTAATAAATGCTTTTCCTCCTCTCCTCTGCCCTTAAGAAAACACCTATGCTCTGAGCTTTCCCTGATGCCACAGACAAGACGGTGAATTCCTGGCACTGTAAGGTAGTCCAAATAGTCCCACTCCCCTGCTTTTTCCCCATAGCCCTGCAAATTTTTCCCCATCAAGTATTTATCCAATTCCCTTTTGAAAGTTACCATTGAATCTGCTTCCACCACCCTTTCAGGCAGTGCATTCCAGATCATAACAGCTCTCTGTTTTAAAAAAAAACTCCTCATTTCTCGTCTGATTCTTTTGCCAATTACCTTATATCTGTGTCCTCTGGTTACTGACCCTCCTGCCAATGGAAACACCTATCTCCTCTATCAAAAACCTTCCATAATTTTGAACACCTGTATTAAATCTCTCCTTAACCTTCTCTGCTCAAAGGAGAACAATCCCAGCAGGATGTTGGAAACACACTGCAGTTCACTATCTCAACACCCTTTGTATATTTTCATGGGGCAAGGTTTGAGCATCACTACATTGCTGCCACCCATTGTTACTATTTACTGAGGACTAGAGACACCGAGTGGCAAACAATACTATTTTTTTTCTGCTGTGCACTGATACCAACTGAAGAAAACATCCTTTCATAAAAGCTGTTTAATACAATAAAGGGGAAAGGAAGTACAGTGACTGCAACTCTCCCAGACTGATATGAAAACCTGGGCCTGCCAGAGGGAAAGATAGCATCCCTGCTGATAGGGGAACAAATTGGGGAGGGATGCTATCACCTTCCCCTTCCTCTCCACTCCGTCCCCTTCCCCTTTCTCTCTCCTCTTCTCCTCCCCCCCCCCCCCCCCCCCCCAACCACTGCATCCCAATCCCTCGCCATCATTTTTCCCCGCTCTTCCTCCCTCCCTCCCTTCCCCCCTCCCCCCCAACCCCACTCCTCCCTTCTTCTCCTCCTCCCCCCTCCTCCCATCTCCTCCTCTGCCTGGGTCCAATTACCCCCTGCCCTCTAACCCTTTTTGATCTGAATACTGGACTTGGTCTCGACTCTTTATGTGCACCATGAAAATTGAATAGAGCAGTATATTAAATCTGAAGTCTGCATGCAGAGGAGGGGAATCAGGCCGAGATTGTCATTTTAATGGCATGGGGAACTGGCATGTCAGGGGACACATTTTGTTGTCGAGAGTAAGGTAGAGAGGAATGTCCAGACGCGCAGTTTAATCTCAATGCATTTTAGTTTCTGAAGGGGTGGGGGGTGCTGCGGGAACTGGCCTGCATTCCATTCTTGTATATTAAAAAAATATGTTTTAGAAATTACACCCCATCATACACACACACACACACACACACACACACACACACACAACACAATCTGATGGGGTGTTATTTTCTCAAACTTACACAACTTTAGGTTACCGAGATACGTTTGGGGTTTCAGTGCTAGGAGGAAGTTCCTTGCATTATAGGACATTGCACTGCACAGACTGTATGCAGCTGAAGTGCTGCTTTTAAAATTTGTTACATTTTCAGGCCATTTGTGCAAGAATTGCTTACCTGTTAAACAAGTGAAATGAAAAGACTGGCTTAAATAGTAATGTTTGCCTTTTATTCCGCTGGCTTCTCTTCCCCCCTGTTGATTCGCTAACCAGTTAAGAGCCTCTTGGCCTGCCTTCTGATCCTGGAGTGAACCTGATGCTTGCGATTTGAGTGTGTGGTAAATCGGGCTTTTGGAGCGTGCTGACATCCCCTCCTGGTCACTGCAGTACAGAGGCATGAAAATGCGTGAGGGACTTTTACTGAACCACCTGTAGCAGGAGTTATACCAAACTGTGCGTTAGTGTGTCTGAGGATCACAGTCACTCCACGTTGCAGCAATACAATGCCATTGATTACTATACTTGCTCCACCAATATATTTCCTAATATTTCCTGCCCTTCTCTAAGTCACTTTGCTTCACACGCTATACTGAATTCCAAAGAGCTGGCAATTTCCTGCCAGAATATGTCAATGCTACTCTATACCCGGCAGCAAGGAGATGTGTGATAGTGGTCCAGGGTGACCCCCCACTTGGGGCAGTCCCTCCAACCCAGATGGTATTGCTAAGTATGAGCTCTCCCAACAGAGGGAATTGAACCAGCATTCTGTGCCTCAGTGCTTTGGTGTTTCAACAGACTGGACCACCAGGACTGCCTAGAAATGCGCATTTATTAGCTCATGATGTTTCCCAGCACCACTGGGCATAAAGTAAAGAAGGGTTTGTCCGTTAAGGTTTGGGTGTAACAGATAGCATTTTCACTCAGGCCTGCCTTTTGTTTCGCCATAGCCAACAGTAATTGCCCAACTAGTTGCATGCTTTAAGTAGCCTGACAGTTTACTTCAGAAACTCCATTCTTCAGCAGGGACCTGGACATGATGCCATCTAATCTTTAGAAACGAACACCAAACTGATAGTTAGAAGCTTCCACTGATTGCTCTGAAAATGGACTACGACCTCTTGTCACCAGTGTTAAGAAGCCATGCTCCAAGAGGATCCATTTGCTCTGTTCCCAGAATGTGTCAAATCACTGTTGTATCCCACAAATAGATTGACCAGACACTCCCAGCACTGACCCAAGGGTCCCTGTCTCCTGTAACACTCCCAGTACTCACCCAAGGGTTCCCGTGTCCTGTCACACTCCCTGTACTCACCCAAGGGTTCCCGTGTCCTGTCGCACTCCCTGTACTCACCCAAGGGTTCCCGTGTCCTGTCGCACTCCCTGTACTCACCCAAGGGTTCCCGTGTCCTGTCGCACTCCCTGTACTCACCCAAGGGTTCCCGTGTCCTGTCGCACTCCCTGTACTCACCCAAGGGTTCCCGTGTCCTGTCGCACTCCCTGTACTCACCCAAGGGTTCCCGTGTCCTGTCGCACTCCCTGTACTCACCCAAGGGTTCCCGTGTCCTGTCGCACTCCCAGTACTCACCCAAGGGTTCCCGTGTCCTGTCGCCCTCCCAGTACTCACCCAAGGGTTCCCGTGTCCTGTCGCCCTCCCAGTACTCACCCAAGGGTTCCCGTGTCCTGTCGCCCTCCCAGTACTCACCCATGGGTTCCCGTGTCCTGTCTCCCTCCCAGTACTCACCCAAGGGTTCCCGTGTCCTGTCGCCCTCCCAGTACTCACCCAAGGGTTCCCGTGTCCTGTCTCCCTCCCAGTACTCACCCAAGGGTTCCCGTGTCCTGTCTCCCTCCCAGTACTCACCCAAGGGTTCCCGTGTCCTGTCTCCCTCCCAGTACTCACCCAAAGGTTCCCGTGTCCTGTCGCCCTCCCAGTACTCACCCAAGGGTTCCCGTGTCCTGTCGCCCTCCCAGTACTCACCCAAGGGTTCCCGTGTCCTGTCGCCCTCCCAGTACTCACCCAAGGGTTCCCGTGTCCTGTCGCACTGGAGTACCATGTACAGCTTTGGTCTCCTTACCTAAGGAAGAATATACTTGCCACAGAGGAGGTGCAACGAAGGTTCACTAGATTGATTCCTGGGATGAGGGGGTTGTCTTATGAGGAGAGATTGAGTAGAAAGAATGGGCTTATATTCGGAGTTTAGACGAATGAGGGGAGATCTCATTGAAACGTATAAAATTCTTAGAGGTCTTGACAGGGTAGATGCTGAGAGGCATTTTCCCCTAGTTGAAGAGTGTAGAACTAGGAGTCATAGTCTCAAGATAAGGGTTCGGACATTTAGGACCGAGATGAGGAAAAACTTCTTCACTCAGAGGGTTGTGAATTTTTGGAATTCTCTACTCCAGAGGGCTGTGGATGCTCAGTCATTGAGTATGTTCACGACTGAGATCGATAGATTTTTGGACATTAAGGGAATGAAGGGATATGGGATTTAGGGCGGGAAAGTGGAGTTGAGGTAGAAGATCAGCCATGTTCTTATTGAATGGCGGAGCAGGCTTGAGAGGCCGTATGGTCTACTCCTGTTCCTAAATCTTAGGTTCTCAACGCTCCCAGTACTGACCCAAATGTTCCTATCTCCTGTAACACTCCCATCACCACCATATAATGGACTTGTTAGCAAAATTGAAGCCCATGGGATTAAAGGGGCAGTTGCTGTGTGGATACGAAATTGGCTAAGGGACAGAAAACAGAGTAGTGATGAACGGTTGTTTTTCAGAATGGAGGGAAGTATGCAGTGGTGTCCCCCAGGGTTTGGTGTTAGGACCACTGCATTTTTTGCTATATATTAATGATCTGGACTTGGGTGCACAGGGCACAATTTCAAAGGTTGCAGATGACACGAAACTCGGAAATGTGGTAAACAATGAGGAGGATAGTAACAGACTGGTGAAGTGGGCAGACACATGGCAGATGAAATTTAACAGAGAAGTGTGATGTGATTCATTTTGGTAGGAAGAATGAGTAGAGGTAATATAAACTAAATGGTACAAAATTAAAGGGTGTGCAGGAACAGAGACCTGGGGGTATATGTACACAAGTCTTTGAAGGTGGCAGGACAAATTGAGAAGGCTGTTAAAAAGGTATATGGAATCCTTGGCTTTATAAATAGAGGCATAGAGTACAAAGGCAGGGGGATTATGCTAAACCTTTATAAAATACTGGTTAGGCCCCAGCTTTAGGCAGGATGTCAAGGTCTTCGAGAGGGTGCAGAGGAGATTTACCAGAATGGTGCCAGGGATGAAAGACTTAAGTTACGTGGAGAGACTGGAGAACCTGGGGTTGTTCCCTTAGAGTAGAGAAGGTAAAGGGAAGACTTGATAGAGGTGTTCAAAATTATGAAGGGTTTTGATAGAGTAAATAAGGAGAAACTGTTTCCAGTGGCAGCAGGGTCAGTAACCAGAGGAGACAGATTTAATGAGATCGGCAAAAAAAGAGAGGGAACATGAGGAAAAACATTTTTTTACGCAGCGAGCTGTTATGATCTGGAATGCACTGCCTGAGGGGTTGGTGGGAGCAGATTCAGTAATAATTTTCAAAAGGGAATTGGATAAATACTTGAAGTGGAAAGATTTGCAGGGGAGTGGGACTAATTGGATAGCTATTTCAAAGAGGCAATATAAACTAAATGGTACAAAATTAAACGGGGTGCAGTAACAGAGAGACCTGGGGGTGTACGTACATAAGACTTTGAAAGTGGCAGGACAAGTTGAGACGTCCGATAAAAATGCATACGGAATCCTTAGCTTTATAAATAGAGGCATAGAGTACAAAAGCAAGGGATGATGGGCCAAATGGCCTCCTTCTGTGCTGTATCATTCTATGATTACTCACCCAAGGATTCCTATGTCCTGTAACATTCTTAATACTCATGCAAGAGTTCCAGTGTCCTTTACTAATCACAGAATTGACCTCTACATTTACTGTCTCTATTAATATTCACATACTCCCCCTTTCCTTTAATATTTACACTCTGACCCATAGGGCTACCATCACCTTTAACACAGAAGTATAGTATGTGGGGAATTGCAGGATCGATTCCTCATCCTTCATTCACTGGACCACCATGTGGGTCTTGACAGCTTGTCGCACTGTTTGATTCCTAATAGTTTTTTTTAAAGAGGTCAGTGCATTTAGGAATATTGACTTGGAAATGAAGGCATCATTTGAGTGTTGGCAGCTGCTTATAAAACAGCCTAACTTAAACCATAAAACCACAAAAAAGGTCTTCACGTTAAAATAGTTTGGAAGGTAACGTTGGCTGGAGTGCTCTGTGCCTGATGCCACACTACTGTACACTTCTCTCCTGCTAGTACAATATGCTGTACATAAAACTTTGCCGCTGATTTGAAGAATGATGTTCCTGCATATTAATGAGAATTCAATCAGAGTACTTGATAAAGCTGACTTGTTACTGCATGTGAATATTTGCACCGCTTGGCTTTCCTTCTCACGTGAGCTCATGGAATAGATTTAATTTCAGTTTTTTTTCTTAATCTGTAGCCCGGACGAAGACTCCTGCCAGAAGTTTATTCCCTTTATCGGAGTAAGTAGGTTCACTTTTGTATTTTAATGTTTCTCATTTGTGTGTCTCTGTGGCCTTCAGTACAGTCAACCTTTCCGCCCGTCTCCATGGCACCGTCCATTCTTGGTTCCATTCCTATCTTCCTGTTCAACCATCACCCCTGTGCTCACTGACCGACATTGGCTCCTGGCCTCAACACCTCAAATTTGATATTCTCATCCTTGTGTTCAAACCCTCCATGGCCTTGCCTCTCTCTATCTCTGTAACCTCCTCTAGCCGTACAATCCTCCGAGATCTCTGCATTCTTCCAATTTTGGCCTCTTGTGCACCTCCTACTCCCTTCACCCCACCACTGGCGGCTGCACCTTCAGCTGTCCAGGCCCCAAGCTCTGCAATTCCCTCCGTATACCTCTCTGCCTCTCCACTTCTCTCTCCTCCTTTAAGATGCTCCTTAAAACCTACCTCTTTGACCAAGCTTCTGGTCACCTGTCCTAATATCTCTTTATGTGGCTCGGTGTCAATTTTTGTCGGATTATGCTCTTGTGAAGCATCTTGGGATGTTTTACTACGTTAAAGGGTGCTATATAAATGCAAGTTGTTGTTGTCTTGTCCTCGTACAAGAAACACAAAAAGTTAGTATGCAGGTACAGCAAGCAATCAGGAAGGCAAATGGCATGTTGGCCTTTATTGCAAGGGGTTGGAGTACAAGAGTAAGGAAGTCTTACTACAATTGTACAGGGCATTGGTGAGACCTCACCTGGAGTACTGCGTACAGTTTTGGTTTCCTTAACTAAGGAAGGATATACTTGCCTTAGAGGCGGTGAAACAAAGGTTCACTAGATTAATTCCTGGGATGAGAGGGTTGTCCTATGAAGAGGTTGAGTAGAATGGGCTTATACTCTCTGGAGTTTAGAAGAATAAGAAGTGATCCCATTGAAACATATAAGATTCTGAGGGGGCTTGACAGGACAGATGCTGAGAGATTGTTGCCCCTGGCTGGAGAATCTAGAACTAGGGGGCATAGTTGTAGGATAAGGGGTCGGCCATTTAAGACTGAGATGAGGAGGAATTTCTTCACGCAGAGGGTTGTGAATCTTTGAAATTCTCTACCCCAGAGGGCTGTGGATGCTGAGTCATCGAATATATTCAAGGCTGAGATCGATAGATTTTTGGACTCTAGGGGAATCAAGGGGTATGGGAATCGGGTGGGAAAGTGGAATTAAGGTTGAAGATCAGCCATGATCTGATTGAACGGAGGAGCAGGCTCGAGGGGCCATATGACTTACTCCTCCTATTTCTTATATTCTTGTACATGGCAAGCACATCTCCTGCAATGGGTCCTCCTGCCCCATATGGTCAGTTCCAGCATGCCCCAAGGCTTCATCCGTGGCCCCCTCTTAATCCCTCATTTACACGCTACCTTTCAGTGACATTATCTGTATCCTTGGGTCAGCTGCTATATACATGTGCCATTGACTCTCAGCTATAGCTCTAACCTAGACTCCAGGATGCCATCTGTCCTGGTATTCAGAAAGCACACTGAGCTGTGGATAAGTCATAGCTTGCTTCGTTTAAACATTGGCATCAACATACCTGTTCAGTTTGGTTCTCGTCAGAAACCACACACCCTCACTTATGAATCCATATTTCTTCCCAGCTGCTTTCTCAAGCTGAACCTCATGATGTGCACCCCTGCGATGAACTTCAAGCCTTGCATCCAGATTATTACCAAGATTGCTTATTTCCACCGATGAAATATCACCTGCCTCCATCTCAACCTTATCCCCACTGCGGCGGGCAACTACATTCATGCCTTTGGCACCTCAGTACCCTCCTAACTGGCCTCACACACTCTACCCTACACAAGCTCCAACTTATCCAGAGCTCCATCACTGTTATCCTACCTTCTAAGTCCCACTCACCCATCACCACGATCCTCGCTGACCACCACTAGCTCCCTGTTCCCCAGTGCATTGAATTCAAAATCCTTATCCTTTTTTGCAGATCTGTCCATGGCCTTGCTCCATACTATGTCTCCAGTTAACTCAAGCCCTATGTCCCATCTCGCATACTCCACTCTTCTGATCTCTTCCCCCACCCACCCCCCAACCCCCGGCAATGCACCATCACTGCTATAGCTGTTAGTCGTCAGATATTCCTAAATCCCTCTGCTTGGTTACATCTCTCCCCTTCGTAAACCTCCTCAAAACCTACTTCAACCACACCTTGGTCATCTCTCCTAACCATCGTATGCCAATTCCTGTTAGGTGCTTTTTACCAACTGCCCCTTTATGAAGAGCCTTGCTATGTATTAGTAGCTAAAGGTTCTGTATCATTATAAGTTATTTGTATGCGAATTCAAGGGGAGAATATGCCTTTTGAACTGAGGAGAGGATTGAAGATTGTGTGTGTCTGTTGGTGGGGAGTTTAGGGGATATGTGTGTATTAGGATTGTAGTTGGAGGGTGTTTGTCTTGGTGCAGGTGAGCTGAAGAGGTGTATGCATGTGTTCTGAGATGTGTATTGAATGGGGTGTGAATGTTGGGAAGGTAGTTAAAGACTTGTGTGCATGTATTGGAGGAGAGTTGAAGGCGTGTGCAGAAGTGTTGGGAGAGAGGAGTTGAAGAAATGCCTGCGTATATTTGTGGAGGGGAGCCGAAGGTGGCATTCATGTGTTTCAGCATGAAGGCAAAGGATTTGAGGAATTGCTGTCAGCTGAAGGGAAGGTTGAGGGTATGTACATGTGTTGGAGGGAGTGGGTTGATGGGAATGTATCTGAGTTGGGACAAGGTATATGCGTTGAGCATTTGAGCAATTGCCTTTTGTGTCATTCTGTGGTTCATTTTTAATTCAATAACATAATCCTATACATAATCAGCAGGAACATAAAAGGATAGAGATTCTATAATACCTATGGTTTGAGAAACTGTACTCTCCATTCTGCAAGGATTTAGGAATATGTGACGACTAACAGCTATAGCACTGATGGTGCATTGCAGGGGGGGCAAAGATCAGAAGAGTGGGGTGTGTGAGATGGGACATAGGGCTTGAGTTAACTGGAGCCATAATGTGGAGCAAGGCCATGGACAAATCTGCAAAAAAGAATAAGGACTTTGAATTCAATGCACCGGGGAACAGGGAGCTAGTGGTGGTCAGCGAGGATAGTGGTGATGGGTGAGTGGGACTTAGAAGGAGGTAGGATGACAGTGACACCAGTAGTGGAGAATAGGCTCCTTCAGTCCACATATAGTACACACAGGCTAAGATCTTTAGTATGAATTTTTTATTTTATTCGTCCATGGGATGTGGGCATCGCTGGCAAGGCCAGCATTTATTGCCCATCCCTAATTGCCCTTGAGAAGATGGTGAGCCGCCGCCTTGAACCGCTGCAGCCTGTGTGGTGAAGGTTCTCCCACGGTGCTGTTAGGTAGGGAGTTCCAGGATTTTGACCCAGCGACGATGAAGGAACGGCGATATATTTCAAAGTCGGGATGGTGCGTGACTTGGAGGGGAACGTGCAGGTCGTGGTGCTCCCATGTGCCTGCTGCCCTTGTCCTTCTAGGTGGTAGAGGTCGCGGGTTTGGGAGGTGCTGTCGAAGAAGCCTTGGCGAGTTGCTGCAGTGCATCCTGTGGATGGTACACACTCCAGCCACGGTGCACCGGTGGCGAAGGGAGTGAATGTTTAGGGTGGTGAATTGGGTGCCAATCAAGTGGGCTGCTTTGTCCTGGATGGTGTCGAGCTTCTTGAGAGGTGTTGGAGCTGCACTCATCCAGGCAAGTGGAGAGTATTCCATCACACTCCTGACCTGTGCCTTGTAGATGGTGGAAAGGCTTTGGGGAGTCAGGAGGTGAGTCACTCGCCGCAGAATGCCCAGCCTCTGACCTTCTCTTGTAGCCACAGTATTTATGTGGCTGGTTCAGTTAAGTTTCTGGTCAATGGTGACCCTCAGGATGTTGATGGTGGGGGATTCGGCGATGGTAATACCGTTGAATGTCAAGGGGAGATGGTTAGATTCTCTCTTGTTGGAAATGGTCATTGCCTGGCACTTGTCTGGCGTGAATGTTACTTACCACTTATCAGCCCAAGCCTGGATGTTGTCCAGGTCTTGCTGCATGCGGGCACGGACTGCTTCATTATCTGAGGGGTTGCAAATGGAACTGAAGACTGTGCAGTCATCATCGAACATCCCCATTTCTGACCTTATGATGGAGGGAAGGTCATTGATGAAGCAGCTAAAGATGGTTGGGCCTAGAACACTGCCCTGAGGAGCTCCTGGGGCTGAGATGATTGGCCTCCAACAACCACTACCATCTTCCTTTGTGCTAGGTATGACTCCAGCCATGACTTATCCTAAGGGAATGTGCTTACAAAACATATGAGTAAACCTTCTGATGCTAACAGCAGCGCATTGTAATCAGGGGCTACTGATCTTGGCTGTTTTATGTGCTTTTAAGACATTGTACTGAATCTATAACATCTATGCTTGCAGGTTGTGAAAGTTGGGATTGTGGAACAGTCTTCAGCGACATCAGGTAGGTAATTTTCTGCAAGTTCAAATTAATTCCCAGTCAGCGATCAGAAGTATTTATGGGGTAATGTAGAGGGAGTTTACTCTCGATCGAACTTATACTGTACCTGATGGCGTAGTTAGAGAGAGGTTTTTTTTAAATGTTATAAATTTTTAGTTAGCGCTACAATACCTGATCTTTCCTAATTAAAGTTACATTATCTGCAGGTGATTCGGATGATGCTGCCACTTCAGGCTCCAGTATCCTGTCTTCCACTCCTCCGACACTGTCTCCAGCCATGAAGGAAGCTTCCCCTACCCCACCCTCCTCGCCCTCTGTTGGAGGTGGGCTGTACTCGAGGTAAGCATTAGAAGCAGCCCCTGGCCGACTTGTACTGATTGTGGCCAGGCAGTTCGTTCCTTGCACTAATGAACATGCTGTAAGAGAGATTTACCCCCGGTGATTGTGGCCATTCATTTCCATAGAAAGAAAGGCTTGCATTCATATGGTGCCTTTCACGACCTCAGGACATCCCAAAGCACTTTACAGCCAATTAAGTACTTTTGAAGTGTAGTGACTGTTGTATGTAGGAAACGTGGCAGCCAATTTGCACACAAGAAGGTCCCACAAACAGCAATGTAAACATAAGAAGACATAAGAAATAGGAGCAGGAGTAGGCCATGCGGCCATCATTGAATATATTCAACGACTGAGCATCCACAGCCATCTGGGGTAAAGAATTCCAAATATTCCCAGCCCTCTGCGAGAAGAAATCCCTCCTCATCTCAGTATTGAATGGCCGCCCCCTTATCCTGCGATTATGCCCCCTAGTTCTAGACTCTCCAGCCAGGAGAAACAATCTCTCAGCATCTACCTTGTCAAGCTCCCTAATAATCTTATACATTTCAATGAGATCACTTCTCATTCTTCTAAACTCCAGAGCAAGGCCCATTCTACTCAACCTCTCTTCATAGGACAACCCTCTCATCTCAGGAATTAATCTAATGAACCTTCATTGCACCACCTCCAAGGCAAACATATCCTTCCTTCGATAAGGAGACCAAAACTGCACACAGTACTCCAGGTGAGGTCTCACTAAAGCCCTGTACAACTGAAGTTAGACTTCCTTACTCTTGGACTCCAACCCCCTTGCAATAAAGGCCAACATGCCATTTGCTTTCCTAATTGCCTGCTGTACCTGCATACTAACTGGTCATAATGACCAGATAATGTTTTTTTTTAGCGATGTTAGTTGAGGGATAAATATGGGCCAGGACGTCGGAGAGAACTCCCCGCTCTTCAAAATAGCGCCATGGGATTTTTTACGTACACTTGAGAGGGCTGACGGAACTTCGGTTTAACGTCTCATCTGAAAGACAGCACCTCCGACAGTGAAGCACTCCCTCAGTACTGCACTGGGGTGTCAGCCTGGATTATGTGCTCAAGTCTAGGGAGTGGGACTTGAACCCACAACCTTCTGACTTGGAGGCAAGAGTGCTACCAACTGAGCCAAAGCTGAGCCATCGAACATAGGAATAGGAGGAGGCCATTCAGCCCTTCGCGCCTGTTCCGTCATTCTGTTAGATCATGGCTGATCTGTATCTTAACTCCATCTACCCAACTTGGTTCGGTAACTCTTAATACCCTTGCCTAACAAAAATCTATCAATCTCAGTTTTGAAATTTTCAATTGACCCCCAGCTTCAACAGCTTTTTGGGGGTGAGTGTTCCAGATTTCCACTACCCTTTGTGTGGAGAAGTGTTTCCTGACATCACCACTGAACGGCTGAGCTCTAATTTTAAGGTTATGCCCCCTCATTCTGGACTCCCCCACCAGAGGAAATAGTTTCTCTCTATCTACCCTATCAACTCCTTTAATCAACTTAAACACCTCGATTAGATCACCCCTTAATCTTCTATATTCGAGGGAATACAAGCCTAATCTATATGCAACCTGGCCTCATAATTTAACCCTTTCAGCCCCAGTATCATTCTGGTGAATCTGCGCAGCACCCCCTCCAAGACCACTACATCCTTCCTGAGGTGCGGTGCCAAGAACTGAATGCAGTTCTCCAGATAGGGTCTAACCAAAGCTCAGTACAGCTGTAACATAACTTTCAGTCCTCTTAAGATAAAGACCAATATTCCATTAACCTCTTAAATTATTCTTTGTACCTGTCATGGGGTCTCACTAAGATTTAAATACACAGTGAACAGCATTGTGTTTTCTGTCTTTTATTGAGAAAGCTAGACAGTGCTTCCCTAAGTAATGAGCATTTATTTGCATTAAGATCTGGGTGGGTTTAATTTCCTCTGGTGGTGCATTGGTTAGGTTAACATGGTTCATGTGAAACTCCTGTGCACTGTTTTAACTTGGCTGTTAATCGATTTATTAAAGGATTGTTAGCCTCTTATTAAACAGTTGACTAATGCTTTGTACTAGCACAAAGTAATTTAAACGCCTCTATTAACCAGTGGGCTACCATGAGAAATTAAATCTTGTGTGTAATAACTATTTTTAACATTGTTTATAATCTCTTTCTCCCTCTTCCCCATTTTGTAATTATTTCCCCTTTCTTTTCCTGTTCTGTGCCACACACCATGGAGGAACCTGTGACCTGCTCTTTGGTCTATAACAATATGGCTGCTAGCGGGGATGTAGCAGTAGTTGTTCTTTCATTTCTTTTTCTTTCTTTCCCTGTGGTAAAGTTCCTGGCCTCCACTGACTGCTTTCTGTGGCAGAAACCAAGAGCTAATCCTGTGGGGAATCAGTAGGGTGAATCCATCTCTCATGAATTTACTGCATGTTCACACATGTTAGCACATGGAGCCTGCTTAATAGTTCCTTCGACTCTGACGTTCTGAGTTGGAGACAGTCTAGTCCAATCATGTTAAATGATGGGGCTTTTGTGAACACTTATAGGAAGTATATCAGCAGGCATGGAAATCTCATGATGCTGGCCTCTTGTCAGTTCACAGAGCCTCGGCCACAGCGGAGAGCTGATGGGACTGCAGGTTGACTACTGGATCGCGCAGCAGCTAGCTGACAAGAAGAAGGATCCAGAGAAGAAGGACTCCACGGCCAAGAACACGCTGAAGTGCACCTTCCGCTCCCTCCAGGTCAGCAGGCTGCCCAGCAGCGGGGAGATTACAACCCTGCCGACAATGTCCATGACGGTGGTGACGAAGGAGAAGAACAAAAAGGGTAAGAGACTGCACAGAGCAGGACTTGAATTCAACCAGCTGATCTCCCGTGGCATTACTCCTGGATAGTGTGGAACCCACGTGACCTTCGGTTGCTAAGATGTGTTTAACCTGGCCTGTCCCTTTTAAGGCCACAGTCCAGGTACACCCTGTGGGATAATGGTCTAAAATCGGCACACCCCAAGGTCAATTAGAGACTAATTGGTGATAGAAATTTCTTTTAGACAAGCAGCTGCTTGTAAATCCCCAGCTCCTGTGCTTGGAGAGAGGCAAGATCAGAAAAACCAGCAGACAGTGACTGGTTTCTTTCTTTTTTTCCCCTTGTTTTTTAAGATTGTTCAGCCAGTGTGATACTTTGAAGTCTGATGGATGAGTGCCACAAACCAGACTTTTTAATATTTTGTTGTTTTTTATATATACAATCTTTCTTATAGTGATGTTTTTGCCTAAGAAGACAAAAGACAAAGAAATGGAATCAAAGAGCCAAGTGATTGAAGGCATCAGCCGGTTGATCTGCACTGCGAAACAGCAACAGACCATGCTGCGAGGTATGACTGGGATCAGTTGGGTTCATGAACACCAAAGCCCCTCATAGTGTCTCCTTAGAGGAAGGGTAAGGGCTTCAGTGGGTAAATGCACAGTTGGCTGTGATACTACAGAAGGAAAGCATTCATACAGCACCATTCACGACCAAAGGACGTCTCAAAGTGCTTTACGGCCATTGAGGTCACTGTTGTAGGAAATGTGATAGCCAATTTGCACACAGCAAGATCCCACAAACAGCAATTTGATAATGACCAGATTTTGAGGGATAAATATTGGCCAGGACACCGGGGAGAACTCCCCTGCTGTTCTTCGAAATAGTGCCATGGGATCTTTTACATACATCTGAGGGGACAGACGGGGCCTCGGTTTAACGTCTCATCTCAAACTCGACACTTCAAACAGTGCAGCACTCTCAGTAGTGGAGTGTCAGCCGAGATTTTGTGCTCAAGTCTCCAAGACCTTCTGACTCAGGTGCGAGAATGTTACCCACTGAGCCACGGCTGACACCTAGGTTCAACCATTGATCGTTTAGTTAGCTCAGAGGTTTCCAAACTTTTTTTTGTTGAGACCCTCACCCCAGTCTTTCGGAGATTTATGTCCCATGCGCGCCCCCCTCTTGCTAAGAGACTGTATTATTGCATAATGAATGTTAGTGGCGATATAGCTGGTAACCCTGAACATTTCAGCCGTTTTGTCACTAAAGCTATTTTAATTCTGCTCCCTTAGACTTTTGGGTTTTAATATGAAATCCACAGTTGCCGGGAAATTCCTTGTATCTGCTCCTGTTTCACCAGAGTCACCTTGGCAGGTGCGGTGGAATCCCCGGTGAAGCAGCAGCAAATCTGACGATTTTCCCGGACACTATGCCCAGTGCCGCCCTCCACAACCCCCCCCCCCCGGATAAACCTCAACTTGTGCCTCAAGTCTGAGTTGGCTGATGGTCTTCATTGAGGTAGCAGGACTTCCACAGTTAGCTACGCCCTCCCTGACCAAGGGAGAGAATAAAACCGGGGCTTCTTCATACGATCGCTATCCCGCTCATAAGTGCCTACATGTGGATGGTGAATTAGGAATAGAACGGAGCCTTTGTAATGCTCCCAGGCTTGAATAACCTGGTGTCAGAGAGAGTTCATGCCCCGCGAGAGTTCCAAATTCATCTGTGCCCCAGGAGGGAATGCCAAGGAAAACCATGGTATGTACGTCACAAGTCATCTAGGAGAACCCAGGATTGCCTGTGCCAACCCCCGATGCCCGGTGTTGCAGCCAGACCTCGCAACTGCCCGACTCCACGTGGGGCAATGAATTAGGTCTGTTGGGAGGCTTGCCTGAAACATTGGGATCTGACAAAGGGGATCTTCCTGAATAGATGTGAGGTACAGACAGGAGGCACTTCCCCTCAGGGAGGTGAAAACATAAGAACGAGTTAGCATGGTGGTGATTATTCATGGAACCGTACAGTACAGAAGGAGGCCGTTTAGCCCATCGTGCTTGTGCCAGCTCTCAAAGAGCTACGAATTAGTCCCACTCCCCCACTCTTTCTCCATAGCCATGCAAATTTTTCCTTTGTAAATAGAGATCCAATTTTCTTTTGAAAGTTACTATTAAATCTGCTTCCACCACCCTTTCAGACAGTGAATTTCAGATTGTAATAACTCGCTGCGTAAAAAAATTTCTCCTCATCTAAGTCGATATTTTTTTTGAATAGGAAATGGACATTTTTGCCAGCCCATTGTGCTCACTCTCTCTGCTTCTCTTGCAGTAACGATTGACGGAGTGGAATGGAACGATGTGAAATTTTTCCAGCTGGCGGCTCAGTGGTCCTCTCACGTGAAATATTTCCCAATCGGCAACTTCGGCCATTTGAAATCTGCTTACTAAAACCTTCCCAGCCACGCGAGGAATACGTAACCAGTCGCTGGACTGAGAGCCAGCAACTCGTCAGTGCCAAGAACCTTTTCCAAACTGCAGGCGCCTGCTTCTTGCGTGCAGTGTCAGAGCTTTGCTTCGATTAATTTGTTTTTTTAAAAAAAAAATGATCTAAGGCAAGGAATAAAATATAAACCCTTACAAGTCTTACCAGAAGGCTGAGCACAGTGCAGCACTAGTTCTTTGCGGGGCGAAGGGGAGGCTGGCATTTGGATGCAAATGTGGGCAACACACTTGCCACATTTGCTCATGGCAATTATCTTCTGTTTTTCAGCTCTCGATAGATAGGGGTGAAGCCTGGAGATAGGGGTGGACCGCAAATCTCTTCTCTGCCTTGCGTAATACATGCAGGACAAAGATTAATATTTTTTAAAAATGACTTAAGTTAGACATTCTTGCAACGAATCATTGTTGTAGTCTAGAATCTGGGCAGTGTATTTTTTTTCCCCTGGAAATCCATTCTGAATCATGACATTCAAGTTGTTCTTTATCAAATGCCCAGATAGCCCCCCCCCATTTCGATTGTAGCCACTTAGAGAGGGACTCCAACACATGATGTCTGAGAGTGATTGCCTTTTGATTACTTGTTATGTATTTTATTTTTTTAAAGAATTGCTTCTTAAGCGAGGCTCTCAGATGCCATACTGCGCAGGGCCTCGGCATGAAGATAGTGCTCGTTACCGCAGCAGCCAAGTAAGGGGCCTACCTTGGCTGTGCAGCCTGCAAGTAGCCCCACTAAAAGCTTTCCTCACCCGCGTAAGCTGCCGAGTGGGTTTGGTTTGTGCTGAGGACACTAAATAGCAGCTGTTATATTACCGTCACACCACATTTTAATAAGGCTGTAATGTAATTTTTGTGGGTTTTTTTCTCATTTCTTGAATACTCACTTTTTGAGTGAGGTCTTGTCCTTGTGGTTGACTGGCGAGGAAAAAATGGTTCAAAATGCTGAGATCTTTCCCACACGAGTCACAGAACCATTGCAAGGGACCCTGTTTCCACCAAGCAGTGTGCTGAAACGCACACTAGCGATGCATAGCAAAGTTGTCCCAAATATCCAGCTTCGAGTCCCATTTTGTGATATAACCGGGGTTGTACAGATTTCTAACTCCCATCTTTTATTTCTGGGGTGGTGGGGGGGGGTCTTTTTTCAATTGTAACATAGAGCCATTCAAAAAATCATTCAGATCCTCTGTTTAATTTGAGTGGACCTATCAATGAAGAGGAAGGGTAGCTTTTTTTCCCTGTGGTCTCGTTCATAATTTGCAGTGTATATAACAGTTGTTGGTGTAAGCTTTGATAGTTTAAGGTATAATTTGTATGAATTTAACTAGGCCTCCTGAAAAGAATGTTTCTCGAAGGAGTGCACACTGACTTGTTTTTTTGACACTAATAATTTATGTTGTACAGTTTTATATAGACTGGTGCAGTGATGGTGCAAAATCTGGCACTGTAGGTACCAAAGGGCACTTGCTCTTAATATGATGAGTCTTTCCCCCCTCCAATTTATATCCAGAAATTGTATCGCCACAAAAGCTTTAAAATAATGTGACATAGGTCAGAATATGTGGGTCAGAATTAGGCATGTCGCTCATCTGAACAGAAACCATGTTTCCATTGATTCCCCTCATATTGGAAAGAAATAATAATCTTGTATTATGAAAACTAACCTCGACAGCCTGTACTTTTTGCTTCTGCAAATACCTCAGATCTTTTTGTTTTAATGTGCCAAAGTGTGTGTGTGTATATATATATATATATATATATATATATATATACACATATATATATATATATATATTTTTAATTCTGGGTGGGAATTAATTGGATCTCACCTGCCTTAAACATAACAAAAGCAGGTCCTCGCCCAGCAGGGTATAGTATGCCAGTAAACTAGTGCCTGTGAGTACATCAAGATTGTTAGATTTGCCGGCAAAAAGGTGACAAGTAACACTGCGAATCTCCAAGTGTCTTGAAGTTTGAATAAGTTGTAAATATGGATACGTTGGTGTTGGACTTCAGTATCCGTGGTGCTAGAACACTCATCTCTGCATTAGTTTATATGTCTGTATGTGGCGGTGCATCCATCCAGACCTAGCCTTATTTTATAGTTACTGACCTATGTAACTTTAACCGTCAGCATTTGGTGTCTGTTGCATCACTGTCCGTGTTTCCTGTGCAGACTTCAGATCTCTGACCCAGTTTATTGTAAAGCACCACCTTCAGAATTCAGTATGGGGCGGTCGCTCATTTCAAAAGTTCGTGCCATTAGTTAACGGGTGTGGATGATGTTCGGCCGTTTCCGCAAGTCAAGTTGAAGACTGAGGAAAGGCATGAAGTGTGTTTGCATATGTGTAGTCTTTAATCAGGGAGCTGTCTCATTCCTCTCTTCACTGTGCTTGAAGATTTTCCAGGGTGGTTCAACTCATTGGGGGTGAAATTGGAACATGGGCGGGTATGCAAGTGGAACTGCTTTTGGCACCTGTTTTACGACATGCCCGATATTGGGCTGGGCGTATAACAGGCGACCGATGCGATGCCGCCTGTTTTGCGTCCTGTCCCTTCCCATGCCCAATTTCACCCCCGTTGTCTCATCTCTTCACTGCGTTTGTAACTGGGAACATCCATTAAGCAGATCCCCCTTTGATTAATGGATTAATGTCCTGTACTGTATTGGGCTGTACAGGAACGTCTCAGATTTGATGCCTGGTTTGCACCGAGTTAGTAGATCCCAACTGGAGCCGTTGTGTGGCATTACAATGGGCCTCAGCATCCCTGGGTTAGGGAAGAGGAAAAATCCACCAGGATTCCTGCTCCTGATCTCTCTGCTTGCTGGAATGTGCTTGTGCATCAATGTCGGGTGCGAACAGAGTTGGTTTTGACCATGATGCCTTGGGAATAACCTACCAAACTTGCTGCCTAGGCTCGCACCTGTGAAATGGCCACCTGCGTCCGGCAAACTGGTGACCATAGGTGGGTGGGGGGAACAATATATGTTCTGTATAATCCTTGATCCTATCACTAAAGAGATCGATCTCTCTCTCACACACACACACACACACACACACACACACACACACCAAAACATCTAATATGTGGCTCTGCAGCAGTGGGGACAAGGCCCCTCTGATCCTGTCTTTATTGCTGGAGACTGAGGCTTTATGATTCCCATACTGACGCACTGTCCGACCAATTATTCAGGATAAACCCACTATTTTTCTCATATTTATTTTCCATGTTACATAATATGGCCAAGAAGAGGAAAATGCATAACCTATACTGTATCTGAATTAACCTAATTTACTAAAGGCAGCTTTGTGTCTGTAGAAATGTACAAGTCTGTTCATAATGGTAGCACGCTAATTCTATACTATTGGTATGAGTCAAGCTGTGATATTCACATACTGCTTCCAGGTCCTGAAGAGTTGATGCTATTTATTTTTATGGGGGAGGAGAATATTGCCAGCTCCAACCCTGACGTTCAGTAATTATTATTTAATATCGATTATATAAAAAAATGCATGTTTGTGGGCCTCCCCCACTAGCTGACTGTGTAAAGCCTCTTAGCAGGAAACCAGACCAACAGGAATCTCCCTGGTTCAATCCCTGCTCTGTGTTCAGTTAGCTGATCTGGGCTGTGGGGTCAACAGTACATGTCAGGTGAGGACAGTAGCAGGATTGGCTATGATGCCCTCCATGTTGAATAGCCTTACTGTCTAGGTCACACACGAATAATGGCCACTTAGATAAGGTACTGGAGGGTCTTTGTCACCCGTGGGACGGTCCCAGCTTAGGGATCAGCGTTATCGTTGCAAGGAGAAAGGAAATAATTTTAAAAAGTGCATTTGTGCTGTTCAAATCCAGGTAGATGAGTACTGGAATCCAAAGGACACGAATTGTAGATACCATAGACAGATTGATCATTCATCGTGACTTTAAATTGTGTTAGTGTTGTGCTTGTATACCATACTAACGCTTACGTGGGTGCCAAGTGTTAACTGATCCTTGGAGAACCTGTGTGTATTTTGTATTTAATTTGTTTGCACATCCTATTAAATGAATAGGATGAACCTCTTTCTCACAAAATAATAATCATGTCGTGCACCAGTCAGCAGTTGACTCAGTGCCCACTCCGATTTAGCAACCCAGTGGGATAATAGCGTAGGAACCTGGTGGGGATGCAGTTAAGGAAGCAGGTGAAAGTATAGTGTTGAGTATCCTTCAGGGCTGTAGTGCAGTTAGCTTAGAAAACAAATCGGTTGCTGGTGCATCGCAATGTTGGTTCAGCACTGTACCCAGACGTGCAGGACCTGTGCCCATTTATGAATCTTGTTTTAGGGGTGATGAACACACTGCATCCAGCAGCATGTCTGATACTTTGGAGACCATCAGGCATTATCCACCCTGTTTGATGCATTTGAATGTCCAAACACTATAATCACACACATTTGTTTGAGATTTTACACTGAAACATGCTGTACCGTGGCCACTCAATGGAGATCTTTGTGAGTGGTCAGTTATCCCTAGATGTCAGTCCTTTCTCTCAGGGCTTCCTCTCATTAATTCTTTCTTTCTTGCTCTTTGCTGTTTTTTTATTTGTTCTTTTCTCTACTGTTTTCTTATTTGTTATTTTCTCTCATGTTTTCTCTGCTTTTCTCTCATGTTTTCTCTGCTTTTCTCTCATGTTTTCTCTGCTTTTCTCTCTACTGTTTTCTCTGCTTTTCTCTCATGTTTTCTCATTGTTTCTTTTCTCTACTGTTTTCTCATTGTTTCTTTTTTCTCTACTGTTTTCTCTGCTTTTTTTCTCTGCTTTTCTCTCTACTGTTTTCTTATTGCTTCTTTATTTTCTACTGTTTTCTCATTGCTTCTTTATTTTCTACTGTTTTCTCATTGCTTCTTTATTCTCTACTGTTTTCTTGTTGCTTCTTTTCTGTTTTCTCATTGTTTTTTTACTCTCTCCTGACCTACATCCAGAATTTGTGGGCAAAAATCCATTCATTGCTCTAAGGCTCTCAGACTGTTCTCCAAATACAAGAGCCAGAAGGCGTCCAGAACACGTCTTACAAATCCCAAAAGTTTTTGTAAACCATATGTTCTTTGCTTTGGAATCATCATTGCATGTACATCTGGCATCAGTGGCACTTTGGTTAATATTTAAAAGCTTAAGGAAAGGAGGGGTGGTTGCAAGCATTACCCGAGTCTTAATTAAACCATACTAAAAGCAAAAACACCAGATGAATAAAACATGAGCACAGAGGCACTGTCTAACAGCAAATACCAGAGCTGGCATTCTTTACTTATCAGCATCCTGTTATAAGAATCCGGCACATTCTGTCACTCCGTTCCTAACACTTGCCCTCCGACCTGGAAGCTGTATGTAAGCACTGTGTGTGAAACTGCTGTACGTATGCAAAAAGGTTTCGAATACAGACTCACCTCGATGTGAAAATTCACACTGTTTTGCTGTCCAGAATAAAAACTTGTTTTGTCTTTTTAATTTTTTTAAATTAAAAATAGCTGTTTTGAATTTTCACTCTAGTACATGATAAGATTGCAGTTTTTATGTTTTACAAGCCCATTGTAGCACAAGTGTTTTTTCTTTTTGTACTGGTGAAGACTTATGAAGGAACAGACATGCAATACATTAGATTACTACAATTAAATAAAATAACCTTTATCCATGTGTTGTGTCATTACACGAGGGTGGTGTTCATTCATTCCACGTCTTAAACCTTATTTGGAATTTCTGACTCAACAACAATTACATTTATACAGCCCCTTTAACTTAGTAATCCCAAGGCACTTCACAGGAGAGTTATCAGACAAAAATTGACACCGAGTCAAAGAAGGAGACATTAAGACACCTGACCAAAAGCTTAGTCAAAGAGATAGGTTTTAAGAAGCATCTTAAAGGAGGAAAGAGAGGCGGAGAGGTTTAGGGAAGGAATTAAAGAGCTTAGTGCCTAGACGGCTGAAGGCATGGCCGCCAATGGTGGGGCGAAGGAAGTGGGGGACGGACAAGAGGCCAGAATTGGAGGAGCGCAGAGTTCTCGGGGGGGAGTTGTCGGAGATTAGAGATAAGGAGGGGTGAGGCTGTGGAGGGATTTGAACTCCGGCTCGGTGAGTTAGGATGCGCTATTGGGTTTGTAGGGCATAGTGCTTGGGCCTGCAATTTACAATAGGATGAGTCTCTGATTCCAGTCTTGTGGCAACAGAAAGCCTTCTATAAGAAGGGAAGGGAATCACTCTGACTGTTCGTTCACTTTATAGCAACCTAATCAAAGGTGCTGTGGGACAGAATCTGAGAATTAGTCAGCTCTCCACAACCTCCTGTGAGGGACTGACCACGGAGACTAATTAATATATATTTAAATAAAGATATCGAGGCTTGCTGAAAATTTTTTCAAACCTTATTTTAAAAGAGAATTATTTATGAGTAGTGGCCACGAGCCCAGAGTTTTATAATCCCCCGAGTCCTTTGTACTAGTGGTGCTGATATAGATTTTCTGCAAGGGGGTTGATACCGTTGATATTTTCAAGCACTGTATACTATTATGGTTGGAACTAAAGGGAGGGGGTGTTATTCTCACTGTTTGAAAAGGTAGTTGTGTCACAAAATAATTCAAATATGAGGTGCGCTGAGTGATGCATGGGAACAGGAATAGGCCATTGGCTCCATCAAGCCTGATCTGACATTTTATTTGGCACGGCGCATCTATCTGTTTAATCCCAATGCCTGCCCTTCCTCCATGTCCCTTTGAAACACCTGAATTGGTGATACATTCCACACTTTATAACCCTTTATGCGAAGAAGGTTTTCTTAGATTTTCTTTTACGTGTCTTTGAATTTGAAGACTATGTCCTCTTGTTTTGGATGCCTTACTAGAGGATGCGTCCTTTCCCTAGCTACAGCCTGTCAATTCCCTTCATTATTTTAAACGCCTCAATCAGATCACCCCTTAACCTCGTCATCTGCAGGCTTTATAACCCATTTTTACACAGTCCCTTGTCATAACTCGATGTCATCCTGGTTGCATAGTCACTGCACTTTCTCCAAGAATAGACGCAGAAGAAACGGTAAGCTGTATACTTAAACATAAATAAGAACAAAAGCTAAAGGCATAATCAGGTAAAATAAAAGTTTAAAAGTATGGAATACAAAAGAAAGATGGAATAAGATCAAAGCAAGCAGAACAAAAGAAAAGTTTTTTTTTGTTTAGTTTTAAGTGTATATTTTATTTTATATTGCAATAGCTAAGTTACCCCATATATATTGGTCCCAATATCACTACAGTATAAGGCAATTCTTCAGTGTCACAAGGGTGAAACGTCAAAATGCAGACCTAGCATTCCCTGGAGCTGCCAGCAGTGTAAGAGTTAATCAGTTTAACACCAGTTGAGTTCCTAGCACATCCACAAGTGATCAGTTATCTTTGGACCAAACTAAATATATCTGTGCAACATGATCCACAGAATGAACCTATTATAGTAACAATAGCTCAACCAATACATTGATACAAGCGTGTCTCCTCTCATTTATTTATATAGCACCTTTCGTGAACTAAGGATGTCAGCCAATGTACATGTGAAGCGTAATCACTGTTGTGATATAGGAAATATGGCAGCAAATTTGCACACAGCAAGCTCCCACAAACAGCAATGAGATAACAACCAGATAATCTGTGATATTCGTTGAGGGATAAATATTGGTCAGAACACCAGGGAGAACTCCCCTGCTCTTACGAATAGTGCCATAGGATCTTTTACCTCTTCCTGAGAGAGAGCAGACAGAACCTCGGTTTAACATCTCAGCCGAAAGACGGCACCTCCGACAGTGCAGCACTTCCTCAGTACTGCACTGGAGTGGCAGACTGGACTATGTGCTCAAGTCTCTGGAGTGGGATTTGAACCCAGGACCTCCTGACTCAGGTGATAATACTACCACTGAGCCACAGCTGACATCTTCCTAAATGACCACCCATTGGTGGTGCCACCTTACATGGCGATAACTCCACAGGTCACCTGAATTAATTCAGAAACCCACTCAACAAGGAATTATTTGACATGGGAAGTGCAGGTGGATTTATCTCTTGTACACAAAGGAATTATATGGTTCAGTCAATTGGCACATCCCCCCCTTCACCTCCAGAGCCTGTATTTGAATCCAGACCATACTGATGGAATGAAAGTCTCTTTCAGTTGTCAGGGTCCAAGGTGAATCATCTAATCTTCCCCCACTCCCAAACCGCCTAAGTGATCACCCAAAGTACTCTTCAGTTCCTTTTCTCCTAAGCTATAAAGTGTTCGTTTCCGGTTGCTGGGCCACAAGCCCTGGAAATGGTGCAGAGAAGGACTCAAGGCTCAGGACTGAGTTATGAACTTTCTTACATAGATTAGGCTTGTATTCCCTTTAGTACAGAAGATTAAGGGATGATCTAATTGAAGTGTTTAAGATGATTAAAGGATTCGATTGAGTAGATAGAAACTATTGCCTCTGGTGGGAGAGTCCAGAACAAGGGGGTATAAACTTCAAATTAGAGCGAGGCCATTCAGGGGTGATGTCAGGAAGCACTTATTCACACAAAGGGTAATAGAAATCTGGAACTCTCTCCCCCAAAAAGCTGTTAAGGCTGGGGGTCAATTGAAAATTTCAAAACTGTGATTGATAGATTTTTGTTAGGCAAGGGTATTCAGGGTTACGAAACCAAGGCAGGCAGATGAAGTTAAGATACAGATCTAATTGAATGGTGAAGCAGGCTCAAGGGATTAAATAGCCTCTTCCTGTTCTTATGTTCCTATCAGGAAAGGTTAGGAAAACTTGGACTCTTCAGCCTTGAAAGGAGATGATTGATAGGGGGCATCCTTATAGAGGTATATAAAATACCAAACAGATTGGAAAATCTCAAATCAGAGCACTATTTCCAATTAAACCATGACTGCAAGGCAGGGGCACATAAGTCCAGGACTGATATCAGGAAGAATTCTTCACACAGAGTGATTAATAACGGGAACAGTCATCCCCATAAGTTGGATGAGGCAAAAACTCTGGAATGGTTCAAGTGGCAGTTAGATGCTGTGATGGAACAACAGTAGTTTTCTATGAAAGGCTGGGCCAGAAGGCCTAAATGATCTCCTTCATCTGCACTTACCTTTATCACCTTGCTGAAGTGAGTTTGGCCGAGGCTCAATTCAGTTCCCAGAGGGCGTAAGTCCACAGTACGAAACTGTCTATAAAGCAACAGTGAGTCGCACCAATGGCTCTCTGGGAATCTCCATATTTGGACTCTCCTGCCATCCCCTCCACAGGCTGTATATGTGCCAGAAATCGTGCAGGACCAGGTGGGGCAAGTGTCACAGGACCCTACTCGAGGAGGTAGAGGGGAACCTCAGTCCCAAGAGGCTTCATCTGACCCTCAGCGCACAGTGCGTAGACCTTGACTTTGTGAAATAGTGCAAAATAGGTGATTTTTATTTCCATTGAAATCAATGGAATCAGGAGAGATGTAAAACGGACCAGTAAGATAATTGGCAAAAAGTCTGGGGGGAAATAAGAATTTTTTTTTTAACGCAGCGAGTTGTGATGATCTGGAATACACTGCCTGAAAGGGTGGTGGAAGCAGATTCAGTAGTAACTTTCAAAAGGGAATTGGATAAATACTTGAAAAGGAAAAAATTGCAAGGCTATGGGGTAGGCTTGTCATCAAGATTGCGGCCCATGGAATAAAGGGGGCAGTAGCAACTTGGAAACAGAATTGGCTAAGTGACAGGAAAGGGAGTAGTGGTGAATGGTTGTTTTTCGGACTGGAGGGAGGTGTACAGTGGTGTTCCACAGCGGTCGGTGCTGGGAGCACTGCTTTTCTTGCATATAAATGACTTGGACTTGGGTGTGGAGGGCACAATTTCAAAATTTGCAGAAGGCACAAAACTTGGAAGGGTAGTGAACAGTGAGGAGGACAGGGATAGACTTCAAGAGGATATAGACAGGCTGGTGAAATGGGCGGGCACGTGGCAGATGAAATTTAACGTAGAAAAATGCAAAGTGATACATTTTGGTAAGAAGAACGAGGAGAGGCAATATAAACTAGAAAGCACAACTTTAAAAGGGGTACAGGAACAGTGAGATCTGGGGGTATATGTACACAAATCATTGAAGGTGGCAGGGCAGGTTGAGAAAGTGGTTAAAAAAGCGTACGGTATCCTGGGCTTTATAAATAGACGCATAGTGTACAAAAGTATGGAAGTCATGATGAACCTTTATAAAACACTGGTTCGGCCACAACTGGAGTATTGTGTCCAGTTCTGGGCACTGCACTTTAGGAAAGATGTGATGGCCTTAGAGAGGGTGCAGAAGAGATTTACTAGAATGATTCCAGGGATGAGGGGCTTTAGTTATGTGGATAGACTGGTGAAGCTGGGGTTGTTCTCTTGGAACAGAGAAGATTGAGAGGAGATTTGATAGAGGTAGTCAAAATCATGAAAGGTCCAGACAGAGTAGATAGAGAGAAACTGTTCCCATTGGCGGAAGTGTCAAGAACCAGAGGACATAGATTTAAGGTGATTCGCAAAAGTACCAAAGGTGAGATAAAGAATAACATTTTTACACAGCGAGTGGTTAGGATCTGCCTGAGGGAGTGGTGGAGACAGATTCAATCATGGCCTTCAAAAGGGAACTGGATAAATACTTGAAAGGAAAAAATTTGCAGAGCTATGGGAATAGGGCGGGGGAGTGGGACTAGCTGGATCGCTCTTGCATAGAGCCGGCGTGGACTCGATGGGCCGAATGGCCGCCTCCTGTGCTGTAACCTTTCTATGATTATGATTCTACGTGCAGGACAGGGGGGTGAACACCTGCCTCATCAGCCTGGGCCAGGAGAAGGCCTTTGACAGAATATCCCACACGTACATGATTGACGTGCTCTCCAAAATGGGGTTTGGGGAGGGAATCCGCGATTGGATCCGACTGCTCTACGCGAACATGTGTAGCGCAGTCCTAATCAACGGATGGGAGTCGGAGAGCTTTCCGATCAGATCTGGAGTCAGGCAGGGCTGCCCTCTGCGGTTATGTTCGGATGTTGTATCGAGCCGTTTGCTGCATCCATCAGGAAGGATGCAGGTATTGGGGGTGACAATCCCAGGCAGCAGAGGCTCTCAGGTTAAGGCTTCCCTGTACATGGACGATATCACTGTTTTTTGCTCCGACCAGCAGTCGGTCCACAGACTGATGGGCATCTGTGACCATTTTGAGCTGGCCTCGGGGGCCAGAGTGAACCGAAGTAAAAGCAAGGCCATGTTCTTTGGCAGGCGTGAGACCCGATCCTTTGTCCCATTCACCATCAGGTCCGACTACCTGAAGGTGCTGGGGATCTGGTTTGGGGTACCCAGGCCTGCACCAAAAACTGGAAGGAGCGGGTTGCCACGGCCAAACAAAACCTTGGTTTGTGGCCGGCAGGAACCTGGTGATAAGGTGTGAGGTACTAGCGGTGTTGCTCTACGTGGCCAGGGTCTGGCCCATTCCCCACAACTCCGCCGTCACAGTCACCCGAGCTACCTTCTACTTTGGAGGTCCAAAGTAGAATGCGTCCGCAGGGTCACCAGCTACAAGCCCCCCAGACAAAGCGGGAGGGGGGAGGAGAGAGAGCGTCCCCAATGGCGCCCTGATCCTGATGGCCACCTTTGTGTGTGGCTGCCTCAGGATGTGTGTAGAGCCACAATATGCAAACACCAAGAGTTACTACATGCTTCCAGGTTCTACCTGTCCAACACACTGAGAAGGCTGGGTCTGACCACGCTGGCCGAGCAGGCACAGGACGTCCCGTCCAGCTGGACCGCAACCCCCACCTGTCCCAGATGGAGTAGTTCCTGAGGAGGAACCCCTTCGACCACAAGGCCGTCAGACAGTGGGCGACACGGAACATCTTGAGAGTCCTGCGAGGAAAGACGAAAGTGGATCCGATCGGGCAGTTCCCCGACCAGACGGTCGATGCCATTTGGCAGAACGGCTCATCGCCAGAACTGACCAACAGGCACCAGGATGTAGCCTGGATGGTGGTGAGAAGGGCCCTCCGAGTGCGGTCCTTCCAACACGCACGGAATCTCTGTGCCACCCCGAGCTGCCCTCCGAGGCTGAGGCGGGGAGGAGACCGCCCTCCACCTCCTGATGGGCTGCCCCTTCGCGCAGAGGGTGTGGAGACGGATGCGTTGGTATCTGTCCCGGTTCATCCCCAACAGTTCGGTAACACGGGACGCTGTGGTCAACGGGCTGTTCCCCGGGACACACACCGAGACAGATATCAACTGTGGCTGGAAGACCATCAGCTCGGTGAAGGAGGCCCTTTGGTCCGCCCGAAGCCTGCTGGTCTTCCAGCTGAAGGAGCTGTCCACGACCGAGTGTTGCCGACTGGCACACTCCAAGGTCCAGGAGCTCGTGCTGTGGGACGCACTGAGGTGAGGTGCGACCCACACAAAGGCTCTATGGGGAAAGGCCACCGTGTAAAGCCAACCGACCTGGTATTGTACAGAATGTATTATAAGATATGTACTGTGTTTCGAATTGTGATAATGGGATCGTATTGTATTGTTTTGTAATTGTGATATTCACATTGAACTGTGTGTATCCCTAAATTTTATGAAATAAAGTATATTTTGAAAAAAAATCCAACATCTCTCCGCACAATGTCAAGTGGTCAGCACAAACTGGCTGGGGAATGGGTGTTTCTGGGCCCTGTACATACATTCTGGTGCCCAACATTGACCTTGACGCGATTGCTGCAGCTGATCAGCAGGTGTTTATTCTCCTGGGATCAACCCCCCCCCCCCTCACCCTGATTCCCTGTCTGGGGTCAAACCCCCCCCCCCCCCCCCTCACCACTGTCTGGGGTGGATCCCTCCCCTCCCCCAACACCGTCTGGTGTCGATCACTCCCCTCCCCCAACACCGTCTGGGGTCGATCACTCCCCTCCCCCAACACCGTCTGGGGTCGATCCCTCCCCTCCCACTGTCTGGGGTCGATCCCTCCCCTCCCCCAACACCGTCTGGTGTCGATCACTCCCCTCCCCCAACACCGTCTGGGGTCGATCACTCCCCTCCCCCAACACCGTCTGGAGTCGATCCCTCCCCTCCCACTGTCTGGGGTCGATCCCTCCCCTCCCCTCCCACTGTCTGGGGTCAATCCCTCCCCTCCCCTCCCCCCCACTGTCTGGGGTCGTTCCCTCCCCTCCCCTCCCACTGTCTGGGGGTCAATCCCTACACCCCCACTGTCTGGGTCGATCCCTCCCCTCCCCCCACTGTCTGGGGTCAATCCTCCCCCCCACTGTCTGGGGTCGATCCCTCCCCTCCCCCCCACTGTCTGGGGTCAATCCCCCCCCACTGTCTGGGGTCATTCCCCCCCCCCCCACTGTCTGGGGTCGATCCCTCCCCTCCCCCCCACTGTCTGGGGTCAATCCCTCCCCTCCCCTACCACTGTCTGGGGTCGATCCTCCCCCCCCCACTGTCTGGGGTCGATCCCTCCCCTCTCCCCACCACTGTCTTGAGTCGATCCCTCCCCCCCCCCCCACTGTCTGGGGTCGATCCCTCCCCCCCCCACTGTCTGGGGTCGTTCCCTCCCCTCCCCCCACTGTCTGGGGTCAATCCCCCCCCAACTGTCTGGGGTCGATCCCCCACCACCCCACCCCCCACTGTCTGGGGTTGATCCCTCCACCCCCCCCTCACCGTCTGGGGTCGATCCCTCCCCACCTCCACCGTCTGGGGTTGATCCTCCCCCCAACTGTCTGGGGTCGATACCCCCCCCACTGTCTGGGTCGATCCCTCCCCTCCCCCACCACTTTCTGGGGTCGATCCCTCCCCCCCCCCCACTGTCTGGGATCGATCCCTTCCCCCCCCACTGTCTGGGGTTGATCCTCCCCCCAACTGTCTGGGGTCGATACCCCCCCCACTGTCTGGGGTCGATCCCTCCCCCCCCCCCACTGTCTGGGATCGATCCCTTCCCCCCCCACTGTCTGGGGTCGATCCCCCACCACCCCACCCCCCACTGTCTGGGGTTGATCCCTCCCCCTCCCCCCCACCGTCTGGGGTCGATCCCTCTCCACCTCCACCGTCTGGGTTGATCCTACCCCCAACTGTCTGGGGTCAATTCCCCCCCCCCCACTGTCTGGGGTCGATCCCCACCACTGTCTGGGTCGATCCCTCCCTTCCCCCACCACTTTCTGGGGTCGATCCCTCCCCCCCCCCCCACTGTCTGGGGTCATTCCCTCCCCACCCCCCCACTGTCTGGGGTCGATCCCTCCGCCCCAACTGTCTGGGGTCGATCCCTCCCCTCCCCCCACCACTGTCTGGGGTCGATCCCTCCCCTCCCCCCACTGTCTGGGGTCGATCCCTCCCCCCCACTGTCTGGGGTCGTTCCCTCCCCTCCCCCCCCACTGTCTGGGGTTATTTCCCCCCCCACTGTCTGGGGTCGTTCCCTCCCCTCCCCCCCACTGTCTGGGGTCAATCCCCCCCCCACTGTCTGGGGTCGATCCCCCACCACCCCACTGTCTGGGGTTGATCCCTCCCCCCCCCCCCCACCGTCTGGGGTCGATCCCTCTCCACCTCCACCGTCTGGGGTTGATCCTACCCCCAACTGTCTGGGGTCAATTCCCCCCCCACTGTCTGGGGTCGATCCCCCACCACTGTCTGGGTCGATCCCTCCCTTCCCCCACCACTTTCTGGGGTCGATCCCTCCCCCCCCCACTGTCTGGGTCGATCCTTCCCCCCCACTGTCTGGGGTCGTTCCCTCCCCACCCCCCCCACTGTCTGGGGTCGATCCCTCTGCCCCAACTGTCTGGGGTCGATCCCTCCCCTCCCCCCCACTGTCTGGGGTTGATCCCTCCCCTCCCCAACTGTCTGGGGTCGATCCCTCCCCCCCCCCACTACCCCACTGTCTGGGGTTTGATCCCTCCCCTCCCCCCAACTGTCTGGGGGTCGATCCCTCCCCCCCCCCACTGTCTGGGGTCGATCCCTCCCCCCCCCCACTGTCTGGGGTCGATCCCTCCCCTCCCCCCCACTGTCTGGGGTTGATCCCTTCCCCTCCCCCAACTGTCTGGGGTCGATCCCTCCCCTCCCCCCACTGTCTGGGGTCGATCCCCCCCCCCACTGTCTGGGGTCGATCCCCCCCCCACTGTCTGGGGTCGATCCCCCCCA